>NC_141889.1:19780503-20107479 GCF_030686135.1 Camelina sativa | reverse complement strand
ATGAACATAAAGAAATAGAATGAGTAGCATCCTTGTAATATACTCACATCAACATCAGCGAGTATGACCTCCAAGGTTTCTCCAAAGAAAGACGTGTACTGCCTCCAAGAATGCACAATCTTGACTTGGATCTTCCAAGTCGTTTTGAAAGACTTAATGGTAGCAAGACTTGTGAAAACATTGTTAGCATCCATTTTTTTTGTGGAAGTATTGCTTGTAGTATACTGTTTTATGTGTTTGATTTGAGTAACAATAACATCACGTTGTATGGTTTTTATAGTCGTACACCATGATAGGAAAATTAGGTAAGTGGCAAACATTTTGCCATGTTTAATATTCCGTAAACGTGGAATACTCCCAAATTTGCGTAATTTCACTATTAATTGAGGAATATTAAACATGTGAAATGCATCCAAAATTTTGTAAAATCAGGTTTTCCATAATTGTTATAATATATTTTGAATTTGGAAAGTTGACATATAAATAAATACGCTCGAATTACTTTAATTGATATGTTTAGTTTACCGGATATTTGATATGCCGTATTTGAGAGTTATTAGTCCTCTCTTAATTTCTTTAATTTACGTGTGAGTCATTGATTGACAAAATTTCTAGAAGTCAATATCTGTTTGGATACTTTTTACATGTACTGTTCGTTCCTATAATTTACTTTCCAATAAAAAACGTAATTCCATAGCAAACTATGAACCAAAGTATTGGACACGTTATATAAAAGTGGGCCGATTTGTACTATAAGATAGCCCAAAACGTTTGGATCATTAGTCAGACAAACATGTAATATATTATTAAATGCTTCCCTTTTTCTCTGCGAGTTTTCCTTTTTAGATTTGAAAAATATACTCAGTTGCTCATTTATGTTTTGTTCGAATTTTTTTTATCAAACCCATAAACTTTGGGTCGGGTTTGACAGAGTCTGCGTGTTTTGAATTTTAATTTAATACAATTCTACCCTTTTCTTTGTTTTTTGTTTGTTCTATTTGTAATGGCATTTCATGTAATAATCTCCAACTTTTTGCCTATTTAATGAATAATGCTTCCCTTTTAATAGTATAGATTAATAGTATAGATATCAATTATATCAAATAAAATCGGAAACAATTTTAATGCAATCCCTGATCATCCTCTCTCATATCAGATCAAACCGAAAATAAAGTCAAAACATTAACTGAAAATCTTTGATATATTATTACTAAATTATATTAACCTTCTAAAATCAAAACTAAATAATTGTATTCTTTAATTTTTAGCAACTATCCAATTTGAATGAGTTAGAGGAGGCTTGCTTTAATGTTTATGAGAATTCTAGGATCTACCATGATCGGAAGATAATCCCAAAGAAGTTTTCACCAAATGATCAGGTTCTACTCTTCAACTCTCGTTTGAAATACTTTCCTGGAAAGGTTAAATCGTGATGGTCTAGACCATTCAAAATCAAAGAAGTAAAACCATATGCTGTTGTGGTACTTAATAACCGCGTTCGAGGTGAATTCGCTGTCAATGGACAGCGTCGCATGCCCTATCTCGCACTTGTGGAAGAAAAAATAGGAGATCCAATTTTCCTAGATGATCCACCTCAAGCATAACTAGCTACCAACGTCGAGCCAACGGCGTTAAACAAGCGAGCTGAATGGGAGGCAACCCACTGGTAGGAATTTAATTATTATTTCGTTTTTCATTTTTCTATTAATCTTTTTATTTTTGTTTCTAAAAAAAAAACATAAAAAACAAAAAAAAAAATCAGATAACCAGAAAACCCAAAAAGAAGAAGACACAAGACATGACCTGCTCCGGTTCAAGATACAAATAAAGTATCTGATCAACCCAGAAAAATCTGAAGTTTGGTGGAAAATAGTAGAGAGTAATACAAAGATACATGAAAAAGCATATTGTGATTTTGCTATTACGGTCTGAAAGTTATGATCAATCTTCCAAAACCAACAGTAAAGAAGCGAAGCTGCAAACTTCAAAAATTTTCTCAGAACGAATCACAAGGAAACATGAAATGATATTCATTCCATTGCAGAGATCTTAGTCTCAAGTTTTCGGAACATTTCTCGGATCTCAAATTTGAGGTGTGCAACAAGAGAAAATGAAGAATGAAGAACGAGTGGGAAACAAGGCACCAAGCAATATACCCGCCATTCCACCCCTTAGTAACAATGTGTGACACCACAGTTTCAGGGATATGCGAAGGGGTTTAAAAGATTGATTTGGCCATCTATGTTACCAAAATGCACTTATATTTTTGGTAAAGGGTCCTGAGAGAACTCCAGAGTTAAGCGTGCTGAGCTGGAGTAGTCTCAGGATGGGTGACCTTCCGCAAAGTGACTGTCGGAACTGTGCAAGTGAGGACAAAACACAGGGAAAAATCATGTAGTGATTTGTAGGGATGATAACAAGTCCTTAAAATCTCCCAGACGTAGCAAACCAACCGTCAGATATGGATGAGCTCACAAGCTTAGTGAGAGGACATGAGAGGCCCATTAAGGAAGGTGGGCCCATGGACAGTGATCAGATATTTGGCCCACTAATAGGTGGCGGTCGGGGCGTTACAAGTAGTATCTGAGCTGAAGCAAGATGAGTGTGGAGTCGACTGGGCTCACACCATCGAGGGGTGACAGTCTTGGTGCACAACAAGGACGTTGCAATCTATTAGTGGGGATGAATTGTAGCACTCCGGTTTCATGGACATGCAGAGGGGTTTAAAATAATTGATTTGACAATTAACTATTATTTCATAATACAGCCATTTTTTTCATTTTATTTTTTTATTCAATTTTAAATTCTATAAGCCTCAATTTTAATTTACAAGGAAAAAAATAATGAATATTATTATTTATAAAAATTTACAATTACAACAAGTTTTTATAGATGTGGAACTTAACTTATAGCTATCGAGTCTAACATGAACAAAATTAAATGAGAAAAATCATAATCATTTTTTGTTCATCTTCTTGTTGTTGTTGTTGAGCATTTAGTTTCTCGACCTGCTTCCGAAGATTGTTTGAGTTTATGCTATCATATACTCCTGTTCTTTAAATTAGTTTGCCTTGTCTCTAGCTTGATTCACTTCCTCAGGAACCTCCTTACACATCATTCTTAGCTCTGAAAGATAAGTACAAAATAAGTTGATTTGTATATCTGAAAAGAAACAAGGAAAAGGCTTAACAGATTAATACTCAAAAATCTCATACTTTAAAACTGTAATCACACTCAAATGAAAACAGAATCAACCCTTAAATCAGATTGATCTAGAGATTTTACCTTGTGAACAAGAAAACTGTCAGTGAGGAATAAAAACAAACACTTGGTGGGTGCATTTGTTCTTCCTCTTGATCTGGTTATTCTCTTAAACAAGCCCAGCCAAAAAACCCTTCTTGCAGAGATCTATAATAAACCTACAAAATCAGCTAACCCAGAAACAAAATTCACATCAACACTTGAAAACTTTGTCAGAAAATCAAACCAATCAAGAGAAAATTGGAGAAGCAATTCATGAAGAAGAGAGAGAATACTCGTTTAGAAAAGTGACTGGGTAAGATTGGTTGAACCGTCATTCAGAGGAGGAGATAGATCTAAGAGATGAGTGAAGAAGTAGTGAGGATCTAGAACGCATAATCTAGGGTTTTGTTGGATTTCGAGGCCATGGAGAGGAGGAAGAACCCGAGATGCGATATTTCTAGATTCAGATCTGAAGAATTGGAAACGACAGAGACGGAGGAGATTCAGAGAAGTGAACAAGAATTAGAGGGAATATAGAGAGAAACCTCCGACTAGGTCACTGGACTTGAGGGTTTATGTTGTGGTGTATCTCGTAAAAGAAGATATGGTGTGTGGAAGGAGATGAGATTGGGTGTGTGTCGTTGAAGTGTTTAGGTCAGATATATATTTTTTTTAACTTAATCATTTTTTTGTTTGGGCGGACAACTTAAGTTTAAATACAATTTTCATTAAAATTTTGGCGGACAATGAAATTTTATTATTCATAGCATTTATCACTTTAGAAACGCTATAAAAAAACAGACATAGGTTAACCATATCATAAACACATAAACCGCTATACTAAAGTGCTATTAATACTCATTTTTCTTGTAGTGAATGATTTGGACCATTCCACGCCTTCAAGCTATGGATTAGAACTCTGAAAAGAGATATCGTCGAGCTCAAGAAAATGAACAAGCATTAGGTAAGTTTTTCTTATTTTCAATTTATAAAAGTTCTTGTTGATTTTAGGTTTTTGTTTCACGGAAAACGCATTTAGAGATCTATCAAAAACAATTCAAATGAACTTACCCTAGTTTGATTCGATGTCAAGCAACAAAGAAAGTTACAAACGGTTAGTCACCACATCTTCACTACATCCGCCGACATCTAAAACAATAATTGGGAAACCATTAAACGTCTTAGAGTAGAAAAACTCCATTCCATCAAGGTGACATTGTTCTTAAACTTAGACTTTTCTTTATGATTTCCATCCTCAACTCTTTCTTTTTTCCTACCGAGGACGGTATGATTTTCTATGCTCACATGCTCAATGAGATCCAGAATCTCGTTATAAGTATCCAAGGCTTTGCACTAAAACCAGAAGAACCATGGTGGTCCTGAATTTCGCGCCATAACTCTCTTCTTTCCTTCATAGAGTTAGATGCATAAATAAAAGAAACAATATTCTCCGTCTCATATGGCTCCACCGATATCGCACAAGTGATCATTTGACTACTCTTGGAAAGTACTTGAAGTCTCACCCTCTCACTCCAAACAATCCATATTCTCCCCGAATGGTGATACTCATAGTTTGAAACTACAGTCCAATTCCGAAAAGATGACAAAACTACCCGATCAACCTTACAAGCATTAACTCTTGTTTCCAAAAAGCATCCAAACTGATGAGAATGCTTTTTAATCCAATCGTATACTACCACATGCTTATTGAACTTATTGAACCCGTGAATATTCCAAAAAAAAACCCGACATTAATGTTTACGTTGAGATTTTTTTCGATAACCCTTGGCTTTGAATCTATTGCGTTTTGCGTAGTGGCAGAGAGATATCTATGTGTCTGCTTCGACGAGCGAGTCAATGAAGCTTGTAGCACAGAATCCTCATGGATGTGTGCAACTGGAAGATCAATCCCCAACATCGTTGCGTTTGTTCATCAGATACAGGTGGGGTAATCGCAACCCCTTGATTTTCTTTGTCTACTGGATCACCAGAGTCTACTCTTCTCACTATCTACATGGCCCCAAAGAGCGTCAATCCGTGATGGAGACATTATACGATCATGTTCCGTAGTCACTTCTGATATTTTCTGATTTGCTTTTTGCCCCCAAGTGGGTGACACTGTGGACCATTTTTTCTCTACAACTATTTCACCCTTCTATGTCTAAAGGTTTAACTCAAGATGTGTGTATGCAGCCATTGGCGAAGCCTCCCCTGAACTAAAATTCCTTTTCACCTTCCTTATTACATAAACCCGTCCTTCTGAAGAATCACAACTCCCACATCGTTACTCTTTTTTGCTTTCAGAATCACAGAAGCAGGACCCGAAACAGAGGTAAAAGACCTTGACCGTGGAGATGATATCAAAGCAGCAATGGAGCTGCTCATGCCCACGTTTGCTAAGCACCTATCCTCAAATTGTCCCCAATTCTCTCATATTTGACACATAACTCGTCACATTTGACTTGACAGTAATATGTCTTTGGGAGTTCTTTGGATAAATCAACCTGAACAAAACTTAGGTCTCATCAAAATTGGTAACCAAATCTGTCTGTAATAATAAGAAAGAGAAGTCCATAGTAGCATCATTAACTTAGAACAAGAGAACAAACATAAAAGCGCATTTGGGGGTTTCTCACTCAGATTCTCGTTAATATTAAAAATAAAAATAATAAAAAAGTAGAGAGAAGAGAGAGAATCGTTTCTCATTTAAGAAATCATGAGAAACTTATTGAGAAACTTATCTGACAAATGACGTTATTCTATTAGTTATGTATTATTATTAAATTATATTAAATCTATTGAAATTATATATCTGAGAAACTTATATATGCTCTACCGATGCATATGCCTTTATCACTTATCAGTTGTTTCTCTTTCATAGAGAATATCAATCAAGAATTGGATTTGAGCTGCCTAGCCCTGGGCATTCGGGTTTGGATTGGGTATTTCAGATTTTCGGATATTTCGATAAAAGAATCCTAGACCCATTCAGATATTTTTAGTATTCGAATCGGATTTCGGATAAACACCCATCAGATTCGGAACGGGTTCCGGTTTTATCCAATAAAGAACATAGGGATACAATGAAAGATCGTCAGTTCTAACCTGTGTTTAGTGAATCTCTTTTTTGGCAGTTGTTAGATCCATTATCTGTAGTGCATGTTGGTGTTTCAAGTATGGAAGGAGAATTGGGTTTGTTTTACCTTGCCAAAATTTTTGCAAGTCTTAACGATGTTATCGGTCTAGCAAGTAATACTCCTTTCGATGCTAAATTCGAGACTGATATGTTACAAAAAAAAAATGATTACATATATAGGAGTTTAGCAAACTTACATTATATTTTTATCAAAATTTAATTTAGTACCTTGTTTGTTATTCACAGATGGAGGACTAAATTTTATAAATATACATCTTGAATGTCACCGTTTGGTAGGTGGTGTGTATTCCGTATTTGCTAAATGATTGGATAACGATATCTCTTGCAATGGGTTTTCCAATGTTGTGATTCCAGTATTTTCAGTTGTTCCTGATTTTGTGTAACATAGGAGTTTAATTTGTTAATAACATTCAAAGGGAAGTAAATTATTTATATTCAATGGTTAACTCTCTAACACAAACCTTGTTTGTAAATTCCTGATTGATGATTCTCATCTTGAATATATTGATGTGTTGGTTTTCTCTTGCTTGGTATTGCACGGTGGTCAAGATTGGGAAGACATTGTAGGTTTGTAATATCTGACAATACTGGTCTTGATTTCAGTGAATATGTAGTAGTAGAACCTATTAAAATGTACAACAATAAAAGATTTTCAAACATAATTGTTTAAAAAACAGATTTATGATAAAACGGACATATTAACTACCAGATTGTATGCTTTGCACATGAGAAGGCATTGGCTGTTCTTGAAGGTAGGAAACAGTCTGACCATTATCAGGTATGTGCTTTAAATCATCAAAAACTCTCATGAAAACAACATACAATCTGGTAGTTAATATGTCAGTTTTATCACAATAATATTAGTATATTACCATGATTCATCTGTATGGTATGATTCACGTTTTCATTACCATGATTCATCTGTATGGTATGATTCACGTTTTCATCACACATATGTGTTTTTTTAGACCCAGATTGATCATTATATTTCTTCTTCTTCATTTTTCATATCTTCTAAATAGAATTTGTATGAAGAAGTGCTTATTATAGGTGTAAATATTCAGAGTAAAAATAGTAGAATCCTAAGAGTAAGTTATATTATATCAATTTAGTTGTTTAGAATAATCGAGTATAATTGCTGATTTGATCTTCTTCCCAATCAAACGTGGTTACCATTCTTTATGGCCAAACTGTTCCATGATTATAGCAACTGAAAGAATATGATTTCACTCGAAATCTTATATAACTTCTCATAATCTATCCTATTAATTTGGCAAATCTTGACATTAAATGATCGAAATCATCATCTCTATTGTTTTTTTTTGTCTTTTTATCTATCTTAACATTTTTGACGTACAAATTTGTACCATCCTTCTGTTTTTCAAACTAAATTCGGGTCGGTTTTAAATCCAAAACAAAAAAAATGATTACACTAATCAGATCCTCTCTAATGTTATGATTTATGATTTCACTAATTTACTAATCGGATTCTCTATTTGTGCATTTAATCAAAAGAAATCTTAGCAAATTAAAACCGTTTATTTACATGCATACAATATCGCCACACAATCAAATTTATAGAAAGATAAGAACATTTTTGTTCATTAGCGTTTAATATGCATTATTAGCGTTTAATATTGTTAACACCTAACAAAATTAAACCCCTAAATTATCGTGGCAATAATGGTGAAAGAACAATTACCATTAGTCGATCCTATTAAATTAATATATCTTAATAACCTTCCATAAATCAAAACAAACCAAATCGAGAAAAATATATTCTAAACCTGCGAATTAAGACTTAAGAACACTCACGGTGATGAAACCCTATGATGTGTGTAGAATTTCACTCCAAATCTTTTACCTGAAAAGACTACACGACGACTGAAAGTGCACAATTAATCAATTGTAGTATTTTATGATCGATCCCACATAGGGTAATAGCAAGCACAAATTGAATTAAAAGGGAAAGAACTATGGCTAAGACTAAAGAAGAGATTGGGGTTTTGGTTTTCCTAATAACTATTGCATACAAATAAAAGTAAATAAAAGCGGTTTAAAACTATAAGACTAAGGCGTTGGGCGTTTTGGGAGTCATCTTAGGGTTTTCATGGTTCTAAACAATATTAAGTGTAAGATCTAACAAGTAAATACTAATTTTCGGTTTAGATTCTCAACTACGGAACTCTAATGAACTTACAAGCTATTCTCATATAATGAAAATCTAAAGTCTTCACACTCCGTTACTCAACTTTCGTAGGCAACGTCGCATGTCAACCAGCTAGTTAAACAAGTTCGACACATTCACCGAACTTCGCAACTCAACTTACGCAGGTTACGAGCAAGGCTTCGGTATAACACTAGTTCGGAGAAGTAAGATAACGCAGTTAGCGCTCCCATTCTCTAGATCAGTACTTGATGATCAATACAAGCATAAGCATTAAGATAAAGATGTCCCAAAAGAACTCTAATATAAAACCGAAAATAAGATCTAACAACCTAATTGAAGCGAACCTATGAATTCCCCTTGAATCACCCCATAGAACCCAACAAATAAAACTACTCGCTCATGATGCTAAAAAACGATATTGATATTATATAGACCAGCATCAAAAACGAATCAATAAACAAAAGGGGGTTCAAAGTAAACTTCTCTATTTGTCACAAAAGTAACTTGATCCCAAAAGCAAATTAAGTATGAAAGAAATAAGGAAGAGTAGAGATTTGGTGTCTTCGGCGATGGCTTCTAAGAGGTGGTGAGAGAGGACGAGCTTCGAGGGCGGTAGAGGAGTCTCTGGTCGTCTCTAGGTCGGCTTCTGGTGGCGTGGATGAAGAACTTAGAGGCACAAAGGAAGCACACCACAAAACCCTAGGTCTTAAGAGTATTTATAGGGTTTTGTTTAGGGTTAGGGTTTTGTAAGGGTAGAAACGTCTTCTCTTCTTAAGTGCAGGACAAGGGGCGACGAAGGAGGCTTCTGGACCGTGAAGGAGGCTTGGACTGGGCCGTGGTGATGGTCGCTGGTCAGGCCTTGAATGAAAGCCCATCCGTAGGTCGGTTCTTCTTACGTCAGTTTATAACACGTCTCGGTAAATCGGGGATAACTTCTGGATGAATGAATAGATTGACTTGATTCCACTTCGGGGAAAAATATGACTCTTCCAGCTTTCCATAGACACCAAACATGATATATTTTAAGTTGGGGAAGGTCTTCAAAAGTTTCCCGTACTGTAAAGATCTGAAACTTTCTTAAAATCTGTAAAACCTTCTTGAAACCTAAAATACTTGATAATAGACATTAAAGCATTGAAATCATATCAAACTCTTTCTAAATGCATATGATAACTATAGCTAATATGAGTAAAATAATGATGTTATCAACTCCCCCATACTTAGTCTTTGTTTGTCCTCAAGCAAATAATCAGAATAAGTCATGGAAAAGAGGTTTTGAATATACTGGGAATTCACTTATCTTTGGGGATATTGTCTTTGCACTCTTCTTCGCCTTGACATTAGCAACTTCCATTTGTAATCCACCATGAGAGTCATCAACGCTCCTTGATCCTACAATTCTTTAGAGTCTCCAGAATCTCCATTGTCATCTCTTTACATAAATTAAAGCAGTAATAAAAAGTGAAATCTTACCAAGGGAAAATCGATCAATGGCTTGTAGACTCTCTTCAAGCTAATACTTTCTTCATATGATTCCTTTCCTCTCCCTTTTCTCACTTCTCTTTTTTTTTAATCAAAGGTGTAGGCGAATATTGGGGTCATCGGTAATTTACCTATCTCTCGCTTCCAAGCTTTGTGTGATTATTTGACTCAAGAGTAGAATAATGAGATCACAGGTAATTTACCTACCCATCTAAACTGATCAAAATCATCTCATATTTTATTCTTTTTTCTTTTCTTTTCTTCTCTTTTTTTTTTCTTTTTTTCTTTTTTTTTTTTAGTATTGATTGGAAGAGAGAGGGGAACATACTCTTGAAGAAGTGCAATGTCTTGTGTGGCTTGAATGTAGAGATCTAGTCCAATGTATACCAATTCCCAGGGTTTGATAATTAAGTCCGGTTTAGGTCCTATAAAAGTTAGAGACAACGTTAGATCATATGAATATCCATCGAATAGGGACTTGGGGGATTGTTGAGTCGGCTCACAGTCTTTCCAAACTTTGGTTCTGTTGCCAAGCATAATCAAGAGTCATAAGAGTGTTAATCCAAATCAAATAAACCGTTAGAATAAGATCATAATCCCCTACTAGTTTTGACTCAATAAAAAAAATGTGACCCGATAAAAACTTCAAAATTATTGATGTAAAAAGTGGAAAAAGGTCTCAAGTCAACAAAATAGAAAGTAGCATTAGTATATGATGGAATTTCCTTCCCCCCAGACTTAAATTGCACCGTCCTCGGTGGGAAAAAAGAAAGAGATGAGGATTGAAAATCATAAGGAAAAGTGTAGGGTTTAAGAACAATGTCACCTTAATGGAATGATGTTTGTCGACTCTTAGACATTTTATGGTTGCCCAAAAGAGTCTAGAGTTCGGCTGTGGTAATGAAAATGTGGTGACTAACCGTTTGTACTTCCTTTGGTTGCTTGACATCGAGTTTGAACTAGGCTAAGTCCAATCGAATTCTATTTGATATATCTCTAAATGCATACTCCTTGAAACAAAAACCTAAAACCATCAATAATAATGAGAAATAAAAATAATAAAAACATACCTAAGTAAAAGAATGGTGATGGTAGGTGGTGAGGATGGTGGTGGTTTGGAGTTGTCTCGCGGCACACAGATGAATGGTCGCGGACGTAAGCAGCAGGTACGGTCATGGTACACGGTACATGGGACGTGGGACTTGGCATTGGCTACGGTCAGTATGGCTGGTGGGGACTCTCGACATCGATCACTCAAGGACGGTGATGATCCGTCGCCTTCGGTATTCTTCGGTCACATTGAACATGGCCGGTCAGTAGGTGGTACTTGCCACTAGTCATAGTGTGCATTGTCAATCCATGATCCTTCTTCTTCCATTTTTTTGGCTTTTCTATTTTCTATTTTTTTTGTGTTGTTTTTATTTATAAACTTGAAACTAAAATGTAAAAATATTAAAAGTAAAAGAAAATAAATCCTAAAAATAAAAAATTACTAGCTTGGGTTGCCTCCCAAGAAGCGCACTTGTTTAACATCGTTGGCTCGACGGTGGTAGCCAAGTTAGGCTTGAGAAAGGTCAGCTTCGGGAATCAATGCTCCTTTGGCTCCTTTGATATCTTGATGGTCTGCTCCAGCTTCAATAACAAGTTGTCCTTTTGCAGAAGTTTCAAAAACTTTTGCATGAAGAAGAACTTCTTTAGTATGCCTTATCATTTCTTGGATCTGTTCCCTGCTCTCTCAACTTAGCTCAGGAGGAACTATGATCTTGATCTTGGAAATTTGTGGTGGATTAGGCGGTTTAGGTGGCTTGGGTAGCAAGTTGTTGGTACTTGTGGATGTTCCTTGGTCGAATTGCTTCATCTTGTCTACGTTAGGGTCCATCGGCTCTTCATGTAGTGAGTAGGTCGGCCATGGCTTCGGCTTGGAGATAGTCGGATATGACTTCTTCTTGTTGATGTTAGCAAATATTGTCCTCTTTGACTTGTGGTCTATGATAGCTCCAACAGTAGCTAGGAATAGTCTTCCTAAGATCAATGGTCTCTCTGTCTTGTCTTCCATATCTAGAATGCTAAAATCGGTAGGGACTATGCAGTCTCCTACTACAAGTTGTAGGTCTTGAACAAATCCGTCGGGAACCTTTTGTGATGAGTCTCCAAACACTAAACTGAGGTTGAATGGCGATATGTTTCGCAATCCTAGTGTATCGGCTACACTTCTTGACATAACATTAACATTAGCACCAAAATCACAAAGAGAGTTAGAGAATTCAATGCCTGTTATGGAGCATGAGCAAACAAAGCGTCCAGGATCTTCAGCGTTAGGTAGTCTCCTTAAGGGGTAGTGGCTAGCGGTTTCTTCATCAAATGGACATGTCATACGAATAACATCTTCATAAGAGTCAAAGAGTGGTACCATAGGCTTGGCGTCACGGTAAGTGAGGGCTGGTACGGCTGAAATCGCATTGCAATATCCTTTAGGATTCTCGTCGGGTTTTCCCGGAAGTACACCAACTTGGCGTGGTACAGCATTAGCGGTCTGAGCAACTTGAGTTTCAAGCTTCTTGACATGGATAGAAATGCTTTCAAACTTCCCATTCAGTTCGGTATAGATGTTGTCCATCCTTGAGTTGATCTCTCTTGATTGCTTTTGAAAAGCAACAAGGAGTTCTTGCATCTTAATGTCGACGTTGGCATCGGCTTGAGAGGTAGGCACCTGGGCTGGTCCGGATTGGAAAGGCGGCTTGTTGTTGTTGAATTGGGGTTGCGACTGAAAGCTGTTGTTGTTGTTTCCACCAAAGTTGTTGCCTTGAAAGCGGTTAGCTTGCTGAGGATAATTCTGATATTGGGGATTCTCCACATTTGGGTTCCTATAAGAAAGGTTAGAAGTGTTTCTAAAATTGTTGTTGTTGTACCCTCGGTTTTGGTAGTATCCTTGAGCACCAACATAGTTGACTTCTTCTTCTTGGTTATAAGAATCTTCTTGAAAAGGCTCCATGTTCCCATTATTAATAGTCTCACAAGCGTTTACTCCACATTGTTGGTTTCTTAGAAGTTGGTTCATCATGTTCTTAAGATCAGCAATCTCCTTAGAGTCGGAATTGCTAGAACGAATGGTTCTATCAAAATCGGTGCAAGTGTTGGTACTACTTGCAGCAAGGTTGTCGACGAGAGCTCGTCCTTCTTGAACGGTTTTCGTAGTGAAATCTCCATTGTTGGCCATGTCGAGTGATATTTGATACTTAGGGTGTAATCCTCTATAGAAAGTACTTAAAAGGTTACCTTGAGCAAAACCATGATGGGGGCAGTCACGTTCATAGTCCTTGAAACGTTCCCATGCTTCCTAAAAAGATTCGACCGGTCCTTGTTGAAAACTTTGCAGCTTGTTGCGAAGAGAGTTGGATCTCGACTTGGTATAAAAGTGGCTAAGAAAGGCTGACTTGCATCCTTCCCAACTAGTAATCGATCCAGGAGGTAAAGACTTTAACCATCTATGAGCCTTGTCGGCTAGAGAGAAAGGAAAAAGCTTACACTTCAAATAATCTTCGGGGATTCCATTGGTTCTTGTTGTAGAGCAGATTTCTTCAAAAAGATCAATGTGGTCCATCGGATGTTCGGTAGTAAGGCCATGGAACTGATTTTGTTTCACCAAACCAATAATTTGAGGTTTAATCTCGTAGTCACGTCTTGGAGGATGAGTGATACGGATAGCAGACCGGTCTTGAACGAATTGGTTAGGAGCATCATAATCGGCTATGGTACGGTTGGGTGCGGCACGTCTTAAAGGGTGCACATAAGCAGGTTCTGTTCCGCCAACTTGAGGTAGTGGTGGATTAACGACGAGAGCAGGCTGGTGAGGAGGAACATCGAGGTTGTCTCCCACGCCTAGAGGATTAGCATCACGAGGAGCTTGTTGATGGTCTCGGCCAACTTTAGGGTCAAGGTTGGGGTTACCGCCTTATGAAAGAATCGGTTCTCCTTGCTCGTTGAGGGCAGGATGTATCAGCGGTTGGTCGAGGTTAAGGAAACCTTGGTCCTGGTTCCTTTCTTCGGCCATGAGTTGTTGTCTTCGAAATTTTCTGATTTCACGTTCTAGTTGATCAATGTCCTGAATTGGAGATACGGTTCCGAAGGGTTGACTCATAGTCATGCACTACAAAATCGAAAAACAGAATCTAAAAGGGAAAATAGAGGTTATCGAAAAACAATAAAATTAAAACTAAAATCGAAAAATTCAAAAGAAAAATTCAAAGTGTCTTAGACGAGAGTTCTTATCAAATTCAATGGGCAGCTAGTTACTCCCCGGCAACGGTGCCAAAAAGCTTTGATGTGTGTAGAATTTCACTCCAAATCTTTTACCTGAAAAGACTACACAACGATTGAAAGTGCACAGTTAATCAATTGTAGTATTTTAGGATCGATCCCACAGAGAGTAATAGCAAGCACAAATTGAATTAAAAGGGAAATAACTATGGCTAAGAATAAAGAAGAGATTGGGGTTTTGGTTTTCCTAATAACTATTGCAAACGAAAAAAAGTAAATAAAAGCGGTTTAAAACTATAAGACTAAGGCGTTGGGCGTTTTGGGAGTCATCTTAGTGTTTTCAAGGTTCTAAGCAATATTAAGTGTAAGATCTAACAAGTAAATACTAATTTTCGGTTTAGGTTCTCAACTACGGAACTCTAATGAACTAACAAGCTATTCTCATAGAATGAAAGTCTAAAGTCTTCACACTCCGTTACTCAACTTTCGCAGGCAACGTCGCATGTAAACCAGCTAGTTAAACAAGTTCAATACATTCACCGAACTTCGCAACTCAACTTACGCAGGTTACGATCAAGGCTTCGGTATAACACTAGTTCGGAGAAGTAGGATAACGCGGTTAGCGCTCCCATTCTCTAGATCAGTACTTGGTGATCAATCCAAGCATAAGCATTAAGATAAAGATGTCCCGAAAGAACTCTAATATAAAATCGAAAATAAGATCTAACAACCTAATTGAAGCAAACCTATGAATTCCCCTTGAATCACCCCATAGAACCCAACAAATAAAACTAATCACTCATGATGCTAAAAAACAACATTGATATTATATAGAACAGCATCAAAAACGAATCAATAAACAAAAGGGGGTTCAAAGTAAACTTCTCTATTTGTCACAAAAGTAACTTGATCCCAAAAGCAAATTAAATATGAAAGAAATAAGGAAGAGTAGAGATTTGGTGTCTTCGGCGATGGCTTCTAAGAGGGGGTGAGAGAGGACGAGCTTCGACGGCGGTAGAGGAGTCTCTGGTCGTCTCTAGGTCGGCTGCTGGTGGCGTGGATGAAGAACTTAGAGGCACAAAGGAAGCACACCACAAAACCTTAGGTCTTAATAGTATTCATAGGGTTTTGTAAGGGTAGAAACGTCTTCTCTTCTTAAGTGCAGGACAAAGGGCGGCGAAGGAGGCTTCTAGACCGTGGAGGAGGCTTGGACTGGGCCGTGGTGATGGTCTCTGGTCAGGCCTTGAATGAAACCCCATCCGTAGGTCGGTTCTTCTTACGTCAGTTTATAACACGTATCGGTTAATCGAGCATAACTTCCGGACGAATGAATGAATTGACTTGATTCTACTCTGAGGAGAAAGATGACTCTTCCAGCTTTACATAGACACCAAGAATGATATATTTTGAGTTGTGGAAGGTCTTAAAAAGTGGCCCGTACTGTAAAGCTCTGAAACTTTCTTAAAACGTATTTTCCTTGCCTTTTGGTCCTTTTTGCTATAAAACCTAAAACCTTCTTGAAATCTAAAATACTTGATAATAGACATTAAAACATTGAAATCATATCAAACTCTTCCTAAATTCATATGAAAACTATAGCTAATATGAGTAAAATAATGATGTTATCACCCTACCTTCAGCTCAAACACTATATATATGTTGCATTAACCCCCCCCCCCCCCCCCCACTACAAGCATCCAGTACACACAAGAGATAGGTTCATGTTCTTCAAACTTTAGCTGTTATAGCATGAGTTATTATTTCCTGTTCTTATTCTCTAGATTTGATATTTGTTTATTTGATGCATAATGTTACGTATCTTACATATCTAAGACTTTACCATTTTTTAATGTAATGGTAAGTTTTATAGCATTGTTAGGAATATTCATGGGTTTGGCAAATATATTTGTATCTGTTTTTCAATAATAACATATAGTTGATTTTGGTTTTTAGTTTTATTTCCAAAATTTGTTAAATGTCTAATTTTATTTTTATATTCTACAGTTATTTCTGGTGAGTTCAGTCTCATACAACCATATGACATACATGAGAATCTAACTGTTATATTCGACTCGAATTGAGGTTTGATGGATCTATGAAATTGAATTTTATACACGAATTGAGGTTTTAAAGTTAAATAGTAATCAACAGTTCTAAAGTCACGAATTAACAGTTTTATAATGATAAATGAATGTGCTTTTTGCTTTCTGCGATGTAAATAAAGAGTATAGATTTATGATTGTTGCAGTCGAACGAGTAAGAAGTTGTCAAAGCCATAGTGGAAAGAAAATACATGGGCACTACTGTGACAACCCGTCATGTGGATTACACTAGCCTCCGATAGCTGCTCCCATGGACCCCAGGCTGGCTTTGCAGGGCATCGATCCTAACCTCTCACCGTGAAAATAGAACTAATCATCCAAATCCACCATTAGGTTATTGGTGCACTAGGCGTTTCTCGAACTTTGGTCCCCACTCTTTAACAACCTTTCCACAAGACAAGCTGTCACCAATATCTCCCAATTGAAAGCCTTCAAAATAAGCGAAACCATCGGTCGCGGCCATCTCTTATACTAAGGTGACATTCTGATCTATCTATTTTAAAGTTTGATGTGTTTGTTTGTTTACGCCGTATACACTACAAGAAAACAAGGAATAAACCACTGTGAGAATAGTCGCTTAATAGTCGTTAAATGAAGATATGCGACTATTTAACGACTAATGACTGTTGTAGCTAATATTTTGTCGCTAAACCAGATAGTTGGTAAATAGTCGTTATTTAGCGACTATTTTGTGATTAATACACGTTGTCGTACCATTGTCGGCTTATAGTCGTTAAATAGTTACTAAAGTTGGTGACCCATTAACGACTATTATATGACTATTTAAGCAATAGTCCTTTAATAGTCGGATAATTTAACGACTAATAACCTACTATTTTACGATTGAATGCCGTGAAGTATCCCAGTTTTCAACCATCTCTTTCCAGAGATCATCGCCAATCCATGTCGCTTGAACTCGACTAGTCCTTACATCACTAACCATTCCCTTCATCCGCCGGTTACAGATGGTGTTGAAATGTTGTTGAACAGTTCTTGTTATCAAAGGATCCCAGGTGTGAGTTTTCTACAAAACAAAGAGAGAATTATGTTAGTTTTCATCCATGAAGAAAAGAAAACATGTAGCAAACAAGTTTATTACACCATTCTTACCGCAAACTCCATGAAGTATCTATCTTTCCTATCGGGAGGCACACAAGTCCAAGTATAATATGGACCATCAAATTTGTTTGTAAAAATCTTGGTAATCTTCCGAACAAGTGAGGCTTTTTGTCCTGATCAAACCTCCACACAATTGGTAAACAATGATAGTAAGCATAGACCGAACAAGTGAGACAATTAAAGTTATTAACTGAGACAATCAACAAATCAGACAATCAATGAAGAAGTCTGAGACAATCATATAGTCAGACATAAAACTCAAACAATTAAATACTAATTTTTTTTGGCATCTTTCATGATCAAACAAAGTCTAATTGCAGTAAGAACCAAATCTAAGTTTTAATTAACCGAATCAAACAATCTAATTGATAAAAAATCTAAGTCTTAATCTAAGTCTTAATCCTTTGTACCAATTGATAAAAAATCTAATTGATAAATAATCTAAGTTTTAATCCTTTGTACCAATTACAATATCAATCGAAGTCTAATTGATAAAAAATCCTTTGTACCAATTACAATATCAGTCGAAGTCTAAAAAGAAGAAATACACATCAAGAGCAAGATTGCATCGTGTTAGACTTCAAAAATTACACATCAATTAGAAAATTATAGAAAGACATGAAACTTACCAAGTCGTGTTGGGAAACCGATTGGGAGAGAGAACGGTCGTAAACTTTCTCACGGCCAGGCATCGTAAGGAGTTCTGTCAAAGACTGCATTGTGTCATCGTGGAGTTGAGGTTGAGGCTCGTAGTTGTTGCCTTGAGAAGACGGTTGACTATGACCATGAGAGTGAGGTGGAGACCGCGGATGATCCTCCGGTTGATCCTGTGGATTGTTCTGAACTTCAGGTGTCGAAAAATGTGGTTGGGGAAGTCGATTGACAGAGTTTTGGAAAAGCGTCTGTGGCGGTGGGAAGTTCCGGAAATGGGGTGTTGTCTGTTGGGGGTTAACATGTTGTTGCTCTTGGGGTGTGTGCGGCGGAGGAATTGGAGCCGCCAGCGTAAAATTGTATTGCGGAGGAAGAGGATTGGTTCTTCTTACGGCTGCGGATGGGTTAGAGGGTCCAGCTCTCTGAGAAAGGTTGGGTGCAACCTTTCTCTTTTTCAACTTCTTAACCATAGGATTAGAAGACATCGAATGATTATGAGAAAGAAGATGGGTTAGAAATAAGATCTAGGGTTAGGAAGATCGAAGAAGGAGATGGGTTAGAGGGCGTTTAGGTTAAGGTTTAGATCGAGATCGAAGAAAGAAGATGGGTTAAAAATAAGATTTAGGGTTAGAAGGAGGAAGAAATCGAAGATGTGTGAAGGAGGAAGAAATCGGAGAAAGAAGAAATCGGAGATGGAGATGGAGTCGGCGTTTAGGTTTCGGGTAATAAAGAATTTGGGCTTTTATGGGTTTTAGGCCTTTTGGCCTAATAATATTTTTTTGTTTTACAGGATATAATTTAAACATATTGGTACAAATGTCAAAAGAGAAAGTAGCTGAGATGGTTAATGTACTTTGAATAGAGTCTTCAGACTCAGGTTCAAGTAACCTGAATGGTAATATATTTTTTTTTTCTTCTAATAAAATAAGATTTTGTAAACAGGTCTAATCAAATATATTGAAAAACAGCTAATAATTAAATATAGTTTGTAAGTGCACATTACATATAAATTAAAGTACATAATTTTCTATTACATATATAGCTTAAAGCACCAATATGAAAATTAGATACTTTCAAATGTGTAATAATATCCAAAACCTTATATAAAAATTTACCCTTTATATTGCACTAAATAATATAAATGAGTTTTAGTGATCATATTGGAAGAAAAAAAATCATGTTTTATTGGGCATTATAAATAAACAATATGTTATGGGTTTTTCAAAAACTCATATGATCTTCACATGTCTCAAATCTTTCTAAAACAAAATTAGAAATATAAAACAAATTTAAAATTTTAAGTTAGTAACTCATATGATCAACAAGTATTTATGACTATATTCGGCGACTACATCAATTAGTCGCTAAAATAGCGACTATTTGGGGACAATATTTTCAACTTCTTAGTTTCGTCGCTATTTAGTCGCTATTTACCGACAAATTTAAAGACTATATCATTTTGTCGCAATTTAACGACTACTAAACGACTAATTTCGTTTTGTCACTAAGCGGTCGCTATGTAGTAGCTATATAGTGGCTAAATTTGGTGACAACTGGTTTAGTCGCCAAATGTAGTCGGAAATACCAAGTTTTCTTGTAGTGATACTTTGGTTTTTATTACAACACCTTCTTCAAAACAGAAAGAAGATTGTAATGAAGATGCTACAACACAGTCGTCAACTTCGAAAAAGATGTACCAATGTCATTCCCATCCGACAAAAAATCTTGGTCCTACAAAATCAAATATCGATAATTATTGTAATGACCATTCAAGTCAGAAATTTAAGTATAAATTACTTCAGTAGATATAACATCTCTAGGATCAGCCTGACACTCAGACTCTTCAATATTGTCAACTTATGTAGTATTATCACCCATCTCTATATATGACACCTTGTAAGAGGTTTCTGCGGAAGCAAGAAATAGAAAAGTCTTTCCTACCAATGCTTGCAAAGGTGTAGGCACAATGGTAGGATCTTGAATCTGTACATTATATATAATTCATTAATACTTACTATTGAAAACTAAGAATGCAAATATTTCTATTTTTAGTATACTATAAATAGGTAATTAGATGTATTACCTCATCATACTGTCCACCTAAAACATCTATTGAAGTTTGGTTAACTACCTTGATAGCATTGGTGTCAAAGAGAATAAACTTTGAATCACCAGTGTTATCCATGACATCCATGACCAGTTTGTACCTAAAATACGATATGAACACATAAACAAAGAATTTTTTTTTTTTCAAATTCATGGAACAACTATTTTTTTTTAAATTTAAAACCAAATATAAAGAAGTGAAGCCAATTACCTGTATATAACCTTTGAAACATCTTGGTTGCAAGTTTTGCACTCAAAGAGACTCTTTTTGTTTTCGGTGATGATTTTGTTCTCCTTTTTTGGTATGAGAAAGCATGTTTCCTAACACTTCACACAAGTAAAATAGTACCAGCCAAACTCCATGTCGATGTGGTAGATACTACAAAGTATTTTAAACTTTCCTTCCTAAAATAAAATTGCAAAAATCATTAATGTAATTTATATTAAAGAAGAGTTTTTAAAATGTAATTTTACCATTGTAGCTTCGAGAAGATCATAAATTGTGCTTTGTGGAAACTGATTGATATAATCACCCTTGTCATTTGACATCTTTACGCAACTACAGTTCTTGTCCAGAAAGTTATTTTCAAATCATCTCTTGGCAGACTGTATAAGAAATAGGGAAACATTAGGCAATAATAAATAGAAACACAGTTAGTGGAAATAAAAAGCATATATATATTTTTAGAAATAAATAGTTCAGAATAGTACTTCTCAACAAAATCTTGAACATGATAGTACTCTGGATTGATTAACATCAATGACATATCGAAAGCATTAGAAATTGTTCTCATCTACAAAGGATTATATTTAATTACATGAAAACCACATAATTTGATGGGGAAAAACGTAAGAGTTGTTTAAAACATACCATTGTGGCTGTTAATCTTTGCACACCGGATTAAGCATATGTCCATTGAATCATTTGCATCATGACATGCTTTCTACATATTGTCTTCAAACTTGCCCCAAAGGGTGCATGACAAACGATGATCACTACATTCATGTATGTTCAGAATTATAAAACACTGATGCTTGGTAAAGTTTAGTGTTTTTGATCTCATTACCTAGTATCTCGCAGTCCAACCTCTAATCTCTTTTTCGATTTACCATTGATCTTTGACGTTTTCATTTCACCCACGCAACATTTGAAGTGGAAAATATAATCCATTCAATTAATACGATAGATTAATAATAATCAATATATCTATATAATCTCTCCCACACAATATAGTAAACTTGCGTATAAGAATGTGTTCATTCAAAACATCTTCTGCGAGAATGTTCTCATATTTAGCTAGATCCAAATAAAAGTCGGTTGACATAGAATGACAACGGGTTATGACGATTGAGTTCATGATGTTCATCTTGTATGGATGTTCGGTTGCCCGAAACTTTCCTGATGCTTTTGTGAGTTGAAAGATTTCTATTATTCTCCACTCTCCAAAAACAATAAGCCTTGAAATTTGTTTAACTGTTGCTTATTAAACGTGGCATGTAAAAGAGTACCCCTAACATGAAACAGTATAAATATTTTAGATAATTATAACTTTTTAAAAATTTGTGGAAAGGTTTATACAAAATAAGGAAAACTTACTGCAGTATCAGCCAATATCATCTCTATTGTCTCTCCAGTGTAATTAGTATACTCCTTCAATTTACGTACGATCTTCCATGTTGTTTTGATGGCTTTCAGTTCTGAGACATGAGTGAAACCATCGGTGGCAGCCATCTCTTCTACTAAGGTGATTTTCTGACCTATTTACTTTAAAGTTTGATGTGTTTGTTTGTTTACGCCGTATACTTTGGTTTTTACAGTAGTTTAAGTTATGTGTTTTTGGGATTGTGAGAATTGAAGAATATTCTGTGCAATCAATATTGGAGAGTAAGATTAGGGATTGCAATATTATTGTTTCCGATTTTGTTTGAGATGATTGATATATTTTAAATGGTCAACTGTATATTTCTTAATTGTTTGAAATGGGTTAACTCTATCATATTAAATGTCGAACAAATATGGTAATTTTTGAGAATGAGTTGTTGGGATTGAGATAAATGAAGAATCTTATATACAATCACAAATATATTTTCAATTAATGTTTTGATGTTATTTTCAGTTTGAATATGGGAGAGATTGATAAGGGATTGCATTAAAGTAGTTGACAATTTTGTTTGATATATGATTTCATCTAATGTTGTTTGGATTTGATTTCAATTAAAGGTTTGGGAGGGGGACATTGTTTGTATATACTTGCAAGATGTACCGGATCCGAATAAGATTATGGCCATACAGAGTGGATTCGCGTCCTTTTAATAGTTATAATTATGGGATATTTGTCCTTAATTTTTTATCCATTTTCTTCTTTTCTTTTGTCCTTAGGGCAACATATGGAATACTTGTTTTTTTTTAATTCTAAAGTGTACTCTCCAATTAATAGTATATATTTTGATGAATTTAATAAAATCATAGAAAGTGAATAAATAAAAAAAATTAGAAAAGAAAAATTGTTAGAGAGTTTTCTATAATTTTGTTGATTTGTTTTTCTATAATCTTGTAGTCTCCCAAACAATTCCATTATTCTAATCATACTTTGAATGACTTCATGTTGTGAAGGAAAATGTATAAAATCATAAACCAATAACACAATAATTGAATTCATTAACAATC
Source organism: Camelina sativa (assembly GCF_030686135.1). Taxonomy (NCBI): domain Eukaryota; kingdom Viridiplantae; phylum Streptophyta; class Magnoliopsida; order Brassicales; family Brassicaceae; genus Camelina; species Camelina sativa. The sequence continues at coordinate 20,084,524 of NC_141889.1, read as the reverse complement.
ATAGATTCTTTTGTTTTAATTAAATAACACAAAACTTTTAATGATTTTATAAATTTTTTAATCCAATAACACCATAGTCATTAAACTTTTAAATGACTTTGTACAAATCACAAACTAATAACACCAAACTTTAAAAGAGTTTAACAAAATCTTGATTGTATACCAATCTATACTAGTATTTTTGCAGCAGTTTTTGCTCAAAAATACTTTTTGGAAAGTTTTTACATTTAATACATTAACTTTAATATTAGTTACCAAAAATTTCAAAGTTAATTATAGGTAAGATTTTAAAAAATAAGGAAATCTTTGTACTTCATTCAAACATAAATATATGATTCCCTTTCATTTTTATTTGAATTTCTATTTAAATTATTTTGAATTATTCTATAATATATTTAGTTAATAATAATTTGTGATTTTTTTCCTGCATATGATGTAATACAATTTTTTTATAACGGACATATATTACTCAATAGATGAATAAAAAATACGGGTATAGTATCCCACATCGCCTAAAAAAATTGGGCAATAATTCAGAGTCATACTATAAAAGAGACCAAAATAATTCATAATACAAATGAGTAGAAATATTGATTTATTAGGCATTCAAACTTAAAAAACTTTTATTCGGTTTATTCTGGTTCTTTATTTTAAAGATTTTTAAAAATTTAAATATTATAAATATTTAAAACTTTTAAAAAGTTAAATATTATAAACATTTATATTTTTTAGAAAGTTAAACTTTATAAAATGTTTAAAATATTAATAATATTTAAACGTTTATGAAGTTTCAAATATTATAAATATTTAAACCTAATAAAGTTTAAATATTATAAATATTTCAACTTTTAAAAAAAGTTAGAAGGCCTTTAAAATATTAATAGTATATTTAAACTTTTACGAAACTGCAAGTATGAGAAATACTCAACCGTTTTAAGAGTTCTAAATATTATAAATATTTAAATTTTATAAGAAACGCCAATCTTATATAATGTAAATGGTTACAATCTTAATAAATAACATATCAACTCAATCTAATATTTACAATACAAAACAATAAAAATTAAAAATTAAGATTATATAGTGCGAGTTAAAATATCTCGGGACGGAGTTATATAGCGGGACGGGTTTTGTTGATATTTATATAAATTTAACATATCATTAATATGGTATTAAATGAGTAAAACATCATTTCATTATTTTGTTAACACTATCGGTATCCAAGAATAGACATATCAAATTAAATTGATTAATAAATATTATGTAAAAAATAAATTATACTTCAGTATTATATGGTTTAAACTTATAAATACAACTTATAATTTAAATATTTTAATTATAAATAATTGGGTCCGCGGTGTACCGTGGATCCTAATCTAGTATACATAATATTTAAAGTGGCTAACCAATAACACTCCCTAAGTCACTCAACCATTTATTTTGATTACCTCTTTTTAGTTGAGAGATTCATAAAGTATCAGTTCTTTGACATTAACCGGTATGGGTGGTTATTGCGGAACAACGTGTTGTATATCAATTTTGACCGTTGTGTGAGGTGAATTAAACCGATCATTAAAGCCATAGATACTAAACCGAAACCAATACTGGTACGAAAACCGGTAGAGGATAATCCAATCTTAAAGCGCTCCCACATAAACGTTTCCCTTATCTCTCTCTCTCTCTCCTTTCCCATTCCCATGGGGACTCTCACCAGCGTCGCTTTTGCAGCTGCCGTTAACATCAGATTCCGATCATTTCACCACCGGGATAACATTAAGACAACAACAACACTACCCGAATGGCAAAAGAGACTCTGTTTCTCTTGCACAGAGGACTCTCAGAGATTTAGGGTTGTAAAGTGTCTAGGCAATGATGAAAACAGTAACAGAGACAACAGTGTCGGAGAAAACGCAGATACCCACAAGTCTTCTGTTGTAAAAACGGCATCTCGTGATGAAGAAGATGACGAGACAAGTAACAACAGTAGCTCTGCCAGTAGCAGCAGCAGCAGCAGCAACGAGTTCGGTTCCGACAAGACTTCAATGGTACACAACATACTTATCTCTGATTAAAGTTCCCCTTTTGTCCTGAATTCCAGTGTTTGAAATTGTGAGAATTGAATCCTACTATTGCTTAATTTCACTTTGTTCTTGTCATTTTTAGTGTTTTATCTGCAAATTCGTTGTAGCTTCTCTGTTTCTCTCTTAAGAGATTGGTACAACTAACATACAAAATCAAGCAACTTCATTGTATGTTCACTTCATTCTTGTGTTACTAAGAGTGAAGTTTGTGTCTTTATCTCAGCCATCAACTATATCGCCTGTTGATTCATCATACAGCAGTTTCCAAATAGACTCGTTTAAGCTGATGGAGCTTCTTGGACCTGAGAAAGTGGATCCTGCTGATGTCAAGTTGATAAAGGACAAACTTTTCGGCTATTCGACATTTTGGGTCACCAAAGAAGAGCCATTTGGGGACCTTGGGGAGGGAATCCTCTTTCTTGGGAACTTGAGAGGAAAGAAAGAGGATGTTTTTGCAAAACTTCAGAGAAAACTAGCTGAAGTTTCCGGCGATAAGTATAATTTATTCATGATTGAGGAGCCTAACTCGGAAGGACCAGATCCTCGTGGTGGTGCTCGTGTTAGCTTTGGTTTGCTTCGTAAAGAAGTCTCGGAGCCAGGACCAACCACACTCTGGCAGTATGTGATTGCTTTAATATTATTTCTTTTGACAATTGGTTCCTCTGTGGAGCTTGGAATTGCTTCTCAGGTACCTTATTTTTCTTTCTCAGAAGCAATACATCAGTATGTCATTTGATCTGTTAGCACACCACACATCATGCTATATTTTAATGCACTACTTGATTTAACAGATCAACCGCTTACCTCCTGAGGTGGTAAAGTATTTCACCGATCCAAATGCTGTTGAACCACCTGATATGGAGCTCTTGTATCCATTTGTTGACGCTGCATTGCCTTTGGCATATGGTGTATTGGGAATTCTTTTGTTTCATGTAAGTTAAAACTTATGTGTTTCTATAGTAATATTTTCTTTATTATGAATGTTTGGTTATGTTGTTTTCATAATTCATATCAAGCAGGCATGCTCCCTTGGTTGAATGATAAGCTTTCATGTATTGGTGGTGATATCTGGCTTTCTTATTTCGCTCTCAGTATTTTGTTTAGAGGGTTGTATTTATGAATTGTTTATTTGCAGGAATTAGGGCACTTTCTTGCTGCAGTTCCAAAGAAAGTAAAGCTTAGCATTCCTTACTTCATTCCAAACATTACACTCGGAAGCTTTGGTGCAATCACACAGGTGGTTTAACTGATCATGTCTATTGCAACTCTGTCAAGTTCATGAGATGAATCTCCTTTTGAACTCTATGTTGTTTATGTCTTGAAGAAGAATCTTTCAAAGTTCTTTGACGTAAAATGGAAAAAGCTACTATGCTAGAAAATGCATACATGTACCTTAAATGCATCCATCTACTTTTTCCTCCGATGACAAGCTGAACATCTTGAAGTGTTTTGAAGACAAGACTATTGTCTTTATGTAGTATCATTAGTAATACTTTTACTTGATTTGTACAGTTCAAGTCGATTCTTCCAGACCGGAGTACAAAAGTTGACATTTCGCTAGCTGGTCCATTTGCTGGAGCTGCACTCTCAGTTTCCATGTTTGCTGTTGGTCTGTTCCTATCTACTAACCCGGATGCAGCTAGCGATCTGGTGCAGGTTCCCAGTATGTTATTTCAAGGCTCATTACTTCTTGGGCTCATCAGCAGAGCAACTCTGGGATATGCGTAAGCTCTCCACAGCTAGTGACTGTTCAACCTAGACGAAACTATCTAACTCCAACACCCGTTTCTATTTTCCTAATGATTGCAGAGCGTTGCATGCTGCTACAGTTTCAATCCACCCGCTTGTAATTGCTGGATGGTAGCATCTAATCCCTTGGCTCATTCTCTATTATTGATCAGAAAATTTTGACAGTTTTCGCTTACTTTAAGATTTTATTCTTAGGTGTGGTTTAACAACAACAGCGTTTAATATGCTTCCTGTGGGATGTTTGGATGGAGGCAGGGCTGTACAGGTACTTCTCTTATTTATGGATGGTGTCTGTGTATTCTTTTGGAAACCTAGACGCCTAAGGTTGCCTAGAAACAATCCTAACTAGTATCAAATTCTTCCAAGTGTGCCTTATCTTTAGAGTTTAGACCACGCGTAGGTTGATCTAAATGTGTACTATTATATATCCTTATGTCCAAACAATGAAAAGGGTCTGAGATATTCATACAAGACTTCAAATTGTCAACATTTAGATCACATATGTAACATATGGGCATGGATCTTGTGCAGGGCGCATTCGGGAAAAATGCGTTGGTTACATTTGGCTTAACAACCTATGTAATGCTTGGACTCAGAGTGGTATGTTCAACTGTTCCAAGTTATAATCCATACCATGCCCTCTAATTCGTGCTCTCGAACAGCTTGTTTTATTGCTTTGGCATTTTCCTACTTTTCAGCTCGGCGGCCCTTTGGCACTTCCTTGGGGACTCTATGTACTAATCTGCCAGGTACCCCAAAAATTCTGAACTCTGCAACTTCAAACAATACGAGTGTGCTTTAAATGCTTTTTCTAAGCAGTACAAATGTATTTAAATAGAGAACACCAGAAAAACCATGTCTAAACGACGTGACCGAGGTTGGAACATGGAGGAAGGCCCTCGTCGGGACTGCAATAATCCTTGTGGTTTTGACGCTCCTGCCTGTATGGGATGAACTCGCAGAAGAGGTAGGCATAGGGCTTGTAACTACGTTTTGATGTTGTCTTCTGACTTTGAGCAGATGTTGTAGTTAGGGCCAATCCCAAGCAAATTTTTGTTATATAGTGAGCCATGTCTGTACACTGTAAGCTAGTGAAGAAGTATTTATATGTAACTACTTAAATTCTTCATATACTACACTTCCAGTTGAGTCCAAAATAGCATACAATATCTTTTTAAAATACTGTATGTATTTATGATTTACCACGGGATATAGTGTATAAACTAATGTTTAACAAATCAAAATTTACATTGAATTTTCTAGGCCTCGGCTTAATATCGGTATATAAAAATCCAAACCGAATCCGATCCGAAAAAGCTGAATCCGAATTTGAGAAAATAACCGAACAGATACTAGATTTTATATCTAAAAAAACCTGAATTTAAACTCGATCCAAACCGAAATCCGAATGGATAGTTGAATTACCTAAAATGCTAAAATATAATAATATAACCAAAATATTAGTTATTTTTGATATGATATAATCCATGTATTCAAAATTACAACTATAAAAACGAAAATAGTAGTTATTTTAAAATCAAAATAACTAAAATACCCAAAATATATGAAAATTCATAGTTATATCTGTGGGATAAGTAAATTTCTTTTTACTAATGAACGTTACAAACCCTCTTCCGTTGAATGGATTAGATTGCATCCGGTTAAGATTCTCAAAACTAAAAACTCCAACATTTGTTTCATAAATTGACACTTCGTTCTGTCCTTCTACCAAAAATTAACAAGAGAGAGCCGCAAATCTTTTCTTGATTGTCTTAAGAGCGGGTTTAATGTTTGATAATTACTAGGTTTAAAGGTCATCTCCATTGAAGGTCATTAACAATATCCTAAGAGTTGCTTAAGTTTAAAAATAAATCATATTAATGAAAAAAAACAAATTTATCTACCGATCGATCCTTGTGTTAGAGATTTAAGGGCATTTCCACTGGAGAAATCTTTAAGGATACTTAACAAAAATAATTTAATAAAATATTTAAAAACTGAAGAAAGAGAAAGAAACGTTGCTAGCAGAAGGTTTTTTAGAAACGTTGCTTTACTGTTACTACACACATGTCAAACATATAGTAATTGTTGCAATAAAAAATTATAAAAAGAAAATTTAAAATTAAAATACTATTTTTTTTTTTAAAGAAACACATATCGCTTCTAGCGATGGAGATGACCTAAGGATCACTAAGGATCAAAGTTGTATCAACAGCTAATTGGCTGGGAGTAAAAAATATATATATATATATATATATATATTTAATTTTTCTTTCTCTCATCTGTGTCGCGCATCGCTCTCATTTTTTCTTCTTTCCCTCATTCTCTCTTTCTCTCTCGCCACTGGTCCAACGCCTTTGTCCGTCGTCATCACCATCACCACCGCCTATGGAACCAGCAACGATTCAAGTGGCCAAATAGGAGAGTTTGGTTCAATAATGTTTAAATCAGTTTCCCGTGGTAAGAATCTCTCCGATTTCATTTGTAGATGGTGATTGATGTGTGTAGAATTTCACTCCAAATCTTTTACCTGAAAAGACTACACAACGACTGAAAGTGCACAGTTAATCAGTGTAGTATTTTAGGATAGATCCCACAGAGAGTAATAGCAAACACAAATTGAATTATAAGAGAAAGAACTATGGGTAAGACTGAATAAGAGATTGGGGTTTTGGTTTTCCTAATAACTATTGCAAATAAATAAAAACGGTTTAAAACTATAAGACTAAGGCGTTGGGCGTTCTGGGAGTCATCTCAGGGTTTTCATGGTTCTAAGCAATATTAAGTGTAAGATCTAACAAGTAAATACCAATTTTCGGTCTAGGTTCTCAACTACGAAACACTAATGAACTAACAAGCTATTCTCATAGAATGAAAGTCTAACGTCTTCACACTCCGTTACTCAACTTTCGCAGGCAACGACGCATGTCAACCAGCTAGTTAAACAAGTTCGATACATTCACCAAACTTCGTAACTCAACTTACGCAGGTTACGAGCAAGGTTTCGGTATAACAATAGTTCGGAGTAGTAGGATAACGCGGTTAGCGCTCCCGTTCTCTAGATCAGTACTTGGTGATCAATCCAAGCATAAGCATTAAGATAAAGATGTCCCAAAAGAACTCTAATATAAAACCGAAAATAAGATCTAACAACCTAATTGAACCGAACCTATGAATTCTCCTTGAATCACCCCATAGAATCCAACAAAGTAAACTACTCGCTCATGATGCAAAGAAACGACATTGATATTATAAAGTATAGCATCAAAAGTGAATCAATAAACAAAAAGGGGTTCAAAGGAAACTTCTCTATTTGTCACAAAAGTAACTTGATCCCAAAAGCAATGATAGTATGAAAGAACTAGAAAGAGTAGAAAGAGAGATTGATGGCAGATCTTCAAGCTTCAAGAGAGACGGCGAGTGAGAGATAAAGAGCTTCTATGGTCGTGGCTAGGGCGGCTCCAAGGGCTGTAGAAGATGCACACTGAAAACCCTAGGTCTTAAGAGTATTTATAGGGTTTTGTTATAGGGTTAGGATTTTGTAAGGGTAGAAACGACTTCTCTTCTTAAGTGCAGGACAAGGGGAGGCGAAGGAGGCTTCTGGACCGTGGAGGAGGCTTGGACTGGGCCGTGGTGACGGTCGCTGGTCAGACCTTGAATAAAAGCCCATCGGCTGGTTGTTTCTCTTCACGTCGGTTTATAACACGTCTCGGTAAATCAGGCATAACTTCCGGATGAATGAATGGATTGACTTGATTCCACTTTGAGGAGAAATATGACTCTTCCAGCTTTCCATAGACACCAATAAAGATATATTTTGAGTTGTGGAAGGTCTTCAAAAGTGGTCCGTACTGTAAAGCTCTGAAACTCTCCTAAAACGTATTTTCCTTGTCTTTTGGTCTTTTTTGCTATAAAACCTGTAAAACCTTCTTGAAACCTAAAATACTTGATAATAGACATTAAAGCATTGAAATCCTATCAAACTCATCCTAAATTCATATGGAAACTATAGCTAAAATAATGATGTTATCAGTGATGAATTAGGGTTATTTGCTGTGATTGAAATTAGGGTTCAATGAATTATTCTTCGCTTTTGAGGATTGTTTCTGCATCTTTGTTGATGTCCAAATCGGTCCAATTAGAGTATTTTAGTTCGGTATTTAGAGGGTCAAAGTTCTCTTTATTATATGAAAAAGTCGGGCTACAATTGATTACGACGAGCTAGAAAATGACGAAAGGGAAACAATTGACGAACTGCGAGCTCGTCAAATCGATACTTCGAGAACCTGTTCTCTCGAACGAATTCCTCCTCCGTTTCTCCGTCTTTTGCCCGTACGCCGTACAATCACTATTTATAGATTACTGTGTCGGTTCGTCATCCGAAAAGACCAAAAAAACCCTTCTTGGTCTATTGATTCCTTTGGGTCTTTTCTGGGCCGGGCCTACTGTTAGGAGTGAGATCCACCCCTAACAATCTTAATTTGATTGTTTGAAAGTTTGTTATGTACTAGTTTTTCTGATTTGTGTGTTTGTTGCAGAACAAGTTGCAGAAGCAGAACTTGGCTGGACAACACTCAGATGTCTGTTCTTGAGAACTTGACTCCGACAGTCAGGAAGCGTGTCGAGGTTCTAAGAGAGATTCAAGTGAGTAAATTTCCAGCTTTTAGATGATTTTGGAACTAGTCTTTGATTTTGTATTTTGTTTAGACGGCTGTTGTTGAGCTCTGATGATATTTGGTGGAGTAAACAATTGTTTGAATCCTTTTTTCTTATAATTAGACTTCTCTTTGTTGGTACTTTCTCGTTAGGGATGCATGTTCTTTACTTTTTTTATGCATCATTCGTGATTATAACTAATGGTGATGGTTTTCCTCTTTCCTAATTACCCAATCAGATACACAGCGATATGGGATTGTGAACGGTGTGGTTGAAGTTGAAGGTGCAGGGGAAGAAGTAAAATCAGAACAAGGAGAAGAGAAAGCAGCTGAAGGTAATTTTATCAATTCTTACTCTGAAGTATGGTTATTTAATTAGTTTCTGATGATGATGAGATGAACACATGGCCAATTGTCTTTCTTCAGAGAAAGGAGTGCCAGATTTCTGGCTTATTGCATTGAAGAAGATTCTTAAAAAGAAGCCTATGAAAGGATCCAAAAACACAAAGCCGATCACTAAGACCGAAGAAAGTGAGAGTTTCTTCCCTTCTTCAGTAGCTGGTTAACAATTGATGATGAATTGGTATGTCCATCTCCCGTAGCAGTTTAACTTTTGAGTCAGTACATCAGATTGTGTTAAACGTTAATGTGATCATTGAATCTTGCACAGACTGATGAACTCCAGGGCCAAACGATTATGATATCGGGAATGTATCATTTAGCAAAACAAATAGTGCAACCTTGATGACTATGTTAATATCTGGCCATTCTCTTGCCCTTGATGACTCTAGCATGACTGGAGAAGAAACATGGTTAAGAAAATACTGAAAGTAGGCTCTCCTTTCAATCTTTCTTTGGTCTTCGAGTTGTCATGTTATTTCTAGTTGTCCTTGTCTTTGTTTGTAAGTTAGTGTAACGTTATCGTTTTGGGATTTACAAACTGTTGTTTTACATTTGGAAAGAACATGGTTTATAGGTTTTGAGTTTTGACTGACCACTTGAGATGATCCCAACTCATTCTTGAACAGGAATATCTCGCCAGGACTCAACACAAATTTAAACAAAATTAATTATACTATAATAATTTTGAAAAAAAAAAAAATTTAAGAACCCCACCATTGAAATTTAAAAATTTCTTAAAAATTTCTTAAGCTAACTATTTTTCAAAATTAATAATAAAATATGTTTTAAGCAGTTTTGCTTAAATTCATTAATAGTAGTAGTTTTATATACAAAGTTTTTAAAAGTTTTAAGATGTTTAGAAGAATTTCTTAGCTAAAAGATACAAGTATCTAAATTAAATTATATTGGTTTATATAAAACTAGGAGAGTTACCCGCACGCCTGTGCGGGCAGAAATTTGATAGAAAATCAATTCAATTTTTCTTTCTAAAATACTAAAATAGTTTTATTTTTATTTTTTTTAATGTTTAAATTTTCTCAATTCCATTTTTAAAAATGGAAACAAATAAAAGATCTCAATAGATGTTTACTATAGTATTCTACATATATATTATCTTTATTAAGATTTAAAGGCCCATTTTCATATTTTCAAGTAATTAATGAGCCCAAAACATTTGTTATGATTAATTTTAATTAGAATAATATAGGAAAGGAGATCATTCTGATCTTTGAAATCAACGAACTAATGTACTTTGTTTATTGTTTGGTCTATAAATATATGAACTAATGGTATTTGGTTGATTCTTTGATCTAAAAATATATGAGCTAATGTTCTAATTGACTTCCTTCGTTTAGATCATTAAGATAATATAGAAAGCAACCCATATAAGGGTTTCTAGTAATTGGTCATACAAACATTCAACATATTATCAAAGTTTAGACCATTAGGATAATATAGAAACCAACCCATATAAGGGTTTCTAGTATTTGGTCATACAAACATTCAGCATATTATCAAGTTTGCATATACAAAAAAATTGGAAACTAATATGCCTTCAGCTTACGTCCCTGTAGTTTCTCCTACATGCTCCATTACATGATTTATGTAATAACGTCCAGCAAATTCCGAGCTGAAGATATAGAAAACACATTCATAAGTTAAACCCAAGCATGATACACTACTTGATATTAATGAACATTCAAAACTTACATGGCCTTGTGATGCTCAAGTCCTTCAAACTCCGGTTTTATAAATATCTTGGAGGAGGCCAATGTGTTTACAATACACGGTTTACCTAACGATGTTTTAAGTGGTATAAAAGTTTGGTAAATGATTATACCACATAGTGTTTAGCATTTGTTCAATCAAGCGAGTGTTATTAATAGTACATACCTTCATACTCTCCAACCTTCCATAAACGCAGAACACAAAACACCGGTTCGGTTTGATATGTGAGATGGCATCCAGATGTCTCCCATAAAGACATAAAACGGGTAGCACAGTCGCTTACTGCACGACACTTGATTGTTTCATTCCTTCAAATGTAGATAGTCGAAACATTTTATGAAATAGTCAAACTCTAAATTTTACTAACATGATAGGTGAAATAAATGTATTTTACCTGCCATTTAATAGCGTTAAAATAACTTCATTATAATGATCTCTGTTGTCCTTCACAGCTACTACATCTATTGTGGCAAAAATTCAAATTTCCCCAATGAGATGAATGAACATTTCCAAAATCTATCATATACATACAACTATTTTGGTAAAAAGTTCTTTTTGTACTTTTCTATGGGAGGGACCAATACACAAAGTTCCAAATATCCTAAAAAGTCTATAGATTCCTTAACACAAAGATTTCATAACTATATTAACAGAGTTTAAAGATCTATTTTGAGAAAAAGTCAGAATTTGTCTTTACATTGAAATAAATGAATGTTTCCAAAACTATTTAACACTCACATATAACTATTTTAGTATTAAAGTTGAATTTGTATTTTACTATGGAAGGGACCATTACAGAAAGTTCCAAATTTCCTAAAAAGACTATAGATTTCTCAACACAAAGACATCAAAAACCTAAATTCACGGAGTTCAACTTAATAAATTTAAAACTAATTTAAGGGAAGCGTACCAAAGGAGATGGGATGGTGGATTCTTCCTCGGAAAATATCATCCAAATCTTCGAATCGGAAATAATTTTTGGAATTTACCGATTCCTATAAGGTCATGGTTGTTTCATCCGTAAACTTGATTTGATAAGGATGATGGGTATTCCTCTCCTTGAGGGTTGGATTGATGATTTTGAAATTCCTAATATCATACAATTCATCCTCGTAGATGTACTTCCGGAGCTTGAGTAGTGTAGTCGGTATAAAAGCAACTTCAATTGTGTCACCCTTCCAAAATTGATTAACATTGTGTTAGAAAACTATGATTTAAGTACTGTTGTAAATCAAACATAAGTAGAATTCTTGTTCTATTAACTACTCTAACCTTTTCGTCCACAAGAAGAAGAACCCATTTTGTGAAGAATTCGTTGACATACCACGAATTTAAGACCTTGTCCAAGATACACCATCTCATCCTGCCGGGATAAAGATTAGATATAGAATCGTACTTCATGATTTCCACAAATTAGGGATTTCCTGTTTATCCTCTGTTAACGAAAACGAAAAAAGGATTGGAGATTTGTAAGAATACAAACAGTCACGATTAAACGTTGCATCTTATACGTATTAGCGTGTCTTACCTTTTATCTAGACTGTTAAGTATTTTAATAATTATTATTGTATGTATAATAAAAGATTTAATAATGGTATTACTAACAAATTTATTTTTGAAAACAACATTGTTGAAACTAATAAAATGTAATGATGTGTAAAATTTAATATAAGATGCCTTAGAATAAGAGAATATTAGAATTTGGTTTTCTCTAAATTGAAAGTTTAAATCATAATGACATAACAATCCTATTATTTGAGATATGTTAGAGTTAAGCATTTTATAGGTAATATATAAACTTAAGATATATATAACAATTACATAATTTTAATCAACATTGTTGAAACTAATAAAATGTGATATTTTCCTCTAATACTTCTTTTATAATATAGAATAAGAGGATAATAAGGATATGGTTTTTTTCAATGTGAAAGTCTACACCCTTCTGACATAACATTCTTATCATTGGAGAGAAGTTAAATTAAAATATAGTAAAAATGGGGCAAACAACGTTTTATAAATATAATTAAAACCAATTTATTTTAAGAGATAAAACAAAGTTCAAGTCTAACAATCCAAAACAATAATGCAATTTCAAAACATAATTAGACCGTCTCAAATATCTCTTTGTAAACAACATTAAATATTTTATTCTGACACTTCCCATCTTTATCTGTAACTAACAACTTTAGCCCTTTTCTGGTTGTGACTCTAGAGAAGGCAACATAAAGCTATCCACGTGTGAAAACCGGTTTCGGTAGAAACAATCCGACATGTTCTAGTGTTTGACCTTGACTCTTATTTATAGTAATTGCAAACGCCACAATAATAGGAAACTGTCGTCGCCTCATACGAAAGGGAAATTTTGCATCAGGTGGACTACCATACATCCGAAGGATAAGTACCCTAGCACCAACCCTTTTTCTTGTCACGATTCTTGCTTCGATTACATGGTTGGCCATCTGAGTAATAATTAGTCTCGTACCGTTACACAAACCTCCCTTTGGATCTATATTCCTTAACAACATGACAGGTGCTCCTATTTTCAACGTCAAAACATGGCTTGGCAATCCAAAAACTTGTATATTGTTTAAGAATTCCTGAGTGTAGATCATATCATCATGTTCGCTTGTGTCAGACGTTTCAATACTATCAGAGCTAAGATATCGTCTCTCTTCACCTGTGATCAACAAAAAGTAAAGAATATTAGGTATGTTTTAATAGACATTTTTAATAAAAAATTTACTTCAATATCAATATTTTTAAATAAAAACTTTTTCTCCAATATCCATATTCCATATTTTATTTTATTTGCATACTTGGGAGCTTAGTAAGCATAAACTGATTTATTTTATCAACACCGTCATTCCTTGGACTTAGAATAGCTCTTTCACTAAAGAATTTTGGATCAGTCCTCGTTGCAAAACGTTCTCCATAAATCTCTTTAACTATTGCTTCAATAGGATTCCCACTTATATTAATTAATAAATCATCAGGAATTTCAATCTCCACATCCCCACTATTTGACTCGTTGATTTTGCCATCCCCAATATCAAGAAGCCACTTTGAGAAAGTAGCGAGAGCACCCGCGTCCATACTATTACTTGCCTTGCGAAGTCTCAAATTTTCGGTAAGTTTAAGAACATTACAACTATTCCAAAGAACAGATGAGTTTATAGATGCTAAAACTGTCGCCACTCTTCCTCCTTCGGTAATAACAGGTAGTATTTGTCTAAAATCACCTCCTAACACTACTACTTTACCTCCAAATATCTGGTCACACTTCATGATATCTCGCAAACTCCTATCCAAAGTTTCATAACAAAGCTTGTTTATCATTGGAGCCTCGTCCCATATTATGAGCTTTGCTTCTCTAATTAAATCAGCAAGATCAGATTCAGCATCGATCGAACACACAGAATATTCATTAAGATTGATTGTAATACCAAATCTTGAATGAGCCATTCTACCACCTTCCAAAAGCAATGCAGCTATACCACTTGAAGCAACATTCAGAACAATATTACCTTTAGCTCTTATATCAGCACCAAGAATAGTCCACATGAATGTTTTTCCAATACCACCAAAACCATGGACAAAAAACATACCACCTTTGTCGTGATTCACAGAGTGAATGATTTCTTCATAAACACGTCTTTGCTCATCAGTTAGCATTGGTAACAACTTATCGTACAATTCCTGTTGTTTATGAGGCTTATATATTTTTTCATCTGCGATAAGCTTATTTAATCCTGTCTTCATGATACTATCATCAGGTTTAGGCATTTTCTCGAAGGCTGTAAGATACGTTCCATTCGATCGCAACATAAGTTCTATTTCAGTTGAACATATATTTTCTGTCTGAGCCCGTGTCAGCATTAGACCTACCATAGTAAGTTAAACACTTATTTATAATCTTGTCTTGCGGAAAAAAAAAATATTTTCGATTAAATTAAAATCATTTTGATATACCTTGATCATTTCGGTGTCTCCTTTCTTTAAACAAAATATCCTCGCACAAGATGTCCTTTGTTTTATTCCAAACTTCAAGAGGAATAGTTAAACTCTTTGTATGTAGTAGGATCACAAAGAATTTTCTTAAAAATTCCCCAAAACACCATTCACCTGCTTCATTTATAGCCGCAATGTATTCCTTATCGTGGTCTAGTAATCCCAATGCATGGCAAGTTTCCTGAAAATCCTTATAAAGAACAACGTTGACTGTTTTTAAATAGTCAAAGCTTGTTGGTCTTGGAATCTTATTAAGCAAAACTCTCAAGTAATAGGCTTGTCCTATCGATGGCGGTACGTATGTAATCCTGCCTATTGCAAAACTTTTTCGCTTCTCCGACCTTGGCTTCCAAAGTTTTTTTTTCTTATTACACACAAATTTAGATGGAATTCAGCATACGTGAGTTCTGTAGCTTGGGGATATATCTTGTTGCATTCCATCCAGCCCAAAAATTTAAAAGTTCTGTTCATTGTACGATGCAAGACATCTTCTATTGGATCATCCTCGTTGTAAATAGCCAATTCTTGTCCTAGAAGATGAAACGGGAGCTTTTCTACATGTGTAGTATGATAACAAATCGGGAAAGCAAATATCCACCAAGAGGCCTCACATGCAGATACGTATCTAAAAAGGCTTGAATTAGTTGGATAAAAAATATGAGAATGTTTGACAAATTGTATAAACAGTTATTACCTGCAATTGAAATACTTTTTGATTTTATTTTCTTGATCTTATCCTCCTACGTTGGCTCTAACATAATCCGGACCTTTAGTGATGTACTTGAACAAATACTTTACTGAACGTGTCTGATTGCACCACTCAACATTTATATGAGCACGAAAACGAAGAGACAAATCACGATTATAGGGAATAACATAAGTATTATCGTATTGAAAACCCCTTTTCTCTACAACTCTCCCATCGTTTCGTCGTCTATATATTGGATAACCAACATCGTCGACAATAGTACTATCCATGTACGGCTTTGGGAAGAATTTAGTACATTGTCCATTATTCATGCAGACACTATCTCTGTTCATAGGACCACAAGGACCATGAATCATCGCATCAGAAACAACTTCGTATAAATACTTATCCACCTCTTTATCAGGAATTTCAGCACTTATGAATTTATCAATGTCGTCTGTTGTACGCATCTTATTGTCTGGATGTAAAAATAGAATCATGTGCGCATGAGGCAGACCCCTTTTCTGAAATTCTTTTGTATACATTGCTGAAAAATATCAAATAAAAAAACATTAATATATTTACACTTTCCGGAAGACTGATTGAAATTATAATAAATATTATGAAACATACCAGAATTTACGATACCAAACGTTTTTTCCTTTGTCACTTGGTCCAATAATTTATCAAGTTTCATCTTGAAAACTCGGCTGCATATATCATGTCTATCTTCTTTACTAAGACGATGCCTTTGTAGATAACGATCTATTTCAGGCCATCTTGGGTTGCACGTAAAGGTTATGAAAAGATCAGGAAATCCATAATACTTGCAAATAGCCATGGTGTCTAGATAATGTTGCATCATATATCTCTTTCCACCTATAAACGATTACAGAATAAAAATTCTCTTTCCGTGTTGTGCAAGATCTCCATGTCCTTTTTCAGCAGCTTCAATTATCTTATCAACTCTTTCAGTTCGGAGTTTGCTTTGGTTGATCCAAATGTAGTTCAACCTGTTTGATTCTATAGTAGTGAATGCATCGACTAAAAACTGCTGGAATAATTTGCCTGCCATAACAACAATGGAAGATTCTTCATATCTTTCATATACTCTATATGCATAAAATTCTCTCATGGTGACCGTTTTTCTTTTATGTCCACGGGTATCCACGAACCCTATATCGATGCCTAATTTGTAACCATATTCACCATAAGGGAACAACAATGGGTATTGTAAAAGTAAGTATGCGGGATGAAATTCACTTATCCGCTGTAAATTTCCCGAATGACTTTCTATAACAATGTCACGTTTATTTACACCACCCGTAAAGTCTCCACGAATTAGAGCAGCAACTTCGTTGCTGGTAGGAAGATTATGAGTCCTTGCATTATTGGTCCTTTCCGAAAGTAACATCAATCGCAAACCTTCGCTACCGTCCTCCATATTAAATCTTTCATGTGCCGATCTAAACGCCCTAACATGCGGGTTATGACGATCAAGCGTCTTTTTTAAAAGCTCAACAATCTCACGTCTTAAATCTCCCGCAGATCTAGATGTCCTATATTAATGCCAATTTAAAAAAATATAATAATTATGATTAGTAAATATAACAAATATTAAAGATGTTTTACATACTTAAAAAAATATGACAAATATTTCTATACATATTTAACATTATTAATAATTACCTAAATGCGGAAATTCTATTAGATACTTCGTTATATACGTCATGTATATATAATTGTAAAAACATTGGTTCCTTGCCAGGTTCTGGTGAAATATCACCAATACGATGATAGTTTTCCCCGCACATCTGAAATAGATAAGGACCTCTACCATTATTTATGGAATGGTTAATTTTACCACCTAGAGATGTAAACGAAAACATCATGTTGTATGCTCTTATGTTATGACGGAAGTTTTTACTCCGGTCGTCATGATTATAAAACAACGTTAGTAACGATTTAGGTGCAGTCTTCAACGTAGGAAGTATTACTTTGCCACGATGGCAACACAATGAAAAATCCGGCTTTGCCTTTTTAGTCCGTTTATTCACCCGTTCTCCATACCACATATATGCTCCACAATTTTCACATAAAAAATAAGGATCTCCATCATCATAATAACCTATACAAAATATTTGTTAATATTTTAAATATATATTAGTTAAAAAAATACATAATTACAAAACTATCATATAACTATTCACATATGCATCGAGATATACCATTTTTTTGTAACTTAGCTTTTATGGGACGAAACCCAAGAAACATGTCAGATGTCGTATTGTTTTCATTTATCTCACATGAATTCTCATCAGTAGAGCTATCAGAATCGCTTTCATCGTTCGTATCTGAATCAGTTGCGACGTAACATGCGAAATCTTCGTGTAGTCCTGGAAAAAGTAAATTCTCTGCAAAAATAACGATTGAATTAGTTACTTAGCATTTATTTATTTACATAAATACTAATTAATTCCTTTCCGGACATATGACCTCTTTTCTTTCTTTGCCCTCTTAGACTTCAATATCTCCATTCTTTTCAACCTTGCCATCTTATGTGGATTAGGATATTGAATATTCAATGCATTCGTAAAAGTAGGAAGATTTATCGTAGAACTAACACCTGATTTTCAATGTCATTGCGTACGATATTTTAGATTTAAATATAACATATCTCTTAATGTTAAAAATTGAGAATGTCGTTACGTTTTCTAGAGACAGCATGTGTCGATACATTCTTTCTTCGGTATGGAATCTTCGAAGGTCTCATTATGTGACGCCAGGAATTGCGATCTGCAAAAAAAACAAAAGCTATGATCAAGAATTCATATAATCGACTATTTATGATCCTTTTTGTTTATACTTTAATTTTCTTAGTAATTTAGTGAATGTCGTTGTTAGGTCTGTTTATATAGGAAGATGGTACGTATATATTCTCTAAACTAAAAATGTACTAATTATTGATATATACGAATATTAACTTATGTTTCTATATATCCTCTTAACTTTTTTTTAGGCAAAATCATTTGTTATTTATCTTTCTAATTACGTATACGGATATTTGATACAATTTTTTAAGTTTTACTTTCTTGAAGTTCATCAATATTTCATTTGTTATTCGACTCATCTGGAATTTGCGGATTGAGTATTATTTCCGTACAAACTGTAGAATGATATACTTCTTTTTCCTGTAAAGTTAGAACAGAAATAATACTTTAATATTTGTTCAAAAATACTGAGCAATAAATATCATCAAATTAAATGTATACCTTGGAAAACTTCAATAACACCCCATCGAATAACACAAATTAAGTGATCACCCCGGTAAGATTTATAAGTATCATAGAATTTTGCTGCCGATCTTTCGAATAACTCACACCTTATTAGGGTTCCACTAAAATGTCAAGAATTAAAACTTTATGCTTCAATATAATTCAAGATCATAATTTTGTATCATATATATATATATATAATAAGAGTATTTTAGTTCACCTGAAATCACGTAGATCAAAAGATATTTTGTGGTTAATAGAGTTATCTTCTGCTCTGCTATTTATTGCAAGATTTTCTTCAGAACTTTGCATCTCAATGTTATCTTCATCATCATCTAAATCTTGGATATATCTATCCTCATTATGATCATCGTTATCACTATTATTTGAATGGTATTCAACCTCATAATCGGTTTCTTCATCAATATCATCATATTCTTCATCCATTACATCATAAGAAACATCATCTTCTTCGTCGCTTCCTTCTTGTATATAATCAGAATCGTCCTGATCTCCAACATTACTGTCGTCATCAGATTCGTCAAAGACTGTACAATCTGTTTCTGAGTGATCATGGTAAAATGCGTTTTTCTTTTTTTCTAAACCAAATCGAGTACAATACTTAAACAACATACGAATATTGTCACTTTGTGATGTGTCATCAGATTTCTCATGATTTTCAGACTTATTGATCTCGTTTTTTTTTGTAATTTCCTGAAATTACAGCTGAATTCCCCAACATTGACAACCTCACCGATGACGTCTGTATAAAAATAAAGTTAGTTCAAATACAAATATTTACTAATAATAATTGAAATTATTTTTATAATATCTAAAAACAACTCCTCACCGACTAAGTAATCTTCACATTGTGTACCATCATTAATGAGTTTTAAATCGACGAAATCATAGAAATCTTCCCCACCAACAATCGAATTCTCTTTGATTATGGTATTATACAAAATAACAATTTTGTAACGATGTGTGGTAGCTAAACATGAATCATTCTGCTCGACAACCTTAAAGTCTTCGAAATCGAGCCAATCACAAACGTTGAACTTGGAGACAAAACGATCATAAACATCTCCACGAAAGGAACATTGGACCTTTATACCCTAATAACACATAGTATTAATATTGTCACATAATATGATTTTATCTGTCAAAATAATATGCTCAACACTTGCAAATCAAAACTTTCAGGTATAACTGCATATACGCTTTATTTTTGGAATACATAATGAGCTAATTATTAGAATAAAGTAAATACCTTAATATCAGATAAGACAATCTCCAAACATGGACCTTTTTCTTCCCACAAACACAAAACTTTCACACGTATTTTCCATTCATATTTCGATGAATTCAAACGCGAAACATCATCGAAAAGGCTATACCTAACCATAGTTTTCTGTTTTTTATTTCTTCGTTATTTTAGGTTGAATGTCAAAAGAGTCGAATAGACGTATATATACATGTAATTTAATATATAAAAGATATTTACTTTTTTTTTTGATAAGTGATATATAAGAATATATGTTTACCATTTTTTTAAAAATATTTTGTATAGATCTCCAGACATAAATATTTTTATTACACTTCCATTTAGTTTATAGATAATAGTAAACTTCTTAATGTTTATCATTACGACTTTTAATGCGTATATATATTTTCCATTTTTACGTTAATCGTGATATTAAACTTTATTTTGTTCTGTTTTGAATATGGAATACTTCTTAAGTTTATCCACCCTGCTTGACATAACGTAAAATTAATAAATTTTAATATTCCATCAAAAAATAATTATTATAACATTTTAATAAATTCAGACTGAAAAAGTTATATATAAACCATTTTCATATACTTAATATGGGTACTTGATTCCTTTACTTCTATCATTCATATATACAATTTCGGTATTTATATATGCAATCTCACGATATATTGAAATTTATATAATGATGCAAGAACTTTATCTTTTGGTCAATTGTATTGCTACTAATGTAACTTCGGTACGCACATTTTCATTGTTAACACGTCTCATCTCATTTACTTTAAGAACGTCATTATAAACACAGTCAATTTTAAAATTAAACTTTATAGGAATACTATTACTTCATAAATTATTCATCCATATAAAACAATATCAAGAAAACAGCAATTATAAGATCTCAGAACATTCATCATATTATTCTCTAAAATATGTTCTTCTACTCGCTTCATGCCAGAAAATTTGCTACGACACCAATTATTTTTCCTTCCATATGCAGTCTGTTTTTAAATAACAAAATATGTTAGATTAGATATAATAAAATCTAATTTGAATATATTTTTGGTAATTACCATGTATCTTAAATAAAAAGGAAATGACTTAGATTCTTTGCGATAAATTTCTTCTCTACAGATAATATCAAAGAATAGGGTTAGAGTTAAAGATTTACGAATAAACGCTAGTATCATGTTTTTGTAAAAGGTTTAATATCAGGGTGACCTTTAGACACAAATTGTTATCGTGATAATACCAAACTAAGCAATTTTAACAAACATTATAACATTATTACTGCTGTTTTAACATAAACAACTACCGAGCAATAGCTGTAAGACGTCGTATTGCTAACCATGCATCTTTCACCTGCTGAATAATTAATCATTCTAAATTATGCTATATCCGAGAAAATAAGATTAAGTAATTTTGAACATTAACATTTAGTTAAATTAAGTTTATACCATAGATTTTGGGATACTATTAGCACCAATGATAGACTTTCTACACAAAAAAAAAAAAAAATTAAATACAAAATATTAGTATGATTTCTGAATCAAAAGTATAATATTAATAATCTTTCTTATAAAATTTTAAACAATACTTGAGTTTCAGCATACGAACATTGGTGGATTCACCTAAATAAAAACATTCGATAGACTTTGCCACCTCTACCTATTGATTTATATTTAATTATTAGAGCCAGAAACACATGAATAAATGTCAATAAAGATGATAGAATAATTTTCTATTACAATTACCAAACATCTTTCATTAATAGTAGCATCTTCCGAAGTGTTCCTGTAACTATAAACATGAGTCTTTTAATTTAGCAGCATCAAGGTATAAAGGAAATTAGTTTAGGTATACAAAAAAAATATATATACCTAATTTTCTTGTGTGGGCACATAGAACTAAGATCACAATCATCTACTAACTCACCTGAAACATAGGAATTAGTATAATTTGATTTACAAATATTTTAATAATTCAAGAAAATATACAATATTATTCAATTAGTAAAGAAACAATACACAAAGTTTTGGTGATGCTTGAACTTGCGTTCCAAACAAATACTACAGAATAAGGATATGAATAATTAGAACACGAACACGAATACAAAGATCCATATAAAAGATCATCAACACTATAATACAAATATAAATTCGAGAACATGAGAGTAATTTAGGGTTTATTCTTTTTTAAAGATTTCGAATTATGGTGAATGGTTAAGGATGTACCTATTTATATTAAAGAATAACCTATATTTTTAGGGTTTCAAAGAAGTCGGTATAATTTGGTTGGATTTTCTATTAAGCCCATTATTATTTCAGGTTTTAGGGTTTTATAACTTATAGAAATCACGTTTTTGACGATTATATAGATTAGATAATTAAGAAAATTAATATTTTTAATTTTTTTAATTAATCTAAAGGGTATAAAGGTCCAATTTTGAATCTCATTAATGGAAAATTAGTAATCTTTAAGTCTGAGGGTGAATGTGGTGCGTTTCAAAAACTTAAATAGAGAATAAAAGCTTGTCCAAATTTTTTTTAAAGGCAATTTCATTAAGGGTAAACGACGTCAATTTTTTTGAGAATGGCTGTGAGCCATTTCGACTTCTCCTTTAATATATTAGATTGTAAATATTTACTTATAGTTAAATACTTAAATGTGACAAAATTATCGAAATTCATTTTTCTTTTCCTACGCTTGGAGCTGGATCAATAGCTAATTTGCCCTCCTTTTGCAAAAGGTAATCTAATATGCCCTCTATGAAAAATAAGAATTTTGACAATTATTTTTAAAAGGAAAAAATTAACAAAATACCAAAAAACCAAAGAAATTTTAAAAATTTACATAACCCAACCATGGGAT
Organism: Camelina sativa; assembly: GCF_030686135.1. Taxonomy (NCBI): domain Eukaryota; kingdom Viridiplantae; phylum Streptophyta; class Magnoliopsida; order Brassicales; family Brassicaceae; genus Camelina; species Camelina sativa. The sequence continues at coordinate 20,061,794 of NC_141889.1, read as the reverse complement.
CCGTAAACCCGACCCATCCACCCAGGATCCAACGGATCCAACACATTTTTACCTTAATAATAGTCAGAGTGCAAAAATAAAAACGAAAACTGAAAACCGTAGAAAGAAAAGAAAAGAAGTTTTGCCGCCGTGTAGAGAAACTCTCGCCGCCGATTCAGAAGAGTAGCTCCGGCGAGTCACCACCTGTTTAACAACGCTGCCGTTATCTCCTCCTCCGTCTCGAATCGTTGAAGTGTTTGTTAACGGCGCCGTTAGCTAAATCTCAAATCACCGCCATAGAAACTGTCGTCGAAGTCCATACACGTCGCCATAGTAACTGTTGTCGCCGAAGTGATTGTAAGTGACGAATTACTTGCATGTTTCAATTGCAATTGGAGAGTTTAGTTTAGAAACTTGTAAACAATAAACGATCCAATTTGAATACTTTATAACCTGATTTTGTTTACGGTGGAGATACTACAATGAGTATGTTGTTTCTTTACTTTCAAATTAGGGACTGTTGTGGAGGAGGAGACGGCAGAGACTGAGGCTGTTGAAGAAGATGAGCATAACAAGAAGAAGAAGGCCAAGAAGAATAAAGGGACATGTAGCGAGAAGAAGAAAGAGAAGAAGAAGAAGAAAAGAGATGAGGATGACGATGAGGATGACAAACCAGCTAAAAAGCGTGAAGTAGTCCCATCAATATGGACCCAACCTCCTTATACCGCTGAGGTGAAGCGAGGGAGAAAGAAGAAGTGAAAACTTATTGCTTGTGTGTACTTTTGGTCAAACTCATATAACTCTTAGTTTATTTGTTTATGTTTCTAACTAGGATAATGGAAGTGTGTTGTTTTGGGATTTAAGGTTGCTATTGATCCAGGTTTTTTATTATGGACTGCATAAATCTGGTTCTAAACAAATTGTAAACATGTACAACTTGTTCTAACCAGGTACAACTGTGTTGGAAACAGGTACAACTTTGGTCTAAACAGGTACAACTATGTTTTAAATGTGGTACAACTATGGTCTAAACTGGTACAACTATGGTCTAAACCTTAATAAATTATGACAATTAGACGAAACCTTATTAAATTCAGAAAAATCCAAAGTTAGATTGATACGTTAAAATAGTGTGAATAACATAAACATATGTTTTCATATTGCAAACACAAACATCGTTATGCTCAGTGGAGAAATTGACTCGAAATCAGTTGCGACGGTGGAATTGCACTTGAAATCGGCGGCGGTGGTGGTTCATCTCGACGGAACTGGAGAGAGAACAAGAGCTAAGAAGAAGAAAAAGTTCAAAAGATACAATAAAGGAAATAGAAAGAGAAAGAGAAACTTAAAGGAAAGTTGGGTTTGGATTTTAATATAATAATATTATTTTCAGGATTGTGGCGCACGTGGTCATAAAAGACGGCGCACGTGAGATTTCTACTAGGATTTGTGTATATAATTATCCCCTAGTTATTCAGTTGGACGTATGTACTCATAGTTGTACTTTTCAGGATTTTGTAAATTTTGTAGTTGGACGTTGGGTTAAATAAATGCGATGTAGTTGGACAGTTGATTTTCTAATATTATTTACTATGTTAGAGGTTTTAATCATTTAGTAATCATGAAATCATAGTTTTCACCAGTTCCATACATTGATGGGCATAATTTAGAGTAACTATACACTATGTTATTAGAAGTGTTTTATGTATATATATATATATATATATATTTTTTTTTCCTGATTAAATCCAATATAGTAAATCCAATAAAGATTTATTTGCAATTTTATAAATTACCATGTTTTATAATTAAACATATATAATTTAATAAATACTTTAAATTATATATAATTCATTGTAAATTTTGACATAGTTATACCTAATTATACATAGTTATACCTGCTGGTTCCACTCCACTAGCACTATTTTCAGCATCATTTACACCCAACCCAACAGAGTTCACACCCATTGAACTTCTTCCCTCCATCCTTGATATTTGTTCCACCATCTGAGGAACTTCCAAATCCTTTACTAACTCCACATTCAAAACGGTTCTAAATCCATCATCATCCACTGATACTAGAAACACTGAAACATCTTCGTCATCTACAATATATGTCTCTCTCCGAGTTTACATAACTTATAACTCAGTTTCAGCTTGCTTGAGGTTTCATCGATTGAAATCTCTTGCATACACTTTTAACTAACGCCGAGTAAGTTATGTTTACCGACTTCAACAATAACCCGCAGGATTGTTTGAAATCCACTCATGCTCCTCTGAGTAGTGCCCTCCATAGTCAAATTGTATGATGCTTTTCATCGCCTCCTGTAATTACAATTACAATCGTGTTACTAAAAAAACACTTACAAAATACCAACCATAGTTATACCAATTATATCATTTGTACCACTATGTCTTAGTTACACCATTTGTACCAGTTATCCTTTTTCCTACAATTTCTGGGTTTTCAAAATCGGATTTCACCATTTCTCTGATTCAACACAATTTAACAGCCCTAATTTCATAATGCAACTAATTTTTGTTATTACCAATCGACTGTGTGCTACCCAAACACTAAAATTTGCAAAAAAAATCTATAAATCAAAAATACAATATTCGATTCACTTTTATTACCAGACCGGAGCTGAATTGGACGGAAATGGAAAAGCTTTAAGTGGAGACAAAACAAAATGAGAACCAGAATGTATGAAACAAAAAAAGCCTAGTGCTCGATATTCTCTTTCACCTCTCGTCAGATTGTTTTTCTACGCAAAACAAAGTAAAAAAGAAGCAATTCCGAAGAAGCTGATACGGTAATAATGGAGGGAATTAAATTTTTTCAAGAACCGAGGTTTTTATTGTTTTTTAATTTCATTTTTTTTCTAATTCAAATTAGTAAGCATAGAGTGGTATTTGGGCACAGCACATTAAATTGGGATGTGAGAAAATTTTTTCCCTTTTGAAGGGCAAATTAGGTTGGCGTCCCTTGGAGCTTCGTCTCTTTTCTTCATCATCTTCTCACTGATTCTTCCTTTCTTTCTTTGTTTGCAGGATTTAATCAAGAACTCAAACCTGAACACTCCTTCTTGAGTTCTTTGCATTAAATCCCCAAATTCAATTTAGGGATTTCAATCCCATAGCTTTTTTCTTCTTCGCCGGCAACAACATCGGCTTCACCACCTTCTCCGACAAGCACCTTTCACTGCTGGTAATTCTTTTGAGACATCATCCTTGTCTCCTTCTTGGTCTTATTATTATGTCCAACTTCTTCTTCAATCGGAGTATTTTTATTTTGCCGATGCATCTCTATCTGTTTTTTTTTTTTTTTTTTTTTTTTTGTGTTAGGGTTTGTACTGGATCAAACCCAATTGCTGGTAACAAAACCATTTAAAAAAAAAAATCAAAATCAGTGATTTGTGGGTTTGTGTCCTTTTGTCTTAAGAAATGGTGGGTCTGTAAGCTGTTGTTAAATTTGTTGTTGTTGTTATTGTTCCATAAGCTTCTCTGCTTTTTTTTTGTTTGTGAGAAATCTGAGTTTTGTTTGACGCTATTGCTCTGTTAGACTATGTGTGACGTTTGCTTTGTTTTTATATGTGACGTTTGCTTTCTTTTTATATGTGATGAAACCTGAATCTCAGAATGCTTTTGTATAATTGATTAAGATTGGTTTTGTTTATCGATCGTTGAATGGTTCTTTGATTGATTAAGATTGGTTTGCCGAGATACTCATGTACATTGAAATTCTTTGTCTTGATACTGATGATATCGTTTGGATTTGAGTTTGGATATGTGGATTTGTGTCTCTTTGTGTTTGGATTTGTGGGTTTGTGTTTGGATTTGTGTCCTTTTGTGTTTGGATTTGTGGGTTTGTATCCCTTTGTCTTAAGAAATAGTGGGATTGATGTTCAATGTCAGGTGAACTTTTCTGAATCATTTTTTTTCCTTGGAACATGATTTTGCTTGAGATTTTTGTAGGAAATTGTTAATTACTTTATTAAGTGTGATCTTTGTAAGAACAGAAGTAGGATTAAGATATGAGTAAAACCAATCTTATCTTTGTAGGATACTAGTTCGTGGCTTATCAAAGTTATTCGTTTGCCTCATTTGAAGTAGTGACATAAGTTTTTTCTGATAATCTAGATAGGAGAATATGTAAACGTTAATTCTTGAATCCTTAGAAGATGTGATTCTGTCATGGTTTCCTGACTCTGTTTCTGTTTCTTTAGTGCCTTAGTGTCATTAGTGAACTTAGAAGGTTGATGATTCTTGTTAGTTTGGCTAGTTTTTTTTGGCGAAGGAGGAGCTATTGCATTACATGTCTTTTTGATGAATACTTCTATGATGTGAGGTCTCGTTTTTGATTGTTTATATAAGCCGTTTATGTGAAAGAATGTCAAAAGTGTTGTGACCTTAGATGATCAAAATAATTCACGCTTTTTTTTCTTTTCTTAATATGGTTTCTGCAGATTGTTGCTTCTCGTGTTTATGGTAAGTGTTCATCACTCTGAATTTTATTAATAAACTCTTGATTGTGGCTCTGTTGAATATAGAACCAGAAATAGAGTTTTTAACGAATCTGATCATAATCTTGAGTTTTTTGGCTCGGTGCTAGTCAGTAATAATGCTTCTTTCATCATCGCAATTTCTCTCATATTTAGGCAAAGATTTTGGTTATCTTTTTTATTATCTGCCGTTCATAATGATTTTTACATCTGTATTTTACATCTATATTTTGTCTTTAATCATCAGTATTTTGTCTTTAATTACTTCAGGTTCATAATGATTTTTACAGTAAAAGTAAAATAATATTGAGTTTATATGAACGTATATGGGTCTAAATAGGTTTATCAAAGGTTTCAACTGCTTAGGTCAATCTCAGACGATGGCGAGCAGAGTTTACGTTCATTACCACCACGCCGATGCCTGCAGCAAAGCTCGCTGGAACGCCAGGTTCAGATTCTTAGCAATTTATAGTTAAAAATTGGATCGTTTCCGATTTGGGGGCTTTTAGTTAAGGAAGATACTGATCCTGAACCTTACCAATTGTTGAAGAGAACACATTTAGAGCTCATAACATCAAATGTTTTGGATACTAACTTGCTTTATTTTGTTCGGCAGAGAGACCTTTAGGTTTATGTATGATAGGCCTTGGCAACACGTTCTTGATTTCTATTCAAATGCAGTGGAAGGGAAACTTTCAGTCCTTGATTTGTTTCAGCCTAAGGTTAGTTTATCTTTTATCACCAAGTTGTGTCAAGATGGCTTGTATCGTCCTCCTGATTGAAATAGTGTTCAAAATTTAGAAATATTTGGTCCATGATGATGGGATAACTGAAGGGATGCCTCTTGAAACCGAATTGGAGACTTCTACTAGGAAAGACGGGAGATCCGGGAGGTGGGAAAGAGTCAATTTCAAGATCGTTCTTTCGTACAGTGGGACTAGTTTTGATGGATGGCAGAAACAGCCTGACTTACACACTGTTCAGGGGTAGGTTACTTTCATCCTTTCTTGGGCACATTGCATTGGAAAAAGGGTAACAAAAGCACCAAACATGTACTTGCTCATTTTCCCTGAAAAATGATTGTTCTAGCGTTTTGTGGTTTCTTAAGTGTGGTAGAGAAGTCTCTCGGGGGATTTGTTGATGAAAAGAAAGCCCAACTGCTCAAGAAAAAATGTAAACCATTAGAAGGACGTGTACTTGTTGCTGGAAGAACGGACAAAGGAGTGTCTGCTCTTAATCAAGTTTGTTCTTTTTGTACGTGAAAATTCTGATTCCTACGAAACTAGTTAATGGCTTTTCTTTTGTTCTCCATGAGTACTCCAATTTTTGGCTCCTGAGGGTTGGCTCTTATTCAAATTAGCAGTAAATCATTATGAGATTATACTACTTGTTTAAATGACATGGCCATACTGGCTAGTCAACGTGATTAATTTTAAGTTTTTTTCTCTTAGATACCTGGAGAAAAGACATTGAACCCACTGAAATTGAAGATGCTATCAATAAAGATTCTTCTGGCAAACTTAGGGTTGTGTCAATCTCTAAGGTATACACTATACACAAATTGAAGATGCTATTCAGGATGGGTTTTTCGTCTTCTTTTTGAGTTTTCTGCAAAATTTGATAAAAATTATTTGTAATGATACACAAATTTTCTAATCATATTTTTGGAACTATGAACTGAACTGCAGGTTTCCAGATCATTTCACCCAAATTTCTCTGCAAAATGGAGGCGTTACTTGTATATCTTTCCTTTGGGTGATACTGAGCCATTGAGCGAAGGTGGCAAGAACCATGAGAACTTTATCTTTGATGAGAACCGTGAAAAGCAAAGAAATGGACTCTTAAGTGAAGGAGTAATATTGAGCGAGGATGATGAGCTTGAAGTTGAGGAAACCAGGAAAAGTTTTCAAGTAGTAGCGAAACCAAGTGAATTCAGTGTAAGCAAGGTTGATCAACTTTTACAGCAGCTTCAAGGAAAAGTATTATCGTACAAGATGTTTGCGCGTGATACGAAGGCTGCAAGAAACGAGTAAGAGCTCACACTTTACCATCGCAACAGTTCTAGACCACTTTCTTACCAGCATGATAATTTACCTTTCTAATCAGCATGATGTACATTGCCATAAATTTGAAGTGTAAATGGTTTCTTATATGGGTTTTCTTTGACGTTTCAGAGGTCCACCTACAGAATGTTTCATGTACCATGCACGGGCAGCTGAGATTAGATTGTCCTGTTCTGTATGTGTTTGATTATGTTCTCACATTATATGTCATTTCTGTACTTTAGAATCAGTCATTCTAATGCCACTTGTTGAGTTAAGGTGCTACACGCTATAGTTTCTACTTAAGATATGCTCTTAGCTCTTCATTTTTGTGGCATGGGTTTTTGGTGCATCAATATTCAACATTATGGAGATTAGCTCCCCATGGAAAACTAAAATTGACTTCTTTTGATGAATTGTACCAGGATTATGTAGAAGGAAGAAGGGTTATGTGTGTTGAGCTTGTCGCTAACCGATTTCTCCGCAAGGTGTTTACTTTAAGCCTAATATTAGCTTCAATTACTCTTTCGTTGCAAGTTTTGGTTCTTTATAAAAAAGATTGCCTTTAACTTTTGAAAAATAAAGAATCACACTGTACACAAGAGAAATGGTACAATAGCATCCCTGATGAGGATCTCATCCCTAAAGAGTCCTAATTTTTTCAGATTTTCTCCTTCACTTAAATCTTAATTGTTTTTGTAACTTTCAGATGGTAAGAGTTCTTGTGGCAACATCAATCCGAGAAGCAGCTGCTGGTGCAGATAATGATGCATTGTTAAAACTGCTAGAAGCTTCATGCAGACGAGCCACAGCTCCTCCAGCTCCATCTGAAGGTCTCTGTTTATTTGACGTTGGTTACACTGATTTTGACCCTCAAATTTCTCTCATTTCCTGAGAATAGCATGTAACATTTACTCACATATTGAATGGAATCTGCATGGTTTAGATTAAATTTCCGCTTGTCGTTTTATTTAAGTGATCCAGTTTTAAAAATATTTTAGCATTTTTATACAAATTAGAAAATTACATGTCATTTACAAGTGTCACTAATTTTGTATTAATATTACTAAATATCTATTTTAGACTAATAAGTTATTATAACAATCTTAATAATCTTAATTATGAATAATGCCATAACTATTGGATGAGTTTGGTGGGTGTAGTGTAACATATGAACTACTTTACACTATTTGAGTTTTGATTGGTTCGGCTGAGATACATGGGAGTGGATGTTTTGAAGCATCATATAAAGCAGTGCTATCAAGCGGACAAATGATGGTCGTGAAGAGGTTCAAGCAGATGAACAACAGTGTAGGGAGAGATGAGTTTCAAGAGCACACGAAAAGATTAGGGAGGTTAAGGCACCATAATCTGCTTCCCATTGTGGCTTATTACTATAGGAAGGAGGAGAAGTTATTGGTATGTGATTTTGCTGAGAGAGGAAGCTTGGCTGTTAATCTTCACAGTAAGTTTTACACTTCAAGTCTCTATGATTTATTGTTGCTTAAGAGTCAAATCTTTGTAGGTAATCAGTCGTTAGGAAATCCAAGTTTGGACTGGCCAACAAGATTGAAGATCGTGAAAGGAGTTGCAAGGGGGCTGTTATATCTCCACCATGATCTACCTAGCCTAATGGCTCCACATGGTCATCTCAAATCCTCCAATGTTCTCCTCACCAAAGCCTTTGAACCACTTCTCACAGACTATGGCTTAATTCCGTTGATCAACCAAGAGAAGACACAAGTGCACATGGCAGCCTATAGATCCCCTGAGTATTTGCAACACCAACGTATCACCAAGAAAACTGATGTATGGCAGCTTGGCATACTCATCTTGGAGATCCTAAGCGGAAAATTCCCAGCCAATTTCTCGCAAGGTAGTGAAGAGGATTTAGCGAGTTGGGTGAACTTGGGTTTCCATGGGGAATGGGCACCAAATTTATTTGATAAGGAGATGGGCAAGACAAGCCATTGTGAAGGACATATTCTCAAACTCTTGAGGATCAGATTGAGCTGTTGTGAACCAGACGTGGAGACAAGGTTGGACATAATAGAGGCTGTGGAGAAGATTGAGGAGTTGAGGGAGTAGGAAGGGCATGATGACGACTTCTATTCAACGTATGTGAGTGAAACTGATGGGAGGTCATCTAAAGGAGTATCAAGCGATAGCATCAACTTGACATCAGAAGAGACAAAAGTTTGCTCTTGTTCTGTATAAAAACAATGAGAGTTGATGGATGTGTGGACATTTACCTGTCGAACTGAAGTAGATGAACGCTTGATCTCTTTTATATCATAAATGTATCTGCAACAAACATGACACACAAATGCGTGAATCTCATTGATTATTACACGTCTCTTCCATCTCTCCATCTCTTTGTAGATAATGACATGATTACTTCACACATTCATCATATATGGCATGTACATAGATCTTGCAATACACCCCATTAACTAAAAACCATTGTCAAGGCTACATCCTTGCCCATTAATTATGAGACATTAATATAATAAAGTCTTGCTTGCTCTAATACATTGTATGTATATAGCATTAATTTAGAATAGTGACAATTGTATAAATATAAGTGTACCATGTTGTTAAATGAACAATTATGAGGGATGAACCTCTCTCATTCCCCCCTCTCTTAATCAACCAATAAAAATTACCATATAAATTTATTAAACAAACTAAAACAATTAATATTCTATAAATAAAACAATCAAAATAAATCAACATAATTTAACAAGATAAAAAATATTAAATCAGAATTTTTAAATCATTAACCCTAACATTATATATTGTTTTTTCAATTATAAATTCTAAACCCTAACCATTATTTTAAAAACTCAAATCGACATATAAATTATTTTAATTGAAAAATCTAAATCCTAACTACTCTTTTATAAACACAAACTGCAGTATAGTTTCATTTTGTAAAATTTAAGCCCCAATCATCATTTGTAAAATCTGAATCCTAACCCTTCTTTTATAAATTCAATTCGACATATAATTTCCTCAATTAAAAATCTATACATTATGTTTTCTTAATTTATTTTATTTTTCTGTTTTAAAATTTGATTTATTTTTTAAGTATAATATGATATTGCATATTGTTATATTTTAATTGGATAATTAAGAGGAGATAAACTAGAAGGGTTCATGAAAAGTGAATCAAAGAATAATTTTAAAGTTTGTTACTACAATACACCCACATAAGTGATCCAGTATTTAATTGGACTGGTCTAATAAATACTAATAGTCTATTTAGTAACATGTTACACAAATGATAAAATAATACTGTGAACTCACAAATGTCAATAATTTATCTTGACAGTTCTAACATTTATTTGGCTAATAGCAGCATAGCAACGTGGAATAATTGCCAAGATTTGACCAGTTTTCAAACTTTTAAGAATATAAGTATAAACAAAGCAAAGCAAATGATAGATAAAACTTTCTTTTTATAAAGAAGAGAATAAATATTTTTCGTCGGCGGCCAAACCAAACCAAATCACGTTAGCTCTTAGCTCATTTTCGCTAAGACTTTGTTTCTTTTTTCGTCCAACGTACAGCCAAGAGGAGACTCTGACTTTGTACCTCTCTCTCTCTCTCTCTCTCTCATCTTCTTCATCTCTCTTCTTCGATTCGATCCATCTTCTTTTTTTTTAATATTCTCATGCCGTCTTCGTCTTTCCTTTCTCCAACCCCTTTTAATTAAGAAAGACACCGCGTTGATATATTCTTTCTTCCTGAGATTTTTCCTTCTTGGTTTCAAGAAACCTTGGATCAGGTATGGATCTCGATTCGTTCTGGTTTCAATGTTTCTGTGAGACTATCTTTTTTTGTTGTAAGATCTTTCTGTTAGTAGGGCTTATGGGAATTATTGGGTTACAGAGCAAAGATGTTTCCTTTATGGTAGATTTGATGTCTCTGTTCTAAGATGACATGAGGGTTTTGTGATTTAAGACAAAAGTTCTCATCTTTTATCTTTTTTTTTTTCTGCGAAATTCAAAGATGACGTCTAACGTTAAAGGTTTCAGGGTTTCGGTTGTTGAGGAGGGAGAAACGAAAATGTCGTCAGGTGGTGGAGGATCACAGAGCAGTTTAAGGAGGTATCTTGGAGCTATTAAAGATACCACCACAGTTTCTTTAGCTAAGGTCAATAGCGATTACAAGGTAACTCTCTTCCTCTGTTAAAAAAAATCTTGTTTTTTTTCTTCTTATTATGCTTCTGCTTTAGCTAACAAAGGTGGTGTGTGATGGGTTTTTGCAGGAATTGGATATTGCTATTGTCAAGGCTACTAATCATGTGGAGCGTCCTTCTAAAGAAAGATACATCAGAGGTGGGTAAATCATAGATGGTTAGTGCCTTGGTTGCAAAATATTTGTTTGCGCCCACTGATTCCTTTACAGCAAAAAAGACGTATAACGAGTTGTGTGTGTGTGTCTCTATGCAGCTATTTTCATGGCTATTTCAGCAACAAGGCCTCGTGCAGATGTTGCATATTGCATCCATGCTCTTGCAAGGCGGTTATCAAGAACACATAACTGGGCGGTACGGTTTTTATTTCGTTTGTTGTTTGCTGGTGACCTTCACATATGTAAACTTATTAGGAATGTGCTAAGAACTGGAATTGCTAGAGATATAACATTAGTTAAGTATTCTTAGTTTGTAAGATTTATCTGCTACAGCTTCACTGTCTGTTTTTGTGAAGTCGCAATGAACTTTTTTGATTATCTATTGTTGTAAATACGGTCGTGGTTTTATGTTTAGTACTTGCTGCTTGCTGATTCTTCTTAAATTTACAGGTTGCACTGAAAACTCTTATTGTTATTCACCGTGCCTTGAGGGAAGTGGACCAGACCTTTCATGAAGAAGTTATTAATTATAGCAGAAGCAGGAGTCATATGCTTAATATGTCTCATTTCAAAGATGATTCCGGTCCAAATGGTAGTAAACTGCTTTTATTTTCGTTGACTCCCTTTTTTTATACAGGTAGCTCTTTGGTATACTTATCTTTCTTTTACCCCTTTTTTTCAGCTTGGGCTTACTCTGCTTGGGTCCGTTTCTATGCTCTATTCTTAGAGGAGCGGTTAGAGTGTTTCCGTGTTTTGAAGTACGATGTTGAGATTGACCCTCCAGTAAGTTTTGGTTTTCAACTCTTTCCTCTTATGAGCTCTCAGAGAGTTTTCTTTCACTCTACAATTCTCAAGAACGTGCTATACATGCAGAGAACCAAAGATTTGGACACTCCTGACTTGCTCGAACAACTTCCAGCTCTCCAAGAACTTCTTTTCCGTGTTCTTGATTGTCAGGTGATAAATCCGATTCAGGGTTTACGACGTCAGTTTTGTTTAGTGTTTGATTTTGTTAGCAATGGTCATTAGATGATATATCAAAGTAAATTTCTATTATCTTGTATCTCTTTCACTCTCGTTCAACGACATGACATTGGTGCATCTTTGCAGCCTGAAGGGGCAGCAGTTCAAAATCACATTATCCAGTTGGCACTCTCAATGGTATGCTATACAGTTAACTGGCATTAACTGTTCCTCGATTAAATTTTGTTAACAGCATTTGTGATTGTCGGTCTACTTCTCACCAATTAGGTTATATCTGAGAGCACTAAGATATACCAAGCACTAACAGATGGAATCGACAATTTGGTTGATAAGGTACGCAAACGCGCTTCTTTTTCTGCATATATATTTTTTCTCCCTTTCCTGACTTATTCAAACACAAATTTTCCTTGTAACAGTTCTTTGAGATGCAACGAAACGATGCTCTGAAGGCTTTGGATATGTACAGGAGAGCGGTAAAACAGGTACATACAACCTCTTAACTGGTGTGTTGGTTTCTACTTTAACGTTTGTTTGGCACAAGAACCACCTTAAGTTTGGTTTCATTGGTGTTCAGGCAGGGAGGCTTTCTGAATTTTTAGAAGTTTGCAAAAGCGTTAATGTTGGACGTGGAGATAGATTTATAAAGATTGAGCAGGTTGGATTTTCATACAAATGTAAATAGTAATTCGGTTATTTGTGCGATTGTTTCCTCACCATATCTTGTTTTGCATGAAGCCTCCCACTTCTTTTCTACAAGCAATGGAAGAGTATGTGAAAGAAGCACCATTAGCAGCAGGGGTCAAGAAGGGGCAGGTATGAAGGCTGTCGTTGTTTCTTTATCTATTCGTTTGTTCTTGGCTTTGTAAATCCAAATATGCTAGGCGTTTCCTGTTCTTTTTTGCATGAACAAACTCATCACCATTTCCTTCACTGTGATTCAAGTTGCTATTAACACTTACTTTTATGTTAACGGCAGGTTGTTGAGAAACTTACTGCTCCCAAAGAGATTTTGGCCATAGAGTACGAAAAGCCCCCAAAGGTTGTTGAAGAGAAACCAGCATCACCTGAACCAGTTAAAGCAGCAGAAGCAGAGAAGCCTGTAGAGAAACAACCTGATCTTCTGGTGTGTGTCTAGTGTCTAACTATTCCCAACCTAGCGTTTCTTTTTCTTGGAACTAATGTGCTGACTCATTTGACTTTCTCCTGCTAGTCTATGGATGATCCAGCTCCAGTGGTCTCTGAACTCGAAGAGAAAAATGCTTTGGCTTTGGCTATTGTTCCTGTTAGCGGTATACAGTTTATTTCACACATGGCAGTATTAGTATATCATTTCTTAGATCCTGTTTTCCCAGTAAATAGACAAATTGAAATCAACCTGATGTTTTTTTTTTCATCCAGTTGAGCCGCCACCTTTGACAACTGATTTTACAAATGGGAATTCGAGTGGTTGGGAATTGGCGCTTGTGACTGCCCCAAGCTCCAATGAAGGTGCCGCTGCAAATAGCAAATTGGTAAAGTTGTCCCTTCCTCTATCTATGTCTCTTATATTTCAGAAAGTTTGGGTTTATGACATTAGATTTCTTCATGTGTCATTTGACTGAAAAGGCGGGTGGACTGGACAAGCTTACACTTGACAGCCTATATGAGGATGCAATCAGAGTGACTCAACAGCAAAACAGGAGCTACAATCCATGGGAACAAAATGGAATTCATAACGGTCAAATGATGCACCAACCTTTCTTTGCATCTAATGGAGTCGGAGCTCCTCTTCCTATTCAAATGGCGAACCAAAATCATCAAATATTTGGGTTTCAGCATCAGAACGCAGGAATGATGATGGGGCCTGCACAAACTTACCAGCAACAACAGCAGAATATGAACCCATTCGGCAACCCATTTGTATCCAATGGTAATCCACACCAACCGCATGGCCAGGTTCAAGGTTACAATCCATATCCGAGCTATATGTAAGGTAAGGTGTGATACGATCTGACACGAGCAAGCAGGATAAGATCCATATTCAATCCAGTCAGGTGGCAGATGTCTGTTATATATATAAATGTATACAAGTATATGTTGTGAGATGATTGTAGCTAGTGAGATTCTTTTTGTTCAGTAAATAGTACAGTACGTCTGCTTCTGTGTGCATGTATCAGTGAGAGGAAGTTACGTTTTTGAGGACACCATTTGCTTTTGAATTTTTTTATTCAAAACGTCTTGTAACAATAAATTTGTTTTCAATTTAATACACTTACAAGTCAAAGGTAGCGATGAATGGTATGATCAATCTCTCTTCTTTAGCTTGTGGTCAGAACAGATGATTATTAATATTGAACACCAACATTATCACACTAAACAACCTGATGCAAGACAGAGGAAACACCAACTTCATTGAGAAGATAAGTGACTGCAGTGGTGTAACATAACAGCTCATGAAGTATATAACAAGATAGTGAAGTAGAACAGAGCTTGTTCATAGGAAAGGCATAAGTTAAAAGGATTTAGAGAACAGAGGGATTTTCTGAATAACTTGTATTTTCCTCGTTAACTTTTGGGTTTTACGTCCTTTTATATACAAAGAGAAGGAACACTCTAGAATCCTACAAAAACAAAACTTATATTTATGTACAGCTGTATTAGGGTGAGTCATTAGAGGAGGATTCTCAAATCTGTTTGGATGGGAGAAGACGACACCCTTCTCCCTACCGGCTCTGCAACTCTGTTTTCACCGTTGAGACGTTTTCCCATTGCCAATCAAACTTTGATGTTGTTGGACTTGGATTTGATGTTGTTGGACTTGGGTTTGGGCCTCTTTGTCTTCACATAAATGATTGCAGCAGTGTCTTCACATAAGTGATTGCAGTGTCAGTAACAGCACATGAAGTATAATGTCAAATATAATAGAAATAGAATTATTTTATTGAGTTCTTTTTCATAAGATTAAGGCATACATATATATAGTGATTAGCTTTGACATATTAGTAATACTGTATAATGTAAACCTTCCTAAACACATAAGGAAATAGCTTGTACAATAAGTAATATCAAGATCTAGAATATTCTTCGGGGTGGACTTCACTTCATTAATGGACTTTACGGTCCATATTACTTGGTCCGCAAGATACACATCTTGCTTCCCTAATTCTCCCCCGCACGACAAAGGTGGGACGCAAAACGCAAACTATGCAACCACAAAGCGGAACACCTATGTCGTGGACACTTGTCAAGGACGGACAAATCATGTCAACAAACTCATCAGAATATAAACTTTAGTTTTGAGAAAGGGATGGAATTTCAGCTCGTCTTCGGTTTTGGTAAAAAGGGAATAACAACATCCCGTGGGCGCAAATCCTGCAACTCCACAAACAATTGTCCTTATCTTGGACAGTCCACAAATCGGACTAATAATAACCTAAACATAAGTGTTCCAATAAATCCCCTTAATGATTAAACTATAACCAAACTCCCCCCCCCCCCCCACAATGTTAAAACTATTACCAAACTAAAATATTGAAATATTTTAAAAATCATGACTAATTCCTCTGAAACCCACAAAACCTTAACTATAGCCACTCGTAAGAATCCCCCACTTAACAACTCTTGCACAAACGAAATAAAACGATAATCAGATATAGAAAGCCAAATACTTAAATCTTTGAAAAAAAACGCAGACACGTACCACTAACCTCTAAATAATATTTAAAATAAAAACACCAAACTCCCAACTTAATTTAAGAGAGAAACAGAAATTAATAATAATAATAAAAAAAAATCTAGATAACTTAACGATCAATCTCATCATCATCGTCAGCATCTTCTTCGTCCATGAGATTTTCCATGATCACGAAAAGATCACACAAGATGCGGAAGCTTTTAGTTTTGATCCGCTAGATCGATTGCTCTGATACTATGTCAAATATAATAGAAATAGATTTATTTTATTGAGTTTTCTTTGATAAGATTAAGGCATATATATATAGTGATTAGCTTTGACATATTGCTAATATTGTATAATGTAAACTTTGCTAAACACATAAGGAAATAGCTTGTATAATAAGTAATATTAAGATCTAGAATATTTTTCGGGTTGGACTTCACTTCATTAATGGACTTTACGATCCATATTACTTGGTACGTAAAATACACATCTTGCTTCGCTAATATATAAAAAGATAGTGAAGTAGAACAGAACTTGTCCATGGGAAAGGCCATGTGGAATCTGAAATTCCCAAGAACCATTAAATAGAAAAATTAAGAGATAAAAAAAAGGTGTTCATGGTATGACGATGGTTTCGACGCAATCATTTTGGTGCCCACCATGATGTGATATACGGTTGATAAGAGAATAGCGCCATCAATGTGCGAAATGAACATATTACAAATTTATAGCCAATTCAAACAAATATTTAAAAAAAAATTCATTTAAAACTAACAGAATTTTATTAGTTAAATAAAGGCATAACAAAAAAAATGGAAAGAAATTATGAGAAAATTCAAAGGGATAAAATCATCGGAAGAAATTATTGCAACCACGCTTGTTGGTTATGAAACAATTAAAAATCAATAATAAGGTGTCTTGGAGACATATGGTGGTGGTGGAGACTTGTAGGTGGCTTTTGGAGAAGGAGAATAGTATGGTGAAGGTGGTGGAGAATTGTATTCTACCTTAGGAGACTTGTAGTTCACCTTTAGCGAAGGAGAGTAATATGGTGGTGGCGGGGAGCTATAGACGTATGGCGGTGGTGGAGACTTGTAGTCTACCTTAGGAGAAGGAGAGTAATATGGTGGTGGTGGGGAACTGTAGACGTATGGCGGTGGTGGAGACTTGTAGTCTACCTTAGGAGAAGGAGAGTAATAAGGTGGTGGTGGGGAGCTGTAGACGTATGGCGGAGGTGGAGACTTGTAATCCACCTTTGGAGAAAGAGAGTAATCTGGTGGTGGTGGGAAGCTGTAGACGTCTGGAGGTGGTGGAGACTTGTAGTTCACCTTTGGAGAAGGAGAGTAATATGGTGGTGGCGGGGAGCTGTAGACGTATGGCGGTGGTGGAGACTTGTAGTTCACCTTTGGCGAAGGAGAGTAATATGGTGGTGGTGGGGAGCTGAAGACATATGGTGGTGGTGGAGACTTGTAGTCTACCTTAGGAGAAGGAGAGTAATATGGTGGTGGTGGGGAGCTGTTGACGTATGGCGGTGGTGGAGACTTGTAGTTCACCTTTGGAGAAGGAGAGTAATATGAAGGTGGTGGGGAGGTGTAGACGTATGGGGGTGGTGGAGACTTGTAGTCTACTTTAGGAGAAGGAGAGTAATATGGTGGTGGTGGGGACCTGTAGACGTATGGGGGTGGTGGAGATTTGTAGTCTACCTTCGGAGAAGAAGAGTAATATGGCGGTGGTGGGGAGCTGTAGACGTATGGTGGTGGTGAAGACTTGTAGTCTACCTTCGGAGAAGGAGAGTAATATGGTGGTGGTGGAGAGCTGTAGACGTATGGTGGTGGTGGAGACTTGTAGTCTACCTTAGGAGAAGGAGAGTAATATGATGGTGGTGGGGAGCTGTAGATGTATGGTGGTGGTGGAGACTTGTAGTCTACCTTCGGAGAAGGAGAGTAATATGGTGGTGGTGGGGAGCTGTAGACGTATGGGGGTGGTGGAGATTTGTAGTCAACCTTAGGAGAAAAAGAGTAATATGGTGGTGGTGGGGAGCTGTAGACGTATGGTGGTGGTGGAGACTTGTAGTCTACCTTAGGAGAAGAAGAGTAATATGGCGGTGGTGGGGAGTTGTAGACGTATGGTGGTGGTGGAGACTTGTAGTCTACCTTCGGAGAAGGAGAGTAATATGGCGGCGGTGGGGAGCTGTAGACGTATGGTGGTGGTGGAGACTTGTAGTTTACCTTAGGAGAAGGAGAGTAATATGGTGGTGGTGGGGAGCTGTAGACGTATGGTGGTGGTGGAGACTTGTAGTCTACCTTCGGAGAAGGAGAGTAATATGGTGGTGGTGGGGAGCTGTAGACGTATGGGGGTGGTGGAGATTTGTAGTCTACCTTAGGAGAAGGAGAGTAATATGGTGGTGGTGGAAAGCTGTAGACGTATGGGGGTGGTGGATATTTGTAGTCTACCTTAGGTGAAGGAGAGTAATATGGTGGTGGTGGGGAGTTGTAGACGTATGGCGGTGGTGGAGACTTGTAGGCTACCTTAGGAGAAGGAAAATAATATAGTGGTGGTGGTGGAGAGGTGTAAACATATGGTTTTGGATGTGGCGTATAGTTAGGGCCTTGTCTTTTGTATTGTTGTGGAGATGGTGGTGATGCCGAATAGTATGGGGAATACTTTTTAAGTGAGTGAGGTGGTTTGTGGACCGGTGAATTGTATTGCGGGGTTTGAGGGGAGGAGTAAGGATATGATGTGACTGTAGCCGCGATGGCACTTAAGACCACGACATAAACCATGCAATTCACTCGCCCCATCATTCTTGAGGATTTCATAATACTCGTCGCTCTTTTGGTTTCTTTGTTTTGGTTATGATATTACAGGAAAATGAATGTCCTTTATATATTATTTTTCTTCCGTGTGTAAATACTACAGTATCTTCCCAACTTGGGTTCGTGCTATAGTGTGGCACCACTTTCTACATTTAGAGGACGTGCTAGGTTGTTTGTTTAAAAATAGTGATGTGTGGGATGTATGAAAAATTATTAGATTCTCTAACAACTTTCTATAGGTTTAAGATGTTTTCACATTATTTTATTTTATTTGTATTGACTTGATTTGTTTCGAGAACTTATAGAAACCAGTTTATTGAAAGATTGTTTAGCCATAGAGAAGACTAAGTAACAACACTATCAGCGGAATAAATTAATTTAAATAAGATTATTATGAGTAAAGTTATACAATTATGGAACCTCATTTGTATTAAACATAATATGTAATTAAAGTATTTTTTAATTCAAATTTTCATTTATTTCTTATAAGAATATGTTTCACTTGTGAAATCTTTGAACGTGAAACAAGTTTTAACATGATAAATAAAATATTGATAAAATGTTACTATTTATGACAACATGTCTTTCATGTGGTTTAAAAACCAATTTACTGAAACAGGATGAATGATTACATCAAAAAAATATTTAAAATTTTAAGAAGTGTAATATAAGATTGATAGAAAATGTAAAGATATGAATACTAGTAAGTTCAAATTTTAATTTTAATTTGCTGATTTTTGGTTACATTCATTTCTTTTTTTTGTGTTTGGGAAAATATTTTAGTATATTATTTGGTGAATATAACTATTTTTACTAATTAAGTTAGACATTAGATTTAAAAAGTTTTTAAAATATTTTTTCCAAAGTACATGTTAACAAAATATAGTACATGTGAAAGAAAAAAAAATCAATAACATGGCTTGTTTGTTAATTTTTGGCTAAATATATAATGACATGTAGTTGTAAATAGTATAATCAAATGAGGGTAAATTGCTAAAAGTTGTTTGAAGCTAGCATAAACACATCACCATTTTTTCTCAAAACATGCTTCCCTATTAATATATAGGGGATAGTTGTTCAAAACATTATATGTACTCGCATGATATGTAAAAAATTGATACAATATTAAATTTTGAACTCCCATGGTCAATGCTACTCAAACCCAGGCGACTTGGTTAGAAGAATAATTAAGCAGGCTATAATCATTCATTTAATCAACCTCGACTAAGTTTTTAGACTGATCACTGTACTAGACCTATTTTACACTTAGAAACATCCTCGCCACTAGGTCCAAATGGTAACAGCAGAATTGGTTGTGCGGGACAAATAATTTGATAGTGCCGTACGGTTCAACTGCGTTACGTGCAAGACAAATGTATTTGCGGGACAAGTGCGGTTAACGTAAAATAAGCGGTATATAATAATGTTTGATTGGTGAAAAACATATTGCGGTACATAATAAAATGTTCGAATAGTAAAAAGACAAATATAGATAAATATGTTAGAGTGCAAATATTAAATAACTAGTATAAATGTAAATTATCATTTTTTATGTTAATGAATAAACATTTTCATATATTTATGAATTTTAGATACCCCAATTAACATTAAATCATCTTTTATATTGGGGGATATTCAAGGTTTAAGATAATATTTTTTAACAAAAATTAGTACACCACATCACATATTTTCCAATGTTTATCTAATAATATTAAATAAAAATTTATTTTAATATTATTTGAGAGGAGTGAAAATTATGGTAGACTAGATAATATATTTATGGAAAAAATAATAACAAATCTATGATATCTATTATATTAAAGCAGAAGTCGAAACGTCCCACATTCAATCTCATGCACGGATTACCGTTTTGCCATTAATGAAAAGTGCCATTGACGTTGAAATATTTTGCTCCTCGACGTAAATTTACCTGTTTTTGCATGAAAAAAAAATAGACAAAAATAATTTAATTACACAAAAAGTTATTTGCAAAACTAGAATTTGCTAACTTAATCCCTAATATTTTCAGAAAACATCCTTTTTACAACTATGGTTCTGTTTTATAGTACAAATTCAGATTTGAGATATTTAATGGGAAAAATGTCATTAAAATCCCCAAGTTAACATTTTTGTTGATTTAAATCACGAAGTCTTCATTTGTTGAAAAAAATCCTCACTTTTTTATTGACTTCTATTTAAATCATGAAGTCTTGTTGACTTCGCCGTTTGAAGCACAACGTTAACTGGCCAGACAGAGATATTAAACGGGGTTAATTAGGCGTTAACGAGATCCGTTAATTACATACCTAAATCGAACCCGATTATCAATTCCTCCCAAAATCCCCAAATCACAAACCCTAATTTGTGATTCCTCCTTTCTTTTTCGATTGGATCTTCTTCTGCGAATTCAAATGATGACTCTGGCTCCACAAACACACTTCGATGGCACTCCAAGGTCAAACGAAGCTACCACCAATGTCTCTGAGCTAGAACTCATCTGTTGAACTCGAAGAAGAAAAGAGAAATCAAATAAGAAAAGAGAAATCGAAGAAGAAAAGAGATTATCGATTGGGGTTTGAAATTTAGGGAAAATGAGAATCGATATCTCAATTTGGGGGTTTTAGGGTGTTATAAACAGCGTCGTTTTGCTATTAACGGATCTCATTAACAGATAATTAACCACGTCTAATTTCTCCGTTTGGTCACTTAACGTTTTGCCTCAAAAGGCCAGGTCAACAAGAGTTTGCGAATTATTTGGAAGTCAACAAAAGATTTGTGTTTTTTACCTCCAAATCCAGAGTTTGTGCTTTAAATCAACAAAAATGCTAACTTGGTGATTCTAATGACATTTTCCCGATAATTAATGGGCTTAGATTTTTTAAAGATAGAACGACGTTAATCTAAAAATTAATGGGCTTTTGCAGGAAAAAAAAACCGATGACAATATACCTCCTTACTGGAAACCCTAAAAAAATAGGTCATTTACAACTATAAATACAGTGATATTGTTTGCTTTCACCATAACTCAACAAAGAAAAAGAAAAAAAAACTCTCTTCTCTTGAATTTATAGTTTTATCAATTTCAATAATTCTTTCATCATGTTCCCAAATTTATATTTGTATTCCAATCTTGCTGTTTTTTATGACTCATCGACTGATCCTATTTATTTTCTTGTTCATATAGTGGTTTCTTGGAAAACAAGATCCACAAATCATAACGCTTTGGTTGTTGTTGGTTCATCTTTCAAAAAAGGTATAATATTGTGCTTTTTGATTGAGGTTTTACATTAAATTCTTTAATCATATTCTCAAATTTATATTTGTATTTTTATGATTAATCGACTGATTCTTTTTATTTACCTGTTCGTATAGTGGTTTCTTGGAAGATCCATAAATCATAAAGCTTTGGTTGTTGTTGGTTCACCTTTCAAAAAGGTATAATTATTATGCTTTTCTGATGAGATTTTAAATTTAATTCTTTTATTATGTTCTCAAATTTAGATTAATATTTTTTAAAATAGAAATTTTCTTCAACCAAATATTTATAATATATTCTTATAGTTATCATCCATTTTTTTAAAGAGAGATATTGCGTATGGATCTTATTATTCTTTTATTTTCATGTTAATATAATAGATAATAACTATTTGACGTAGGTATCATGGACCAGACGAATCGATCAACAAATTTGTTTCAGGAACGACAATCCTTAATGACTATAAACATCTCCCGACCAAAAGTATCGCTTGTGGTCCGAGTATAACATTGCAATGTTACACCTGTCCACTCAACTTCTCATAACTACCTGGATTACCTACCAAACAGGGAAGTATTTGATCCAACTGCATATGACCACCTATCTGCCCCTCTAGGCTCGATACCTCTCGAGAAGAATCTCGTACCGGTTATCTTCAACTGCTCCATCCTCCTAACAAAAGATTGATAGTACTCAACATCCGCAGCCCTCGTCTGCACCCCGCCACATGCGGTACAACTGGAGCCTGCACTGGTACCCCTCTCTGTAACCGTTGCCACATCACGCCAATAGATCCGCCAAGCGATCAACTCGACCCTGGGCTCCACCTGCTACAACCCCACACTTGGGTTCCCAGAACCCCCGGTACGCTCACCGGCTAACCCCCTCTGGTCCCTCCTGATACGCTTGCGATCCTACGGCGTACCTCCTCGTGGAACTCTGGACCACACACTCGCTGGCCTTGGAAACCCGCTCGACCACGACCACGACAATGCCCACGTCCACGACCAACAACTCAAACACCTTTAACCACTGCAGTTCCAAGAACAGAGGCTAACAAGCAATCTTAACATAGCACAAAACCAAAAAAACATAAACTCACCGTGGAATCACACTATAGGCTCGAAGAGGATGTTCTAGGATTCCATGCCACACACAATTGACTAACTCACATAATTAATCCAGACATGCAATCCCAAACATCACAACAGAAACCTAGTGAACCCAAACCTAACCGTAAGGGCTCTGATACCAAACTGAAACGACATGACCCGTTTTTTTTAAATAATAATAATAATAATAATAATAATAATAATAATAATAATAATAATAATAATAATAATAATAATAATAATAATAATAATAATAATAATAAATACTCTACAGCTAGTGGTCTCATACCCACTAGCCACCTATCCACAACACACAACAGCGGATAACATAAATCATAACAATAATCCAATAAATATCCAATAATTAATTAACCAAACAACAGGAAACATAGAACCAGCAATCCTAACAACATTCTAATGACCCAACTCTATCAACCTAGCAGTGCCAGACAACAATCAATCGAGTTCCTAGAACATCCTCCTCTTCATTGCCTTTATTCCACGATCACACTTTGCCTTTACCTGCACCACAAACACAAATTGAGATGCATGAGTATTTGATAAACACTCAGTGAGGCAATCCTCCCATCTATTGGGCTATACACACAAGCAACAATGATTCCAATGTTCCAAACAAACAACAAACAAAACATACAAAGCAGGAAAACAAACACCATCTCGCTGGAAGGGAGGTGTCGACCGACACCAGCCAAGTGTCGACCGACACTACCCCACAGTGTCGATCGATGTCGTTTTTCTGGTGTCGATCGACACTCCCTCTGCAACCATGATCCGCTCGAAGCCGAGAGTCGAATCTCGCTCCCCAACCTCTTCAAAATCGTCCAATACTCAAAACCCAAGCCATAAACGTCCATAGGAACCTTAAGAAGTGGTTCACAAAAAAATAACAACAACCAAATGAGAGGCTCTCCAATATCCAAGAACAACCAAACTCGCTCCGTTAACTTTCTAATGGCTCCGGTGAAAAGCAAGGTCTACACCTGAAGCGTCCCACAAAATTTCAGAACGATCAGATCTCAGGTGAAACCGCAATAGATCCCGAAACACCCGCTGGTCTCAATCCGCGACTGAGACGAAACGCCCCACTAAACTGCCAATATCTCCTTTCGAAAGGATTTTACCCGTCGGATCCTCCTCCTCCAAAAACCTGACAGTTCTGTTTCTCTCTTTACTCTAAGGAAAATGTTGATCTCCTTTGCCTTCTCCTTTACACCAAATAACCAAGAGTTATCTCTCAATCTCTCTCCTCCCTCTGATGACAATGTGGACAAAAGCACCAAAGAAGAGAGAGGAGGCGTGACTTTGTGGGAGATTAAGGGTTTTTGGTTTAATTTGATTAAACCAGGATTTAATTAAACCAAAAATCAATTAAAAATTCACTCCTTTGGTTTACTCAACACATCCCAACTTTATTCTCGAAGCACGGATGTTACAATATTACACTTTTTTATGACTTGTATAACCGTCAATTTTTAATAAATATTGAGTTTGTGAAAATATTTATTCATAAACGTTTCTGATAAAATTTTAATTTATTTTATAATAGATTAATAAATTATACATAAATGAATGACAGAATAATAGTGTATATCTTCAAACTTATGTAATTTCGTAAATTTAAAAAGACAAATATGTAAGAAAGTTTTATTATACACCTTTATTTGTAAAAACCATACTCGCAAAGGATAAAACTTAAGATTTATTAAAAATTTACAAATTTGAAATGATAAATATGGAAATAATTATTGTTTGAAAAAAAAATTAACATATCTCAAATATTATATATATATATATATATGTTATATATAATTACTTAAATGGATGATTATCTTCATGAGTATATTTATTATGAACTTAAAGTGATAAAGATGGAAATGAAAATATTTTGGTTATCTTTTAAAATAAAATAAAAAGATATTTATCAGAATTTTACATAATCGATACGATTAGGATGTAAATAAGTATTGTTAAAATAAGTAAGTTAACATATATAATATATATATATATTATATTAACACATATCTATTATTATAAATACATAAATTTTATATTATTAATTAATTTTATAAATTTCCGATTATATAGCAATCTCTAAGGTCAGAGTATATGATTAATATCCAACTCTCGAAAATATTCTAAGGTTCTTAAAATTTTCTCTTCATTCAATGTTTCTGTATGTTTAATTATAGTTACATCAATTTATATGGTTTAATATAATAGATTACATTTTGCTTCGTATAGATTCAATCATGGTGACCACAGTGCGTAATTGTACGAGGGTGATGATGAATCCTCCATGTCCGCAGGTCACACAAATGAGAGATGCATTTGATGATATGGAATCCTGATTTTTATAGTTTTGAAATGTTTAGTGTAGGTTATATTATGGTCATGTATTCTCCAACTGATCGTGTTTCATGTTTGAATCCTTCAAAATACGAATGGAAAATCCAGGTTAGAATCTTATGTTTATGGGAAGAAAAATCTCCCCCACTTGGTTCAACCAATTGGTCAAAAATTGTGAATATGCCTAAACTAGACAATTCTTTGATAGATAATAATGAGAATATGCTTCTCAGAGATAAGAGAAACTATAATTGTGATGACCAAAGAGAGGATTACGACAGGTTATTAAGTATGTCAACCGATGAGCAAAAAAGTGTCTACCTACAAATAATTGATGCTGTGAATCGAAACAAGGGAGGTATGTTTTTTGTTCATGGATTTGGTGGTACTGGAAAAACATTCTTGTGGAGTATTCTTGGCGCTGATATTCGATCTAGGGATGGTATTGTTCTTAATGTTGCATCAAGTGGTATAGCTGCTTTACTTATGGAAGGTGGTCGGACAGCTCATTCTAGATTTAGTACCCAACAATGTAAAAATATACAGCATGTTCAACAGATGGTCAATCCCATCTCACCGAGTTAATTAGAGAAGCAAAGCTCATTATGTTAGATGAGGCTCCAATGATGAACAGATTTTGTTTTGAAACATTGGATAGGAGTATGCGAGATATTATGAAGTGTGATTGAGTTTTTGGAGGTAATGTTTTTGTTTTAGGAGGTGATTTTGGACAGAGTCTACCGGTTGTGCTAGAGGCTCGTAGAGTTGGGACAGTTTTAGCCTCTATAAACTCATCGTTGCTTTGGGATAGTTGTAGAGTACTTCAGCTTACACAAAACATGAGACTTTGTAGGGCAGTTAATAGTCAAGATGCGGATGCTATCTCTACGTTTTCAAAATGGCTACTCGATATTGGGGATGGAAAAATCAACGATCCTAACAATAGAGAGGTCGAAATAGAAATACCCGCGGATTTATTAATTATGGGATGTGACGATCCTGTACAAGCAATTGTTATAAAGATCTACGGTAATTCGTTTGCAAGAAGGACCGCTGCAAAAATCGTTTGTGAAAGAGCTATTCTTAGTCCAAGAAATGATGACGCTGATAAAATAATTCAATCCCAACTTCCAGGTATATTAAGAGTTCATTTTTGTATACAAAATTCGATATAAACGTTTTCTTATTTTGGTTTTATTATATACAGGGGAAGAGAGACAATATTTGAGTTCAGATAGTATTAAGACTTCCGATAAAAGTGCTTACGACGATATGATCTACACTCAGGAATTCATAAACAGTATTCACTTTTATGGATTACGTTTAATTGTGACTCTTTGTATACAAATCTCAATCCCCTTTTCTTTTTCGATAACAGAGAAGAAACAAGAAAAAACCTAATTTGAGAAAATCATGAGATTCAATTATATTGCTGATCTTGGTCTCGGAATAACTAATTGGTGTATCCACGCCAAGGTCTTACATTCTTTGAGAATCAGCGAGTTCTTCATGAAACGAGTGTCGTTAATTGAACAAGATGTTTTACTTAAATTTCAGAATTTAACATTTCTTAATTGTATAAAAGGCTTCTTACACAATTGTATATAACTGTGAAGGGTGACACAATCAAAGCTACTTTTCTACCAAATACACTCGCTAAACTTCGAAAATATATCGACAATGGTGAGTGGTATGATATTAGAAGTTTCAAAGTAATCAATCCAACCCTGAAGGAGAGGAATACTCATCATCCTTATCAAATAAATTTTACAGATGATACCACGATGAAGCTGCTCCAACCATTGAGTCCAAAGAATTACTTTCGATTCGAGGATTTGGATGATATATATCGTGGAAGAATACATCATCCCATCTCTTTCGGTAAGTGTTTCTTTAATAAATTTTATATTATTATGGTACAATCCGTGAATATAGTTAATTGTATCTTTGTGTTCAGAAATCTTTAATATTTTTAGGTATTTTGTAACTTTGTGTATTGGTCCCTCCCATATGAAAGTATAAATTAAACTTTTACCAAAAATAGATATGAAACACTTTGGAAAGCTAAATTCTGTCTTCTTCTTGAATTAGATGTTTGTGGGTGTATAATAGATGTGGAAGACAAAAGAAGACATGAGAGTGCCAATAACAGTAATGAAGTTGTCATCACGATGTTAAATGGCAGGTAAAGGACATTTACTCTATCTTTAAGACACTTACATTTTCAAGTGGTCTCTATTAAGATTTTGAAAATTTGTTAAACGTGTAGGAATGAAACTTTCAAGTGTCGTGCGAAAGACAACTACGTTTCTCAATTCATGTATTCATGGGAATTAAATGGTTGCCATCTCATATATAAATCAGAACCTGGGTTTTGTGTAATGCGTTTATGAAGATCGGAGAATATGAAGGTATGTAACATAAAAAAGTTCTGATATAATCATGAAAAGGTAACCAATATATTCACTTCAAATTGTAAATGTCTATAGGTGCACCATGTATTCAAAACACATTGGCCTCTTCGAAGATCTTTTATAAAACCAGAGTTTGAAGGACTGGAGCATCATAAGGCTATGTAAGATGTTATTATGTACATAAAAATCAAGTTTTCTATGATGTTAAAGTAAAATTGTTTATTACACTAAATATATTTACATGTCTGAATTCGCTGGACGTTATTACATAAATCATGTGATGGAGCATCAAGGTGAAAGCTAAGGAACTCATATGTAAAGAGTGGAACCTTGAAGATTTTTTTTGTATATTTGAATGTCTAAAAAATTCTGAATGTTTGTACTAACCGCTACTTGAAATCCAAATATGGATTACTCTCATCTTTATTTTGTAACTGAGATAACATATTATAATATTGATATTTTGGAATTTGCTTATGCTTAAGAAAATTTTGAATTTATTTATTGAATCTTAATATCTATTTACTACAGTTTAATTATTTATTTATAAGATTTAATTAATATTTTACATTGAGAATATTATAGATCTTTAGAAAGTAAACCCTTCTGTATATATGCAAATACAAAATTTCTTGACAACCAAATAAAACATTATAAACTTTTTTCAAAAGATAAAACATTATATTTTAAGATGTCAATTATAACATATTAAATCAAAAAGCAGCATATCCTAAAGTATACAAACCAATTTTTTAAAGATTTTATTACTGCGCTTAGTACCTCCCTAGTATTTTAATTATAAAAGAAGATATGTAACTGTTGCGTATTTGACCAGAGACCGAGACCGTTATATTCTAAAAAAGCGGTCCACAACATTTTCGTTCTTTCAAAATGGCAGTTTATCACTTTTTGCTTTTTCTGTAAAACCACATATTTGTTAAATAAAAGTTTTGAGTGGTGACTAAACTGGTTTCCAATTACACCCTTCGCAAAAAAGAAAATCAAATATTTTATGAGTAACGAATAAACCTCTTTGCACATCAAAGACAAAATCTAAAAATTCTCATTTCTGGTTGTTTACATACGCTTCTATTATACACCCACAAACATCACACACACATGTGTACCTTTCTCGATAAACCCTAGACGGGCAAGTCTTCATGTCACCGTCTCTTTGGTATTTATATCAACGCTTCAAGCCTCTACAAGCTATTGGGCTTAACTTGAACAAAGGCCCATGCTCACGTGGCCTTCAAGTCTTCGCGTTACGTTATACGATATGTAACGTCTCGACGACTCGACCTCATCTTGTGTTTAAAGTTAAAACTGCTCAAAACTTGTTCTACCAATATCTGCACTTTCCTAGTTGAAGTTCCATTACTCTCATTGGTATATAAACTGAAAAGAGCAAGCTAAATGCTATTGCCAACAAAATTTTAACAATAGAGGTATAACTTATGTATCACTAACACAAATTCTAAAAAGAACTTAGTCAGATGTCTTCAATTTTTTTAAAAAAAAAAATCATATTTAGAGGCATACAGAAGTAGGTAGGGAAAAATGAAACAGATATTTTATAATAAAAAGAAAAACAATATAGAGATGACTCAAAACAAATTATGAGATGGTTTGAGATAAATACTGTATAGACTAATTAATAATAATCATTTTTAAAAGAAGAACTGAAATTTTATTTTAAATATAAATTACATAACATATATGACACTTTAATCTATTGTAACTTTTTTTTCTTTCTTTTTATTACAATGTTGGATATTAAATTACATAATTACTTTATATGTATTCTAAAAACCAAATAAATAAAAACTATTGTAAGAAAATTGTCAAATGTATACCCGGGCATTGTTGGTACCACGATTAACACTTCGGGTTACGGGCCGAGGCCTAAAGTAGACTAACAAAATGGGTCCAAGCCAAAGGCAAAGGTAGTCCGCTAACACCAGCAAGAGGAGAGAAACGAAGCCAGCTGGTCTTCCGTATCACTTCGGAGATCGGGAACGGTCAAAAGATTCTCCGTATTAATTAGCTTAAATGAGGAAGCAAGATTAACGGGGTAAATTGATTTCGCATTTAATTGTAATAGAACAGTATAAGTAGAGAGAGGGGGAAATTGTAAAAGAGGATAAAAAAAACTCGGACAAAAGCAATAATAATATTCATTTCCAATTCACAATACTTAAGTCTCTCATAACTCGGCTTGGAACTACGACAGTGATAGGCTCCTCCGTTCGGAAAAACACTTCGGAAGGAGAACTCAGATCTAGTTCTGACAGGCGTAGCCCAGATTTGTCCGTAGTTGCAAATAATAGCAAGTTAGAAGGTTTTTTTTGTAGAAAACCTTTCAAATATTTATTTACTATTTGTATTAGCAATCTCATTTTCTAGGTTAGTTTTAAAAAAAACTAATTATAATAAACAAATATATATAAGTAGGCCAGCATTTATATTAGATTATTTAATAATACGTATAAGATTACTACAAATAGTGTTATATTGCGCATTTTGTGTAACAAAACTATATTTATAAGATAATTAGAAATGCTGCATTTTAAAAAATTAATTTTTAAAGTTAAGTTAACCAAAAATGTTTATATAATTTTAGGTCAACTTACAAGTATAAAACAAATGATAATTTTGACCACATTCGATTATACTTGATAAATATGTTCATATTTCTTAACAATAATTCGATTATACGCGGGTCTAATTTACTTATATATATCTAGATTATCAACATGAGTATAATGACATTACAACCGACTTTAGCCTATTGAAATGGAATACTTTACTTAGTTTACTGCATTTGTATTTGTTTTAAAAAAGTAGATGACTGCTCTTAACACTTTTCACACTTACCATATTAAAAGTTGTTGATGTTAAAATCTTCCGCAGAATTATTTCACGAAAGCTTAATTATTACCAGGTGAGAAAAGCATTCAAACTTCAAAGTGTGTGTGACAGAGGGTTTTTGAAAGCGACTGCTGTACGGACATTTGCAACAACTCCCCTATAAAGATTTTACTCAGCTAACACAAAAAAAAACAGAATCTATTCTCAACACAACACTAAAGACAATTTGTACCAACCACAGCCACAACCACAAGAGAGAGAATGGGAAAGAGAGCGACTAATGCTCTGAATTCTTTTAAATGTTTTGTTGCGACAAAAGCACATATCGGTTGTTGATGCAATTTAAGTTATATAACTTATACGTTAAACAACATCTCTGAAAGAAATGAATAAATTTTTTGAAGTTCAATCTTTTATTATTCATTTGTCTTTTCTTTTTTGGTCTCTACTTGGCCAAAGGGAATCCATGATAAGACACATGTTTTAGTTGGCACTGGCTGTTCTCATACCTGCAGTAATTGATTTCAATGAGTTTAAGAACGATTGTCGCAATCCGATAAATCTTTAATCCTCGGTCAGATTTCAAACCTCCAATGATACGGCTGAGTCCAGCTCTATTCTGTTAAGACGAACCGTCCCAAGGATATACTCTGGCAAATCGGTTTCCTCCTTTCCCTGCATTTGCATTTGCATTTGGTAGTTGAGCATTTAACCCATGGTCGCATTCAAACAGATGTTAAAGCACTCTTGCTTAAAGATATGATAACTCTAAACGAACCTCAATCAAGATGGCAAGATCAACAATGAGGCTTGTGACATAACCAAGGACCAGACCAATAACGCTCCTCGCAACAGCCGATGATCCAATATCTACATCAATCTGCAACACCACCGATTTTATAAGAACTCAGCAACCATATGTGTAATTTTCTACATGATCATGTGTCTGTATGTTACTGTTTATTATTTTTTTGGTTAATGAGAAAATATTGCAATGAAAGACACGAGAAAACTAGAGACTGTTATACCTCCAAAAAATTATCCTGCCTCAGGTACTTGCAGGTTACAGCTTTACCGAGCAAGCAGGCTTTTGTTCCAACAGCACGCTTAACCATCCAATATCCCTGTGTATCACCATGGCCGTTACAATGTAATTAAGATTACGATATTTCGAGAGGAAACGAGAAGAGAAGAGTCTACTTACCTGAACAATACTTGGAATTAGCTTAAATCTTGCGTCGCGGTAACTGTCACTCCCATCCACAAATTTTCCCAGGGATGAAGACTTGCTTACAGGTCGATCCGCAGCATAGTAGAGTACCAGAGAATAGTTAGGCTTTGCTGGTACCTGATAAGGAGAAAAAAAACGTTTTGACTTCTTCCAGACTCTAAATTGTTAGATGGACTTAAAGTAGGGAAAAATGATTGGTGATGGTAGTATGTACTATCACAATCACAATTCCAAAAATACTAGACACTATTAGTAATATACGTGTCGGCCGTGTGGCACATTGTTATTTATGGGTAAAAACAAAGACGAACACGAGGTTTAGTGACACAATCTTTATAAAAAGCTTAGAGATCAGTATTGATATATATAATCATATGGGTTGAGGTATTTTCTACTTGGACATTAGCATTTCCCTATTCAGACAAACTCTTGGAAAAAAGACTGATATATATATATATATATATAGATTTTATGTTGCAGATAGTTCAAACCTGAAGATTGATGACTAGGATGAATGGCAGCTTTTTCCCAAGGTCTGACTACAAATGAGAAAACTTCCAAATCAGGCACTTTCAACCACGGGAGACTATATGCATACAAAATTTAACTTATCGATAACTCAGGGAGTATCACCAGACTTAGCCACAAGGCGATGAGGTATACAATGCCTCGTGATAAATTGAGGTACGGTGACAAAAGTCGCACTTAAAACTGGTTTATAATAGGAAAGAAGGCCGCCAAGGCTAGTTAAAGACAGTCTAAAGGAGTACCTGGACAAGACATTTCGGATGCAGGGCGATGTTGTCTTCAGCTTTATCAACTTTGAACCAGTCCACGGATACAAGTGTCAGAAGGGGCTCCCCGCCCATCACCTTAAATTGCACCATAGATTTTATTAAATTTGGACAGTTTAAGATGTAGAAAGAATTGTTGAAGACACTTTGTTCGATAATCCAACTCGGGTTAAATTGCTCAGAATCAGAAATCAATCTAGAAATCTAATACACGCAGAAGTGCCCTAAGTTGAGAGATATAAAGAAACCAAAATCCGTATATCAGAAGTTCAGAAACATCATTCAGTCAAGGGAGGACCTGAATGCAGTGGCATCTAAAAACAGGCCCTCATAGTTTTCTATTCTATATCAAGCGATGTATGAATACAAATGTAGAATAATGTAGATGCAAGAATTTCAAAGTTACCTTTGCATTATCTTTTAGGTAGGTCTTTCCCCTGATCATAAACCCCATGCCACTAGGAGAGTTCCAGCAATTTGAGTCCTTATCACCATTTCCTTTGCGCAGGGATCCTTGGAACTGACTTGGATCGATACTCACAGGATCAACACTAGTATCTAATACATTACTTGCACCTGGAGCTAATGTCAAAATAGAGCTGATATATTAATGCACACTGAGATTGTAAAACAATATAGAAAAGTGCTTTTTAAATCTAATTTGCGTCAAATGTTTGTAAATTTATAAATTGGTCTTTTTCTCCAAACACAGAACTCAAGAATGGACTAGTTAGGAAATGGTAACTTCAACACCTATATAGATTTTTCATTTTCATCTAAATAAAGTAATTCTTTTAAAACAAAATGCTTGCATACTATGGAACTTTTGATTGACTTTGGGAACAAATACCGATAAGAGGTCCTCAAGTTACTTATTATATATAAAAACTTATATATTGATCCATTATACTGTCTATGTGAGCCACTGGTAAACTTAATGGACTAGTAAAAAAAGTAAAGAGAAAACCTTTAGGTCGCTTCAAAGATAAACTAGCGATTGCCCATGAAACATTCTTCAGTTTTACTTTTATCTCCTGTTTTTAACATTGAAACAACATAATTCAATATTATTTCAATAATTTCAATACAAGTTTCTCACCTCATGGGCTGTACATAAATACTTCATAGGAACATTGAACATCTAAGATTATATGTGGTATGTATTCTTCTATTTCCAAATTCATGAAGTTACTTAGAACTTCCATTTCCTCATTTCCTTTGTGCTTTGCCTTTTCATTTTAGTATATCTAGGGATGAAGTATAGGCTGTGAGACTCATCCAAAGCTAGAGAGTGATTTGGAGGTTTATCGGCTTTCCCGAGGGTTTATCTGTTTATACCAAGAGAAACACTTTCTGCGTTTTGGATGTTATATTTTAATCCTTCTGATTTCAATAAAAACAAAACATCTTCTGGGTTTTTATTTCTATCCAAGATTCTTTATTTTATAAATATGAAGATAGAATTTTCTATTGCCAAGAAGATATCAAAACCAAGTAGTTACCTTATTGTCCTGCTCGTCATCATCTTCATCGCTTTCCTCTTCATCAGATGATGAGTCTGTGGCATCATAAAACTGCTCCTCCAGTTCCTCATCTACATATTCACCATTGGAGACATCTGGTAACTTGGACTGTATAACCGTGGCAGAAGTTTCATACTTGAAGGCTGGGTTTGCTCCAATGTACTCCTTCAGACCTGATATACCATTAACAAGAACTTGAAACAAAAACCGTGTGGAACTTGTGACATCTAATGTAGTCAGAGTTCAGGCATACACTTTAACAGCATGCCAGCTAAAGGTTATTAATTTTTATGCCCAAAAAAAGAAACTTCCAATTGTTGCAAAAACGAAGCATAATACATCTATATTTATCTCAAACAAGTGTATCCGTGGATAGAAACTTCCAATTGTTGCAAACACGAAGCATAATACATCTAGATGTACTACATCATAACACAAATAAATCTTCAGATGTGCTCACAAGAGTCTCCATTTCTCAATAGATGTTATATATACCACAAAGATCGCATCTCGACTTCTGCCTCATCTTTTGTGTTAATATTCTAAAATAAGATCTGGAAGGAGATAAGGCATACATCTAACCTGCTACTTGCAGGAGTAATGCATATGGAATAGTCTTTTCAAACTTTGAGTAGCTCGTTCTCTTCCATTTGCACCAACGTTTAGAGTGGATTTCTAGCATATGTGTGACAAGACAACTTGGAGTTTCTGCATCGCTGCGCTTTTTCAAGCTTCTGATTTCCCAAGTGGATGCTAAAATCAACAAGAACGAATAAGAAATGGAAGGTCTTAAAAGGAGGAATATACATTGCTAGGCATTATGTAAGTCCAAAGTGAGAAATAGCATTACAGATTCAGGGAGAAAGAAGAAAGGAAACATATACAATAAAGTAAGTAAAAATGAAAAGAAACTAGAATAAACTGGAGCAGCATCCCACATGATATGGCTTACAAGCCAAAATATTTCCCCAAGATCCTACGATTCAGTTTTAGATTTTGTGAGCCAGCTGTAGAACACAGCACGATTGCAGAGACAGATGGGCAAGTAAGCCAAGCAACTAAGTATACACAAGAACCTCTGGCTATAGAAGTACCCATTCAGATTAGTGTTTGAAACACTTGGATAGTAACAAGGAGAATGTACATTTACTGTATTGCCACCAGACATGCAGCATAGTGAAAAAAGAATACGCTATGGACAGAAAGGTTATTTATAAGAAAATATCTTACGTGTAATATCTGTACGTTTATATCCAGACTTTGGAGGCCGTTTCTTATGCACTGCTGGAAACTGTAAGATTGCTGCATACAAAAATACAGCATGTAAGAATGAATAGCTTGAGATATCCAATTAAATGATTCTTTAGATTGCACGGGTGAGAAAATCTCATCTAAAACAAATATCAAAGAGAAGAATGCATTGGAAAGATTTCTAGATGTCAGTGATGAAGCTGACAGATATTCCAAAATCTGTAACTGTGAAACCCAGATTTAGATGTAGGTTTCTTTAGCTTCTATACATGATCGACATGTTTTCCCCCCGGCTCATAAAGCAAGAGATAAACAATACAATCTGAATTCTCTTTTCTGTAATGTTCACTGATTTATAGTTGATGTTGCAGCCTATTAATAATGTTCATGGGTGGCTTTTTACTTTTTATGTATTTAGTTAGGCAATTCAAGGATAGAACATTCACCTAGTTAATTTGACCTTATACCATATATTTGACAACTCAATCATGTCTTCATACAACACAACTACAACCCAAACAGTTCACTAATCACCTAGTGAGAGGGCTAATATTAATCTCTACCATTATGCACAGCCAATCCAAACATCAGACTGGCAAAAGCACAAAAAACTTTAGAATAGAGTGTTCTCTACTTACTATATGTTCCATCTTGCCCGCGAACCCACTGTCTAGAGAAGATAAAGTCCCTTTTCGATTGCCATCTGCAGAAGATACTATTTAACCAATCAGTCCAATGAATAAGTGTAAAAGCTATCCACGGAATTAAGTGATATATGCAGAAAATGTACAACATGCCCAAGAGAGCAAGACGTTTTAACATACAAATCTTATTTACTAAGGAAAACGAGTGAGTGATCAGTGTGTCATCAAGGAAAACCAGAACTTTCAGTGAAACAGCATACCGCGAAAGATATTTAGGATCGTATACGCAGTAAATAACGTCATAGTGGCCCTCGTATGAGTCTATCTTTTCTGAATCACCTGTTACTGCATCCCACCTGTGTGGATAGTTAGAAAGGTCCAAGTGACAAATGACATCTATATCTTCAGAGAAATGAACTTACTCGTATCTTTGTTGTTTGTCAATATTCAAAAGCACTTCGAATACAGAATCTGCATTAGCTTCAACTACAGCAACTGCTTTCACAAGAACTCCTCGACCAGCCTAAAGAAGAAATCATGTTGACAAAAGCTGAGGGGCATCCTAAGCATTCAACCAATTACAGTTCTAACACCAGTGAACCACCAGTAGAAAAACAACCAAGTAAAGATAATAACATAAATTATCGCAATTATTCTAAATGCATAAGTTCTGGAGATGAGAACACTTAGTTATAACATCTAAATTCAAATTTTTACCTTGCCAAAAAGAATTAATAAGATGCAAATCACAAGGTAGCAAATATTGTAATGGAAGAATAAAATAAGATGGTTCAGTTTCCATTCCTCTGGGAATAATTTAACGTAATCCATGAAGAACAAAATACCAAATAGTTTCCCACACTAAGTAAGTTGGGACAGCCATGTAATGCATCACACAACCAAGAGAAATAAGTCACTGAAAGCTAAGTTCCAAGGGAAGAATGCCCCTTTGTTGCTATAAACCAATACCACATTCGACCAACGTGGGATTATAAGTTATAACAAAACACCATTTTCTAAAGCCACCATCCAAGAAACCCACTTCTAACCCATTCTTTGATATCTTTCTTACGGACGAGATTTTTCCAACATGCATTTTTGCATGGAATTTAGGTCCAACGTGAATATCTATGGAGTTAACAGCCAATAACTATGTCCAAAACACTCTCTACGGGTCTAAGAAAAACCAGTCCATAAGAGCTAGCTCGTAAAAAGTGAATACCCATGTACCAATGGTTTTTTTAACCAATAGACCAATCTCTTATAATATTGGTTTTAATTTATAATCCAAGCAGTTCCCTCTATAGTTGGACACGTATTCTCTGAATCAAAGTAAATATACCTTGAAGTTAGCCACATCTTCAAAAATCCTAACACCTGCAAACAATATAGAGAAAATAAATAATTGAATGCTATGTATCAAAGAGCAAGCAAAGGAATAAGATTAACGTGTTTGGGCAAGTCACGAAACTGTGAACATTAAGGACTACTATATTTACATACAACATTCAGATTATAGATGAATAACAGCCACCTAAATAAACTGGAAAAATATGTCTGCATTCTTTTGGTGTCTTCTACAATTACCTTTTTATAAATGATAGAGAAGTAAACATAGTGAAAAGGAGACACCACAGAAAATGCATTTTAATGCATGTTTTATCGTATAAATAAAGTGGGACATTCTAATTGACCCCATTATTGGTTCTGTAGATGAAAAAACTGTTATGAGTAGGTTTTCTGATATCAAAACGCTACTGTTTACTGCCAAACATACCATTGATTGTACGTACACATTTCCACTGATGTGCCTCGATTGCATCTCCATTGTCACCACCCTCGTAGAAACCATCACCTCTGACATCATTAACCAAGGTAGAGGATTGCCTCAAAAGAGTTTCTGGACCTGTCAGTTTAAGAACATAATCACACATCTTTGTTTTGAGCGTAAAGTAACTTTCAGGTGATCCCTAGTCTTGTTCATGAATAACCACAAGATAAAATCATACGAAATCAAATTAACTAAAGAACCGGACCTATCAATGCATAATAAAGTCAAGAATTGAAGGATTAGAACTATAGTTTCACTAATATATACAGGAGATGAGAACATATATTTGATTCTGGTATCGATCTAGCTAGTTTTGTGAAGAAACGATCAGAATCTTCAGGACCACTTTTCCCCAACATATCATTTTAGATTTGCCCAACCCAAAGATAGGAGGGACTAGGAAATAGGCAATGAGTTCTATTTTTTTTTTCCAATGCAAGATTTGGAGATCCCCTCATAAGCTACAACAACATTTGTATGCTATATACCAACAAATGAACTTATAAGTTATAACAATCTGGACGCATAATTTTGTATATATACAAATATATATATTTGATAACAAAAAATATGTATATATCAAAAACTTGACAAAATAACATGACAGCATTTTCATTTTCTATTGAGTAATCATTTCCGAACGTTTATGCATGCTAGTGGAAGATGCTGAAGCTAAACAAGCCCATAAACTTGAGATAAAGCATATTACCTTGCCCAATTCGGATAAGCTTTTTTAACCCATAAGCATAACGCCTTACTCTAGGTCGATGTCCTTCCAGATTGATGCTTCAAAAGAATAAAAGAGTACGATTCAGCAGTAGTGGACTTCTACTATTTGAAGCAATTTCATCTGCTTAAGAACTGTGAGTATAACATCACAATGTTATGCATTTTCTCAATAACTATACAGTTAGGCCCCCAAAACAGGAATTACGTAGCTATTAATAAATATCATCTAAGGCACTAATCATCTGATTATTAGATCATACTTGGCCTCCATGCTTAACTTTGTTCTTGTGCTTCCGCCTCTCGATAGTGCATATTCAGCCTTCCAAAACAGAAAAAACAGTAATCAGAATTTATTTTTTATAGTAACCGCTGATACCTCATTCCAATAAGCAGTAAATAAATGCTCCAACAACAATAAGCAAAAAAAACGGAAAAAGTAGCCAATCATTTGCAAAGAAAACTTCAATACATTACATGACGCTATAAAACTTGGACACAGTCTCCGTATTACCTGCTGTTTTGCTTCCTCAAAAGCCTCAACCCATTTCAAGGCTTCTCCAGCGGTAGCACAAGCAATCTAAAATACAGTTTCCAGAAAGAAAGAAAAGAGTAAGTTAATACACCTGGGTTAGGCAAACATGCTTACCAGAAACAATATAATTTTAGATTTTGATATGCACTTTCAGGGTAACAAAATTGTTTCAAGACATTTACTCAATAAGTTAACTGACTAGTTCATCCAAGTGAGCAGATACAAAAAAAAAAAAATCATAGGCCTTCGACAGAACAGACTCATGTTCACAGTGGGAAGCTTTAATTCTAGTGAGCATTTGTCACAAGTATATAGCAAAGATGGAAATTGAACTTACTTCTCCTTTTTTTGACTCGTCCAACCGGTTATAGAACCTTATGACGTAGACATCCTACAAGATATAGTAGAAATAAACTAGTAAGTGTACCTGCTTCATTTAGACTCATACTTTGATTCATTAGAGCGTACAACTAATATGCAAAATAGGGAATAACAAATCTATTATTTACGCAGATTGCAGTTATAGAAGTAGAGACTGGAAAGAATTACCCCATGATTAACTTTGCGACGTCCAAGCTCTTCAACCATCATTGTAGGCCCTATGACACCACGCCTTATAGGTTTCTAGACAAACAGAAAGACCAAACGGATATAATAGAACTTCAAAAACACATCTAAAAGAAAAGATAGTGACCAACAGACATCGCGCACAGCACTATAATCTTTAACAATGCAACAGTGAACGCAAAAAAGCATGAAAAACTTCTAACTCTTAGAATAATCACTCAAAATAACTCTTGGAAGTAATACACTGATACACACCTACACAGTTCTGACTGATACCATGTTACATAAACTAAGCAGAGAAGGCGTTTCCTTTGAAACTTCCAAGTAACCAAGCAAAATCTCAACAGCCAAAAAAAAAAAGAGAAAACACTATTGCTTCTTCTACTATCTAGATTCTCAAAACCAAAGATTAAAGCAATTTCCCAAAAAATCCAGAAAAAACACCAAAATCAAGGAAACATTCAATTAAGAAAAAAAAAAAAAAAAAAGCATACAATTTCTGGATTCTCGTGAGGATCTCTTTTATACATCTCGACGTATTTGCCTCTAATGAAAAGGAAACGGAGGTTACAGTACTCATGCCCGATCTTATTCACACCCAAATGATACACCCATCCTGAACATTCGAAGGTTCCTCCTTCTCCGCCGCTGCTAAGGCTACTGCTTCCACTATCATTAAGATCTCCGGAGAAGCTAACTTTTCCGAGGTTCCCGGAAACATTCTTCTCCGATCCTTCGCCGGTAACAACCTTCTTCGATCCAGGCGATGTCATCGCCTTTCACCGGATCCAATCACAACAACTCTGCTAGATTTGAATCGTTCGTTGCTTCATTCAAATTCAATTTTGAGAATCAATTTTTTCTTTTTCTGTCCCTCCCCTCAATTATGGATTGGAGAGAGTTGTTTGGTTTTGGGTTCATTGATTCTGTGAGCCTACTACTCTGCGACAAATTTATGTCCTCCAATTAAAACATTACACGTTAGGTCAATGTTAATGTTTGGTTTTTCCCTTTTCATACTTTGCATTAAAACGAAAAAGACATTAGGTACGATTATCAACCTTTTTCTTTTTTTTGTTTAAACATACCGGCATGCAAAACACGTCGACACGGAGGGATAATCAAAGTTAGTTAAATTCACTAAATACGCTGCCGTTAATAAAGTAGAAAAAAACTTACCGAAATCAAAACAGTAGAAAACATTATTGTTTGCCATACTATGATTGTAATGAGTGTATTAATCCGCCGGTGGTATAGTGGTACCAACCCTACATATATAGGAACAGTAACTGTGTAGACCCCAATTTAGTCTCCTTGCATGTGGGGAAATACTGATAGAGACCATTCGTCTACCTATCAGCAGAAGAGGTTCCTAAGCTCAAAAGAGGGAAAGATCAAACACTGATAGAATTCAAAGCCGTTCGTAGTAGACGAGAATGATCTTGGCCGTTCGTTACTTGGCTTTCGTATGTA
This sequence comes from Camelina sativa, assembly GCF_030686135.1. Taxonomy (NCBI): domain Eukaryota; kingdom Viridiplantae; phylum Streptophyta; class Magnoliopsida; order Brassicales; family Brassicaceae; genus Camelina; species Camelina sativa. Next base: position 20,020,859 of record NC_141889.1, on the reverse strand, counting down.
TTTTAGTGAGGTTACTCTTTTGGTTTATGTGACACTATTAATCACAGCGTAATTTGTTTGCCCCAAACTCAGATTATCAACATTTTGAGACTTAATAAAAGGAGAAAATTATGGACAGAAAGTAGCAGCATCACTCTATGTTTGGTAGGCGAGAATTTGATGAATGTTCCACAACTTTAGCTTCCTTCCTTTACGAAAACACGCTACTCAAGAACCCCCTGCAAGTATCCCTAACATTTAGCTTTACACACACGCACGATGCTAATTTAAATAACTAACTAGTGTTCATTACCAGATTCCTGACCGCCTCTTGCTTTGCTCCCTGAATGTGGAAAAACATTCTCAGTTATTGTTCAAAATGATCATAAACCCTGTGTGGCAATAAGAAGCACCATTTTGAAACAGGTTTTACCTTGATTTTCCAGAGAAGGCATCGTCGATTTGCTCAGGGGTTGGCCTTTCAGAGTACGTTGCTAGCAATACATATTTTTCCTTTCCATTTTCCTCGTTCACCCTCTTGTAAAGCTCATACCGGTAAGGATAAGACATCCTGACCAAATTCAGGTCAAAGATTCAGAATGGATTGACATTGACAACAATTTTTCTCTACCTCACAATCCAACAACTGTACCTTAGAGCACCCATTATAGGGTATTGTGTTCCCAAATAATAGAGAAGCCGAAATACATAGCAGTTGTCAAACGTTAAGGCATATTCAAGCCTTTGCTCCCTGCCCATTGTCTGAGACACCAAGGAAATTATAAGCAACATAACCTTCTTATCAGATGGTTAAGGAATCATTGTGTGTGCTTACTTGCATTATGCCACTTGAAGCGGGTAAGTCCTGGGTATCATAAGGTATATTAAACCATGTTACACACAAGAGATATCAATGTAACCACATAGTCTCTGTATAGAAAATGTAAGCAAAAAAATGTACCTTGAGGCGAGGATTGATAAGTACAACTGGCCTTTTCCCAGCAGCAGTAGTCATCGCTTGTAGATCCTAACAAAAAAATTTAGTATATTTTATAAGATGATGTCACTATGTTCAAGTGAATGACGACTTCTAGGATTTCAAGCTCCTTACATCTATAATACAGTTTCCAACAGCATTTTGTGGAGCCACTAAGATAAATATGTCGTCTTCTTCATCAACTTCTTTACCACCTGTCATTGCCGACACAGCTTTGTTTATGTGTGCCTCAAAAGAACCAAAGAGCAGGATAATGTGTATTTCATTGTATCCGGACAAATATATCCAACTTGTTATGCATCACAAGTTTGATTGTGTACACACAACAATATTCTGACGATGGTGCAGTTTTTGTAAATTATCTTGTTACTAAAGCCAGACTATGATATCGTCAAGAGGTATTTGTTAGTTTTTTGCAGATATATCTTGAAAAGAACTGAGTTTTGTATGTTACCAATTGCACCAATCTTGACGAAAGTTCCCAAAGTTTCATCATCACCCCAGTCCATATATTCTAAAATCTTTCTAGTGCCTGCCAACTGCAGTGGCATCCCAGCGAGTGCACCTTCCCCCATTGACCCCTGAACACAAACCTGGAAGAGGGAAGAAGCTGAATGAAGAAGAATATCCAAGTAACATCACTTAGTCTTCCAAACTATGTATACCTTCACTCTTTTTCCATCGTCAGCGAATGATAAAGCTAAAACTCGAACAAGTTCCATCAAGGTTCCTATCCGGTAAACATCCTATGTATCACAATAGCTCGTGATTTTTGATAAAACTCTATAGCATTAGAAATGATATATAAAAAAACTAGTGAAATGGATAACTGACCATTTCCGGATTTAGCTCTGGGATATTTATGTCCACCTAATCAGTTGTAACAGCATAGTTAACCAGCTTAGTAAATATGAAATAAAGGCGAAATGCTACACTGCAAATAGATTTGTGCGGATAAGCCTCACCCGAAGACGGGTGTTCCCGTCCTTGATAGATCTAGTTGTGGCTTGCAGCACATCTTCATAAAAATAATCCCTGATATCCCTCGAATGCGGAATGTTATTCAATCTCGTCGGTATTCCTCTCCATTTATCCTGAAAGAAATGTTACATGACATATATAAGAACATCTTCCAATTTATGTACTGCTTGTTAGCTTCAAAGAGAATTATTATTTAAGGACCTGAACAGGAGATGCTTTATCTGCAAGGACCTGTTTCAGAATTAGCATTGCATGCATACAGTGGTAATCAAATCAAAGTTAAAAAAGAAGTCAAAAGGAATAATTTAGTCCTACAAAATAATGATTGACCATAAAATCTTTAAACACACTAAGGGAGCACCTGAATATCTTTTTCTATGGTAAATGTGGCCATAAAACTTGAGTAAGACTATTGTTTAAAATGCCGGAATCAAAATTATAAGGACACCAAAAAGATGAGTTTTTTTCTTTCTAATGGAAACAAAAGAGACAGGGTACTTAAGAAAGTATTTTCTAAATAACCTAAAGTAGAGAAAGACCTGAAACAAATTAAGATTACAAGGATTGGGAAAACTCATCTTAAATTGGAAAACACTGACCCTGCTATCAAGAATGGCACCACGAAAAATATACATATAGAAATGTGTGACTACTTGCCAGTCTTTATCATTCTGTTTAACTGTATCTGAGACAATAGAGTCTGTGTCTCCCCGAAAACCACTTCTTTTGGCCTGTTTGCATCAATCTGTGTTCGAATGGGATGATACCAAACCACAAATATCAATGATGGCATCGCAATAAATTTTAAGAACCAAAAAGGTAAGAAAGGAAAAAAAATTGCCTAATACCTTGACCATAACATCTGAGTATGCAGAAATAATCGCTTCAGAATTTTGTTTGTATATTTGCAAACGTGCTTTTACCTTCAACAAAATAAACTAATGAGATTACAGTTGAAGGTAGGCAAATATTGAGAAGCAAGTAATAAGTCCAACAGGTTACCTTCGCCTCTGTATCATCAGGGCGTGTAACCAGTCTTGCTTTAATTTCATCTGATTCAGGAGGGTAATTTTTAATGTGATAAATTTTTCCAGTCACTGGGTCTAATCTCCTACCAACACATCTGTCGATTAGAATTTCATCAGGAACCTGTCATTAAGAACGGCAAATAAGAAAAGAAACATAGACATGTATAGTGAACATATAATAGTGCCTTTAACACCTATTGAGAAAATAGATATCATACGCAGTAAGAGTAATTTGCACGTACATCTAACAAGAGAAAAATGTCAGGTTTGAAGTTCAGTTTGTCCAGACTTTGTGCTTGAGCAAAACTCCGTGGAAATCCATCAAGAAGCCATCCATGCTCTTTAGCATCTTCACGTGATAATCTTCCAGCCACCATCTAGAAAAGTAGTAGATATCAGAGGAAGAATGATAAAATAGTACATGAAGAAGGTAAGAAAAATCAGTACCGCGATAACAATCTCATCCGGAACCAGACTACCCGAATTCATGAACTCTTTTGCTCTCTTTCCGATATCTGTCCCGGCTGAAACCTCTGCCCTCAAGAGATCTCCCGTTGATATGTGCACCAAACCAAACTGCATGAGCAAGAAACAAAAAAACTGACATGATTTACATGTAGATATGCAAACATCGACAGCATAATCTTAAACAGTGTGAAGATTGTGAAGGTGAAATAAAAACTAGAATGGGAATTGTACAAAACTAAAACAAGAGCAGATATTTCCCACGTTGTTAACAAGCTCTACTCGTTCTACTCTTCACCACACAACATCCATACTGTGTTACATAACTGTTTCACAGATTCTAATTGGGCATCTTGTTCAAATACAAAGAGAAGAACATATACTACTTTGTTTTGTTACTATAAAATTCATATTGTAGACTCTTGGTTTCATGGAAGTGTGTGAAAATAGACAACTGTTCGTATATACTCTACTGAGGTAGAACACCGTGCAATGGCATTGACTACTCGTTAACTCATCTAGTTAACAGCACTGCATCAAGACTTCCAAATTACACCATTGTTATCAGAAAAGATTCAAGATGGGCTGAAATCAGTAGATCAGCTCGCAGATTTACTAAGAAAATCTCTCAATCCGGCGGAGTTTCATTGATAGATATCCGAAAAATATTAACACATTAGAGTTGTGTATACCAACTTCAACATCAGAATTATAAACCATGATTTGGTGTTTATTAGTTGTGATGGTTATACAAGTAATGCAATGTATCATTTGTGTTGGAGAATCACTAAAGTCTGCATACGTTAAACTAATATAGTAATGAAACAGAACAAGAAACAGATAGGGAGCAATGAAATAGTACTAACCTTGTGAACAATGAGCTCACATTGAGTGCCTTTACCCGAAGCCGGTGCACCCGAAATCATCACCTTCAATGGTTCACTTATCGAACACCTAATCTGGTAATCCCAAAAAGCGAAAAACAAAATTGGATTGTATGTGATTGTAACACATTTGAGGAAATTGGATTGAATCAGGTAATTAATTAGAAGAAAACAAAAACCTGAGAGCTGGAGGTGGAGAAGGAGTGAGAAGTCCGGTGAGGGACGACGGAGAAGGAGAGACGACGGCGGAGACGGCGGTGGCGGATCGGTGATTGTAAGAGAGGAGACAACGGAGAAAGCGATGAAGTGGAAACAGAGGAGCGAGACGAAGAAGATGAAGAGAAATGAGCAGAGGTGAGAGAAAGAGACGCCATTGTTAAATCCTCCTTGGCTCCCGTTGCAGTTGGAGATGATCAATTACAACATTTTCTCTGGACTAGAGATTTTTAACCGAGAAAAAATAAATTAAATCCAAATCTTTTTTTTTCTTTTGTCGTGAGTCGTGACTGGCTCGTATCCATTAACCAGGTTGACAAGTGTACGTATCTGTGGCTGGTATATGATGAAAAAAATTTCACTTTAGACTTTCTCTTCACAACTTGGTAAGCGTGTTGTAATCAAAACGGAAAGAACTCAAAATTAATCTTCCAATATTAAGTAAAAAATAAACACTTTTTAGGTTCAGAGGCATTACCATAGAAAGATACAACAAAAATTTAATTAAAGAGGAAATAAATTGTTCCTACATGAAAGAAACGACGAATAAAGAAAAATTTGAAGCTTCAGTATGACAAAATGAACCCTTACACATCCTTTTGTTGGAGCAATTATATATGGCTTGATTGATGCCTTTGCTTAAACGATATCGTTTCACTCCAAAAAGTTAATCAATTTCTCTTGAGCCGTAACCGTAAGCCTCTGGTCTCCTCCCTCCTTAGTCAAGTTTCACCGAAGAAAACAAGTAGTGCACGAACCAGAAGGAAGAGAGGAAACCAATGGTACCTGTTGCGAGCATGATTGCCAAGACCATAAAGAGAGAGTACCCGAGATAAAGAGTTGCTGAAACTGGTCCACTCAAGCTTTTCAGGTCAAAGACTAGATAATTTATCGAGTATATGAAGATGTAGATTGCAACGGATCCTGATGCAAAGAAGGATTTCCACCACCATTTATAGTCTTCAACACACAGGTGCATGTATGTTAGCACTAGGGAAACCTCGGCACACACTACCACAAGAAGGATCATTACAACAAAAAGGAATCCAAAGACATAGTAGACACGGCCCATCCAGATGCTAGACATGATGAAGAAAAGCTCGATGAAGAGGGTCCCAAACGGAAGTGTTCCAGCGCCCAGAACCAGAAGCCACGATGGGTATTTCTGAGCTGGGATCTCCCGAGGAATTTGGTTGGTTCGAACTGGGAACTCAATGTGTGGAGCCTTGGCTCCAAAGTAACCGCCGATAAGGGTGAGAGGAACCGAGATGCAAAACCACAGGAGGATGAGGATAACAAATAGCGAGAAAGGAATGGCTCCGGTACTATGGCTACCCCATAGAAGGAAGTTGAGCGTTGTAAGGATCAGAAAAGCAATACCCGGGAAAAAGCAAGCAGCTTTCCATGCAACAGACATCCATCCACGGTGATCGCCACAGCCAATTGTCCTCCAGAGACGAACAGAAACATAACCAGCTGCAATGCCTAGAATCATGTAGAAGAAGAGCATGCCCGTGATAAGTGTTCCACGTGAAGCCGGTGACATGAACCCAAGAGCAGCAAACAAAATGGTTACAACAGCCATGCCAAGAATCTGAACTCCGTCACCAACCATGACACACAAAAGGGAGGCGTTTGATGGAGCACGGAAAACATCACCCACAACAAGCTTCCACCCAGATAACTCTTCGTTCATCTGAGCCTGAGCCTCCTTGTCAAGCTCCTCATAGCGGGTCAAATCTCGCCTAACAGTTCTCAAGAATATCACGAGGACGATACCAGCCAAGAAAGTGATTACCATTAGAGAGTTCAAGATTGAGAACCAATGAACCTTTGAACCCTCCATCTTCAAATACGCATCCCACCTAGATGGCCATTTGATGTCACTCTCCTCAAAACTAACTTCATACGAGAAGACAATGGACTGACCTTCCTTAACAGACATGGATACACTAGTCGAATCACATTTGATCGGAGTGGTGTATCTTTCATACATTTTCAACTTCTTTGTAGAGTCACCATTATGAGAAAAACTACAAGGAACCACCTCAAACCCAACAACCATATACCCAGGCACATCTGAATCTTTCTTCCCAATCGTGGGAATCACCTCAGCTGCATCCCCAGTACCCATGACACGTGCCACATTAGCAGCCTCTTCATACTTATGAACAAGAACCTTAAACTTCAAGTGGTTAAAAACATAATAAACATCCTGAACCTTGATCCCAACAGGGTACCCAGTCCACCTCAAAACATACCCATCTTTCTTAGTATACCTAATCGCGGGCAAATTATCAAGCATAGGATTAACTTGATACATCTCATCAATCCTCTTCTTCAAAAGCTTAAAACTATCAGCAGACAACTTGTCAGTCTGACAAAGAAAGATCTCACTCTCATTCTTAAACATTTTAAACCTATAAGGAGAATTCTCAATCCGATCTCCCATAAGAAGCTCACCTAAATTCTCAGCACTATCCTTAATCCCCTCAGAGGGTTGACAAAAGGGTAAACTATAATAGCTAAAAGGCATTTCGGTTTCGATAGAAGTAAGTGAATTCACCTTCACATTCAAGTAATCACCAACTTCATACTTGTGTGGGTAGCTTCCCGGAAGGTAAAAACCAAAACTTGAATGAACAACCGACAAAATCGCAAGTACCCAGATCCCAACTCGATCCATCGACCTCATATCTGGATTTGCATATAAAAGAAATAAACACCTTTGTCAGATCCGGATCGGTTAACAGTTTTAACAAGAGAAGCTCAGATCTAGACAAAAATCGACGAAGGAGACAGATAAAAATAAAAGTTTGAGAGATGATGAGATTAGTGGTTGTGGAAGCGGGAAAAGAAAGATCGGAACTCACCTATTCCGGCGGAGGAGAGATTTGGCAGCGAAGAAGTGAGAATTTATCGGTGAAGGAACGCATGAGTCTTTTTAATACGACGCGTCAGTAGAAATAACAACACCGACGCATGTTATAACTACGTTTTGACGAAACTACCCTCCATGACTCATCGTAATTACCACATTACTGCACCGTCAGTTTTAGTTATATTTTGCGTTTTTTTTTTTTTTTTTTTTTTTTTTAACTCAAATAAAACTTATATTTATTTAGAAAATGTCATTACAAAGAGGGATATGTAACTCAATATACCATTAGAGACTCAATATAAGACTATTGATCTCTATAGCCAAATTTCGCTAAAGTATGAGCTACATAATTGTTTACACGTTTAACAGGTTTAAAACTAATCATGCTGTATTTTGAAGTTCAATACTTGATATCTTGCAATAGATTTGACAGAGAAGCATTCTTTAAAGTACCATTAATCAAATTATGTAAAGATTCATTGTCTCCCTCGAAAATGACAGAATCATATCCTTGTTGCCATGTTTGTTCCAGAGCCAGTAATAATGCGTTTGCCTCAGCTTCCAATGAATTCTCGGCCTCAGTTAACTTCTGTGCACCCCAGACCAGCGTCTATCCTTGATAATTTTTTACAATCCATCTACTCGTAACTGTATGGTTGACAATGTCAAAACCTGCGTCAAAATTACACTTCACCATTGGAAAAATGAGCGGGGTCTAAGTAGTTTGTGTGATTTGTGTATGCTTGCTTTCATGACCATGAAAAACCGGATTTTTTGTAATGTTTATCCATTCTTTTGTTTTAGCAATTGAAAGTAATATTGTCTTTGAAGTCCCCTCACGATAATCGTTAAAACAGAGTTATTTCTAGCCTTACAAATACGCCAAAGGAGCCAAAATGGAAGTAAAGAATCAAATGTAGTGGTAGTTTGTTGGATTGATTGGATAATGATATTTGATATGTTGGCTTCAGCGTCTTGGTCCAATTGATTGACATTCAGTAAAGGAGTGTTGGAGGTACGCCAAACCATTGTTGCGAACGGACATGTGAAGATAGCATGAAGAATAGTTTCATCTTCTTGTCGACATGTGGGACATAGAGCTTCTATGTTCATTCCTCTAGTTCTAAAGCGTGTAGTAGTAGGGAGTGCACGAGAAACAATATGCCAGAGAAAATCTTTTATTTTTGCATCAAACGAAGTCGCCAAATTTTTTGTTTGAGATCTGTTGAACCATGGATGGTTAAAGGATTCATATTTTGTGTTATTAATGAAAAATACAATACAGGCGCATCTATTTAAAACTTATAAATAATTAATGAAAATGAATTTTAATTTTTAACCGAGAGATTTTAATGAAAATTTTTAAAAATACATCTATTTGAAAAATTTTCATTAAATCAAGAAAAAATGTGGACTTAAAACTTTTAGTTATTCAAAAGAAAAATTACAAAAAACAAACCTATGTTTATAAAACCGTTAGAACCTTAAAGCTATCGAATCAATATTTTTGTAAGTTAATTTATTATCAAATGATGTATATTATATATATATATATATAAAGGAATAAGAGAATGTGGTGTTTAATCTAAATGTCACAATAATATTGAAACAAAATTGACGCAAATTGACACTGTTTTATTAATGGCAATTTGTAGAAAATTTGTTACAATCTAATTGTAGTCGCCGTAACTATTAGCAAGAACTTAGTTTGTGGGAAGTTGTAACAATCTGTTACAATGTATCTTAGACAAATTTGAAGCAATTTGACACAATTGAAATTGTTGCAAATTTGTAGCTAATTTGCTATGATTTCACGCAACGATTACTTTGCTACCACCGTATAGGTGCAAAAAAAAAATTTGAAAGCAATTTTGTAACAAATCATAATTTGTTACAAAATATGTACATAGCTTTTATATTATCGGTAACTATACAAGCCAAAAACTGTTGTGTTTGTTTCAAAATAACATCAGAAACATGATGCATCAATGCATGATCTGAAATGATGAATCAATACCTACAAATATCATATCCTAGGTTGCGTATAGTTTTAGGAATTAAACGAAATAAAAAAAATAAACACAAGAATAAATGATAGATTCTATTTCATATGATTTCGAAGTAGAATTTTAATAAAGATTACCAATTTTGAAATTTCATAATGTATTTGAACAAACTGCAAGAGGGGTTATATGTGATGTTTGATATGGATCACCAAAAGGGGTCCTACGTGATTAAAGGTCCGAGAATGAAGTAAGTACCACAAAAATCAAGTCGTATAATTGGAAGGATTAAGATCATCTTCGATATAGTGTCTCTGAAATAGAGTAACTCTAAATAGAGCATCGTTTTTTCCAATGTATCATTCTATTTCTAGATCTAAAATAGAGCTAGTGTAAAAAAAAATGAGTTGATAATAGAATTGCTATAAATATAGAACAATTCTATCATTTTCTCTATTATAAAATGAAATATAGAGTGTGGTTGGAGCAAATGTTGCGTTTTGACTCTAAAATATAGTAGTGTTAGAGATGCCCTAAGGATTTTGCTCCATTTCTTTTTGTATACTTGGTCATATGGTGATACTTGGCTGAGTGGCAAAGTTTATGGAGTTTGGGTCATTGGATGACCATATTCAGTGTGTATAGTGATTGAGCATTAGAAGGAACATGCGCTTTGATAACTCTCTAATTTACATGTTTTTAGCATCCTTTTTTGTCCATATTTTGCATTGTTCATACCCTTAACTTAGCATTTTTAGGTCATTAACTGTAGGAATTCACTTTTAGGCCATTTAGGGTGTTGCATTTTTGCATTTGCATATTTTGGGTGAAAACAAGTGCTTAAGAGCCTCAAATGGGGAAAAACAAGGACAAACCCGAGCATGTACCCGAAGGAGCCATCGAGCTGGAAGAACAAGTCTGAACCCCAATACGATCGAGGAGGATCCAAGAGCATGAAGAACAACCCAAAGATCTACCCGAGGACGAACTCGACCTCATCCTCGTGTACCCCATCGTGTAGACCCTCAGGCAGGACTGGGAAGCTAGGTCAAAGGGGTTTCCATATATAAACCCCTCCTCCTCTTCCTCGCAAACGAGCACGCCGCAGACCCAAAAACCATATAGCAAGAGCTTCTGTGAGAGAACTAAGCGACTCAAAACATTTTCCATTTTTTTGTTAGGATTTGTCTCATAACTTTTTATCATTTCTTTAGATTTCTATCTTGTACTCTTACTTCTCTACTCTACCGTTTATTACAATGCAATTTTCATTCGTTTATGCTTTTGTTCTTCTTGCAATGAGATCTGAGTAGTGTAGTAAAGTTTCTAGGGATGGGATAGATGATTTTGTGTCCTTGATCGGTTAGGATGTCTTAGCTTGATCGTGTATGTTAAATAGATTCCCTTCTAGGTTGGTGTTCTTAATGCTGCCAACAAACTGAGAGGGTGAGATTAGATCTAAGGTGTTTTACCACCGAGAGGTATAGATGAAATGCTTGAATCAACCAATGCTAGAGGTTTACTCACTTAGCCTAAGAGATTAGATGAGTAAGGGGTTTACTGACAATAATGAATCGGTTCTTATTGTCTGCTTGGTCATGTTTCTCCAACGAGAATTGGGTAGGGGAGTGATCAAGGTTGATTGTTTCTATCACGATAGTGTTTTAACAAAATATTAGAGATTCATTGTCTAGGAAATATTTGTTTGAGGCATGTAAGACATATGTACTGGTTAGGAACACTTAGGATTCGATTACCCCATCCTTAGAAGCTTTCGTGTTTTAATTACTTGCATTTTTATTAATCACTCAATCCATTACCCGAACAGGTACACGATCACCTGCTTCGAGTAACCCCTCGAGTTGTTCATACTTCATTTGCTCACTCGATCATCCCACCCGATCCTGTACTCGAATGCTTGCATCAAGTGCTTAGATCGTGTGGTTCTTTGTTTACACTCTTTTCTTCCATTATTTTAGGATTGTTAGATCAAAACCAACTTTGCATCCTTCCTACTAGCATAAACAACCATTTGGATTGATAACCCTTTGTACTACAACTGCATAGGGAATTGATACCCTGGGTGAAAATCCTGTTATCACGCTTGAAAATCCCCAAAAACGTAATACATTAATTTCTTAATTCACATAATTTAACATATAACCATTATTTCAAAATTCTAATATCACATTGTTTATTCAAACAAAATAGGCCTTAAACAACAAGATCAAACATGTAAAAGAACAAAAGAAAAGGAGCTTATGAGAGATTACTTGAAAAGAAAACTGGTGATGATGGATACCAAAAAAAAAAAAAACTGGCAGTGGCGGATGTACGTTAAGAGTAGGTTGGGCACGTGCCTTACACTATTTATTAAATGTTGTTAATACAATTATCTACTTGATCATTTGGTTATGTATTCCTCTAAATATATTTGATGGTGGGGTGCTCGATCCCTCCATATTTTACCTTTTTACTCTTTTTGCTACATATATATTATAATTTTTGGCCACATATTTATTAATTATTAGATATGTGCCCCATACTAATAATTCTCATGGATCTGCCCCTGGAAACTGGTGATGAGTAGAGTGATAAACAACACCTAGGGCATAATTTCTCGATAACTCAATTATTATGTGTGTGTTTATTTTTGGCTAAGAATTTAAATTTATACTATAAAAGATGGCCAACTTTCTCTATTTGAGTGACACATCAGCAGTGAAGAGAGTGTCACTAGTCTATCCTCATTAAAAGTAAACATACCTAAATTTAAAAGGATAATGAAACATCTTCCATGTCTTTTATTTTTTTTATATCACAAACAGTTTCAATATTTAAATAAGAAATTTAGAGAGTCTTAGAACATGTCCCAAGAAATAGATGCATCACCAAAGACAAAAAGGCATCGGTAGTGAATCAAAGAGCCACTTCTTCCTCTTGGCGTAAACTATGAATGTATGGACATATGGTTTAGGCGTTACAATTTTGTCAATAGTTTGAAGAGTTGCAGCAGTGATAGAGATATTGGTTATTATTGTAAAGAAATACATGAAAGTTTGTCCCTAAAAATTTTTTTTTTTATGTATAAAGAAGATTGGGGTTTTGTTCACTATCAAATGGAAGATAGTTGAATAAAACTGTAGAATGTTGGTTTAGAAAAATACAGAGACAAAGAGGAAATAGTTGAATAAATTCATGAATGTTGGTTTTCATATTCTAGTATTTAGAAGTTGTCAAAAATGAAACTGAATGAAATTCTTATTAAAAATCACATTCTATAATTATATTCAAGAAATTGAAGAGCTAACATGAAAGGAAGATGTCTATCTTAATTATATATATTAAAAAGTTAGTCAAACTGCAATTCTTGATAAAAGAAAATGTTAGTGTTTCATGCTAGTATTTAGTTGAGAAGCTTAACTATGAATATATCTGAAATACTTAAGCTTTTGTTTTTGAATGAATGTAAAATTCATTCAACCAAAAAACTCTTTGTTACAAAATATGCATCCTTAGATCAAACATTATAGAATGCTTAAGATTTAAACTCCGTGTTTTTTTAAACTCTTTATTTAAACTCTGTGTTTCTTGTGCTTAAGAATTTTTTTTTGAAATTTTAGACAAGAATTATAGAATGTTTAAATCTCTCAAAACAAAGTTGTTCATGCATGTATCTAATAATTCAATTACAAAATGAGAAAACGTATGTGAAGTATTAATACAATCAACGTAAAATTATATTTTTCAAGATTTCCACAATTAAAAAAAAAAACAAAGGTAACTTTTACATAAAAAATAAATTAGTAACAAAACTGTTTTAAAAACGGTAAGCCAGAAACTCGCGCATAACACGGGTATTCATCTAATATTTATTAAATATAACAATTTTTAGGTTTACAATCTTGAATTTTAAATGTATAGAATTGGTCGGATGGTTAAAAAAAAATGGAAACAAATAGTACAATCCGTACATCCCCGCGAAGCAAATGGTGCGAGAAGAAGGATACAGTATTTTTAAGTTCCACCAAATTGAGCTACTAAGAGCATCATTACTCCAGTAATTTAGTGGGTTACTCTTCATTTTGGGGCCCAAAATTATATTATAAAACCAATATTTGAGTCCAATACGCTGAGGATCGATTCTATAGGAAGGTTTGGTAGCAACCCCTTGAGCAACGATACGTGTCATATTGTGATTGGTAAACTGATAAATATAAAAGGTATTTTTTTTCCTCACATTTTTTTCATTCTTTCTCGACCTCTCTCTCTCTTCTTTCTCCTCTCTCTCGTTCGTGGGAGATAAATCGCGAATCGACAGTCATCGGAAAAACCAACCGATTAACATCATATCGTTGATTTATCCGGCTAAATCTCGATGATTTTGGGATAAACGGAGGGTGATTGGAGATTGTATTGGCGTAACCCAGCCTATTAGGGTTTATCACTTCGGTTCTCACGATTTGGCGACGGCGAAGGTTCCACAGGGGTGGGACAACGATGGCGGAGGAGTGGTGGGACAACGGCGGATGTCCGACGAGGTCCACCGTCTAACGAATTGGAGAGATATGGTTCGTCTTTTGATCTATGTTTTTTGTGTTTCTGTAATTCATCTCCGTATGGTCTTTAATTGTTAGGGTTTTGTATTAATTCGATTGCTTGTTAGAATTGTTAATCTTTGCTATCGATTTGACTTATTAGGCATCGATTGTGAGATTAATTTGATGTTAATCTTGGTTTTGAAATTTGTTTGTATGATTTAGGGTTTCGGTTTAATTAATGATTATTGTCTGATAGCTTTTTATGAATGAGTGGCTTATTATGTTCCTGTTTTGTGTTATAGCTTTTGTGTTATAGCTTTGTATGTTCTTGTAATTTTTTGATGTTCTTGATGACTTGTGTTATTGATGTTTAACAAAATTGTCTTGTTTTCTGCGAGGTTCTCATGAACTGGATATAGCGGTTAAATGATGAAGAGTGGTGTTGATGAAGTGGTTTACTGGTTGGACAGTCAAAATTGATAAGGTATGGTCCTATACCTATCATATGTTTTTGTTAGGTTTTGACTATGATGTGATTGGGATGAATTAGTTGGTTTTGTTGTTCTTGTTCTGTTTTGTTAATCTTTCTGTTATAGATTGTTCTTGTTCTTGTTCTAACTGTGAGTTCTTGTTCTAGTTCGGTTTACATATTAATTGTTCTTGTTCTGTTTTGATAAAGCTGTGAGTTCTTGTTCTAGTTTGACGTTTTTTTATAAATAATTGTGCTAAAAGGTATGATTTGGGATGTTTTGCCGTGTCCTGTCTTTTTTTTTGCTCAAGTGTTTAAAATATTTTGGAAACCCGATTGTTGTTCTTGTTCTTGTTTGTTTCTAGTTTGAATAAAAAGCATAATTACACTTTAAACATCAACTTTAACATCAACTTTAAACATCAACTTTTGGAATATTTGTACACAAGTAGATTTACTGAAAAGTGATTCAGTTGTCTACTCATAGAGATATACTAAAAAGTATATCTCTTGTCAACTAAACACTCATTTTCCTTTTACCTCAAAAAAACTTTTTTTTTATCTAACTTTCAGTTAAAAAGCTAACCTAACCTTGAGTTCAATATAAACCCTCATTGTTAAACAATATAAACCCTCAATCTACAATCCTTTTTTAGTTAAACATAAGCTTTCATTAAACACAAACAATGTCTCCTAGAAATCCTTATCGTTTGTCATCGGATAATTATGTTGATCTTTTGAATTCTCAAATAGATCCCAACGTTTCTGATAATCCTAACCCTCCACATTCTACTCAATCCTCTCATCCTATTCAATTTAGCAACCCATTCTCTTCTTAGCCACCCCACTTTACCTCAACATTCTCTTCTCAGCCCCCTCATTTTAGCTCAACATTCTCTTCTCAGCCTCTTAACTTTAGCCCAACAACCGAAACTGAAGATTATATAGAGGTTACAGTTGAAGAGACTGAAGAAGACGGCGGCAGAGGAAGTAGGAAGCGGTGGACAGCAGAGGAAGATGTCAACCTCATAAGTGCTTGGTTGAACACAAGCAAGGATCCAGTTGTAAGTAATGAGCAGCGGTTAACTAGTTTCTGGAAGCGAGTTGCTGACTATTACAAAGCAAATGATGGATCAGCCGGTTCAAACGCAAGAGGGCCTTCACAATGTAAGGCTAGGTGGAACAAGATAAACCACCAAGTCAACAAGTTTGTGGGATGTTATGCACAAGCAAGTACAAGAAGGAAAAGTGGAGAATCAGAAGATGACGTGATGAGAATGGCGTATGAGCTTTACAATAACGACATGAAGAAGCCATTTATGCTTGGACATTGCTGGAGGGAGCTGAAGCACGATCAGAAATGGATCACAGAAGAATGTAACCACAAGTGGACTAAGCTTGCATCTGAGACTACTACTACGAGCAATGATGGATCTGAGAAGAGGCCTCCGGGTGTTAAAGCTACAAAGAACAAAGGGAAGACACCGACTGTTAGTATTGATGTTGAGGATGGTTCTGTCCATAGGTTAGATAAGATCATTACAATGAAGGATCAAGAACAAGCTGCTAAAGAGAGGCACGGCAAGATGAGATTGCTAGACAACTTAGTTAACAAGAGTGAACTAACACCCGCTGAAGTGCTACTTAGAGACAAACTAGTAGATCAAATGTTGACAAACATTTAGGTTTCAATTCTTTTGATTTGTTATGTTTAACTCTTGTGTGTCTTTCTCATGTTGTCACCATTCTATGTCTCTCATGTCTGTATGTTTTGTTGTGATTAACTCTACTTGTATTCTTTTGTTTCAGGTTTCTCATGAAATGTAGTTGTGGACAGTCACGTGAAGAGAAGAAGCTGTCTTGTTGTGGAACATGTCACGGATTTGGGATGTTTTGTTGATGTGAAGGGTTATGTCTAAATGGCTTTTGATGTTTGTAAGGAGTGTATGGCTTTTGATGTTTGTAAGGATAGTATGGCTTTTGTAAGGGTTATATAAATTAAAATTTGATAATTAATCAACATAAATTAAAAAAAATATTATTTAAATGCTTGAGTAACCTTCTTTTGGGTTCTCTAGTAATAGGGTGATTTTGTTTAAGTTTCTCTTAAAGTTACTTTACTTAATTTAATATTAATTATATAATTAATTAATATGAGATTAACTATGGTGGGTTACTCCACTGATGGTCTAAGGGCATCATTAATGGGAGAACTTTTTTTTGTGTTCTTAGATTAAATATATATTGAAAATAATATTAGATCAGTTGTTAAGATCATAGGTAAAAAAAATGGGAGAACTAATTATGGTGTTCTTAGAATAAAGATATAGTGAAATAATATTCTTAAACATATTACAATTATAAAAACTTATAAAATAACATTTAAATTGCTTACTTATATAAAAGCAATTATATACTTATAAATTAATATAATATTCTTAAACATATTACAATTATAAAAACTTATAAATTAACATTTAAATTGCTTACTTATATAAAAGCAATTGTATACTTATAAATTAATATAATATTCTTAAACATACTACAATTATAAAAACTTATAAATTAACATTTAAATTGCTTACTTATATAAAAGCAATTGTATACTTATAAATTAATATAATATTCTTAAACATATTACAATTATAAAAACTTATAAATTAACATTGAAATTGCTTACTTATATAAAAGCAATTGTATACTTATAAATTAATATAATATTCTTAAACATATTACAATTATAAAAACTTATAAATTAACATTTAAATTGCTTCCTTATATAAATGAAATATTTTTTTTTTCCATAAAATCTCGTCCAATCACATGAAGCCACGTCAAATAAGAACTGGGCTTAGATCAGTTTACATCAAGAACTAAAAAAAGTGTTCTAAACCACTATTCATTATCTTTATAATTTTTTTGGGCTAAGAACACCCTTGGTGTTCTCCCATTAATGATGGCCTAAGAGCATGCCCATCGGTCTCCTCTAATTGGTGTCTTAAATATTAATTAATAATAATTTTATCTAAAACCTCCCACTAACTTTTATTTATTTTTTTCTGCTCCATTGGTCATCTTTTACATATGAATGTCTTAAGAATAAAGGAACACAAATATATTACATTTTTGATTCTTTGACAACAAGAAACAAAAAAATCTCAAACTAGAGTTTTGATTCCAAGTGACACCTAAAAGCTCCAGTACTGAACACACAAAAGCTAGTTGTAGATAGGAGAGTGAAACACCTTAGGAAGTTGATGATCACTAAGTGGAGAACTGAGTTGCAGATAACAAATCAGCAAAAGCTCTCTCCGATGCCAAATCCTGCAGTTTGCAAAGCTCTCTTCACCATATTTCTTATACATGGGGGTGATTGTGTTGGTTTCTCGTCCGGTCTACTTCTCAATGGCTACTTCCATCATCCGGCTACTTCTTACCACGTCATCAATGGCTACTTCTTACCACGTCCGGTCTTGTAGCTTACCAGCTCGGCTACACCCACATGGTCGTAGAGATTGTGCACCACCACATTTTTAACATCTTGCATCTGCCTATTTGTCTGCAACTCTGCCTATAAAAGACGGAAACAACTGGAAAAGTCATATAACGAGAGGTGAAAAAAACAGAGGAATTCATCACATAGTATCTTTACTTTGGCATACCTGTAATGACTTTGTCAAGTGAACAACACTTCGTTTAGTTGCGCCATATGCAGCAAACCTGTCAAACATTTTAGTAAAAAAAAAAAGAAAGAAAGACCATTAGATATTACATACAGGAGAGCCTAAGAAAGATCTTCTAACACAAGAAACTTCAATGAATTTCCAAGCCCCATCAATATTGAAGATATGACCACCTCGAGATTGAGTCAACATCATATTCATTGCCTATTGATCACCGAACACATGTCTAGAAAAGGTCTTCAAGACAACAATGGGGAATGGGTTCTTACCTGATCTAGAGCAAATCCCAACATTGTCGCCTGCTTTCAAAAACTCTCTAGCTAATGCATATCCTATACCTGAACACCATTTACAACCAAACACAACTCACAATGAGATGATTACACTTCCGTGAACTCAAAAGATATGTTTTTCCCCCTTCTAAATTAAACGAATTTGTGAAGATTAACACAGCCGAGTAAATTGACATGAAACCTTTCGTTGAGCCAGTGATCAATACGTTATATGGAGGCACCATGGGTTCTCTTGTTCCCTGAGATGCGAGCTTCCATCCTTGCCTTCCCTAACCCAATGATTTACTTGTTTGATTGTTTTCTTAATGACACAACAAGTCTAGAAAAGGTCTTCAAGACAACAATGGGGATTGGGTCTTACCTGATCTAGAGAAAATCACAACATTGTCGCCTACAGTACCTTAGGCTGCAATTTCTGATCAGAACGTCGATTGGTTTGTTCTCGTCGATTTTGATTATACGAAATCTAGGAATTGATTTTGATAAATCGATTCACAAAGCAGAAATCTATGTTTGTTCCTTGTTTGTATCGTCGACTATCGAGAGAGAGAAGAGCAAGTGAAGAAAAAGGGGAAAAAAAAAACCAAAACATAACGAAACCAATGGATTATTGACACGTTGAGTGTCTCTAGGTATCTGTTAGATATATTTGTTGTCTGGGCAGAGACACAGGTCTCGGATTATCGAGATTAAAACTTTAAATTTTTATTCATTTTGTTATTAAAAAACCTAGAATATCTCCATCAAAGGCTTTAAGCAGTTGCTTTAAGACTTGCTAAAGTATTACGTGTGATTAAATTTAATTTTTTTTTGTAAGATTTAGTTATACCTAAGATATTTTTGATATGTTTAGAAATTTGGATGTGTCAGTTTCTGATTGGGTGGGATAAAAATAAATTTTCCTTTTATTTTTTATTTTTGTTAATTCTCTCTCTCTCGTCTCTCTCCATTGATTGACTTTCGTATCTATTTCCACGTAAAACAACAAAACGATAGAATTGATAGTTCAGTCGGTGATTCAGTTTGAAAGTGGATTTTACCGACGGCATCACATCTCCACCGTAAGAGACACCATCGATGATCTCGGTTCATCAATCCGATCGCAATTTTATTTTGGGTGAGGTTTTGCTTGGTTTGGGAAATCGAAGGAGGAAGGGGTTCTTTGTGGTGTGTTTGGGAATTAGGAAGTTGTTGGTGATCCGATCTTAGCAAAGCTCAAATCCAGGGCAATCTCAAGGAGAGAGATCCCACTATTTTGTTGCCTAATCAGTCTGATGATATCTCTCATTTAGCTCTTGTTTTAGCTCTCTCTCTAATCACAAAAAAAAAAAAATCTTACCTTTGATTCATTGTAATTGACCATCTTGATTTTTGGAAATTTCGATGTTAATGCTGAATGTAAAGCATACATGGCATGAGGACTACTCGAATGATGATGATAAGCGTAAGAAGACGATCAAGGAGAGATTGGGTATAACCAATGGCAACTTGAGAAGCTATCCTGTTCTTGGTGGGAGACTTCATTTTGTCAAGTTTGAGACTAACAAAATTAATGAGTGTTTGGATTTTATTCATTCCAAGCAGCTTCATCGTCGAGGTATTGGCTTTTTTCCTCTTCTTATGTTACAAACTTCTGGAGATTATTGTTTTAGGTGAAAACTTTTATATGTCTTGTATATCCTTGTCATGTAATTTGCTGATTTGGATTTGATTAGTTGATGGTTGCTTGCCTCTCTCGTTCCCTTGTCATGTATATCCTTGTCTGGAGTATGAAATTTTCTGTTGGCTCAAGCAATAATGTTTGCATAAAAACATTGACAGCTCAAGATTACATACCATAAGAAACATGGCACAGATCGTGTATGCTTTACTCATCATCCCAGCTCTCTAATTTGCTCTTCTCGATACAATTTGGAGTCTATTGGAGGTGAGTTCCTTCTTTTTATTCTTTTTGCTTCAGATTGGTTACTATCTCACAATCTTTCTTAGTCTTTCGGATATTTGCATCATTAAATTGACAAGAACTGTTTGGTAAATGTCACACTTACAAATACAAAGAAAAATATTTTTAAGAATCTCAAATTTAAAAACCTTCAATGGACCTATGAAATATTAAAGTTTCTTAAAAAGTTCTTAATTTCACTTTTATTCAAAATTAAGAATAAAATATGTTTTAAGATACTTTCATTACATTTTTTGATGGAGATACTCTTGGAGACATGGTTAAAGATTAACCGAAATGGCTGTGCTCTAAAGACGAAAGTTGGGGAATGGAAATTGTAAAATAATATTGTGTTAATAAAATATTCCCCATACATGATCTAAAGAAGTCACAGTCGTCACCTGGAAGCAACAGAACAATGTTTACCACAACTCACAGTCAGTCTCTCCTTCGATCATCTTCAAGAAGATTGACCGTGATATCCGCAACACCATAACCTTGAGGAAACATCTGAAGCGGTTTCGCAACCTCATGCTCTTGTGGATACGATGAGTTTCGTTTTCCGAACTCAGAATATATTGTAATCTTTTTTTTTGCTAAGAATGTTAATATCAATTAAAATGAAAAGTTTTGCTTTTACATTTGAAAATGGAAAGCTAACAGGTCTTGAACCTTGGCAAAAAGAATAAAAACAAAATTATAAGATTGGGAAAACTCTAAGAGAGTTCTTTAAATCTATCGCTGCATCAGATTTCTGAAGCGCTTCCGGTGCTGTCGAGCTGAGATGATGTTTTTGACCTCCTTATAAATGATATTGAAAAGTATGTGCGGAGGTATTGAGACTTGGTTGATGATCAGATTGTTTCGGTGCTTCCATATTGTAATCTTGTTTTTATTTCTTTTTTGCCAAGATTACTTTAATCTCTAGGTTCTTACTCTCTTGTAATACCTCGACTTTACATTTTATATGATATTGATATTTACATTCTAAGCAAAAAAAAAAAAAAATGATCTAAAGAAGTCATAATATCTCTCACCAGAGAACAAAAGACTGTTTTATATTAAACCAAGACACTGATTTAAGACCATGCAAGGCTTCATAAGTCACTATTTAAGAAATTCGAACACTTTATTACATAGACTTCTAGTCATCCTAGTACTTTACATGTGAACATCACATAGAACTTATAATACGTACAAGGTTATAAGCAATGAAGAAACATAAGGTTGACGATCTTACAAAGATAAAAAATTCAGCAATACACCTATGAAATCAAGAACTGTAAGCTAGAGCTAGATTTCAAGAAATTCTAAGGTAAACAAGAAGAGTGGTAACCAAAGCTACCAAAAGTTTACGTTTCAAATAATGGCAATTGCAAGAGAGTACAGTATC
Source organism: Camelina sativa (assembly GCF_030686135.1). Taxonomy (NCBI): domain Eukaryota; kingdom Viridiplantae; phylum Streptophyta; class Magnoliopsida; order Brassicales; family Brassicaceae; genus Camelina; species Camelina sativa. The sequence goes on along the minus strand of NC_141889.1, from coordinate 19,999,104 downwards.
TTGAGACTAATTAGATTTTCGTAAAGAGACTTCACTTAAGCAACATATTAGTCACATCAACAAAATCGAATATAGCGTACAGAAGAATTTTCTATACCTTTAGAATATACTCCACATACATACGAAGAAACAATTATAAAAGCTTATAAAAACGTCTCGTATGAATAAAACAAGTGCATGGAAACATGTATCATCTAGTTAATATATAAAGAATATGTTAAATTATTTACATATTTCTGTATATTATATATTTCAGTAAAAAAATATATGCTTTAGAGCAAAAAGATGGCATGAGTACTGCATCAATTATTTATTCCAAAAAAATTAAAAAGGCTCGAAGTTAAATATTATTTTTTATGTAAACTGTTAGGGAAATTCTTCATAAGAAAAGAAACCAAACCAAACAAAGATCGTTTCATCGTGTACATTTCCCAAATTAGAAAATTGATTGTCCGATTATTTTTCTTTTTTTGTCGATCTAGCTACTTAAACTACACCTATATTTTGGTTACCTACTACAATTCTCTTATAGAGAAAAATGTTCTTCCAAAAGAAAAAGAAAAAGAAGAAGAAGAAGAGGTGGTTTGGTCAAAAGATCCCGAAAAGAGAGCAATAACACACAATTCACACGCTTCTCACGTACAATCGCCACCTCTTGGCGCTTTAACCACTATTTCTGCATGGCTATAAAAAAAGAATCTCTAGTAACCCCAAAAATCAGAATTCATCTTTTGGCAACAACAACAAAAAAAAAACTCTCTTCGTCAACGATCCAAACGCGTTCACTCACGTCGGGGAAATTTTTAAAATATCTCCTTCGTAACAAAAGACCAAGAAGATACTGTCGTGATGGCTGCCGGATCCATGGACGGAATATTCCGCAACATCTTCGAAGGTTGCATCTCTAGCTGCAACTCGTCCATCCAGCGACGTCCATACCACAAGAATTGCGGCTGCGCGCTTCACGGTGGAGGTTCATCGACCCCTTGTCGTCACGGAAGGTCTGAGATCGTTGTGTTCCCAATCCAACGTTCTTGGAGTGAAGGAAACAGTTTGGCTCTGCATCTCGCCCCATCTTCTTCTTCCTCTAACCTCCAGTCGCTTTCGTCCTCTTCCTCTATTTCTACCCTCGCATCGTTCTCTTCGACCGTGTCTGATATTGATTCTCCCATTTAAGGGAATATATAAACTAATAGTTCCTTCCCATTCATTTGATTGTGTCGTTTTTGTTTGATTGTTTCGAAGAGAGTCACAAATGATGTTTGATGTGTGATTAGAGAGGTTTCATGGATTTCATTGGATATCGGAGGAACCTAATTCAAATGTTGTAATGGTCAAATATAGGGAGGCTTTGCAATAACATTTGTACATAAATCACGTTTTCGGATGTAATTTTAGTTTAATTTTTGTTGTATATATATTGATTGATATTCAAGCTTTTTTTTGTTCTATTGGTTTCATGTATTATCTTCATGTTGTTTGGATTATATATCAATTGCCTAAATCTCTTAGACATTCTAATTTGGAGTTGTTGAGCGACTTAGATTGTTTCTTGCAAGAAAAGACAAAAAGGAAAAAATAAGAATTGCGATCTTTCATATATCGCCTAAAGAGAAATTGTTTGTTTATTTTTACGAGACTTGTGTAAAGGTCATGCTTTGTGTTGACTAGAACAAATGTAATAAAAAACAAATTTGTATTCGAATGATATTGAAATAGTGAAATGCTTGTAAAGATGGAAAGAACAATAGTAATTATTATTAGCTAAAAAATCGATACCTTGTTAGACTGTTGTCTAGACCACTTACAATGGGGTTGTTGAAGATAAAATTCAACTCCTTAATTGATGCAATGGGCATGTTAAGAAATGGAAAAAATGACGTGGATTCACAAATGTTGAATTATTTTAACGGGTTGAAAAAAAAGTAAGGGTGCAATCTTTACACGTGTCATGTGTTTACTGGATCAAACAAAATTTGCACAATAACATATAGATAGATACATCCGAAAATAATACAGTATTTATTTTTTATTTTTTTTTGTCATCTGGTTTTTTCATTCATAAGTGAAAGGATTACAATAAGTAACTTTGTAAACTGATCAAAAGTTACTAAGGTAAAAGTGATTTAACAAAATCAACTTGAACCTCCAAAAAATATGCTCTAATAGCTTTAGCCACTAAGAGAGAAAGAAACTAAAGTTTAAAGAGAGGAGGAGAGTCTATCATCATTAAAGAGTTCATGTAGCCAAGTGGGGAAACCAATGGCTACATAAGAATGCACTAAAGCATGATCATGAACACTTTGAGCTATGGGAGAAGCACCTCTATTTGAACCAGATTTCTCTAAATGTACTCTCCAGTCTTGTATTATAGCCAGCAGCAAAAACATCTCTGATTGTTGATATACATTATTGAAAATAATGCAGTATATTTATTTGGTTTTTTTTTTACATCTACATTATTGAAGATAATTATTTTTATGATATTACATTTTAAAAAAATAAAAAATTATACCAAAATTCATCATTTTTCATATTCTATAAATAGAGACATGTTTAATTAGATTTGGACACAGAAAAAAAAACCATCTTCTTCACAATAATTTTCTATTTAACTTCTCATAAATTCTTGGTTTTATCTTTTTCAGTCTTCTCTGAAAAAATGGATCCAAACAATAACTCTTCTAACACCCAAAATTCTTCTAATAACCCTTTTAACTACACAAATCCCAACAATTATCCATATCAAAATCAAAATTCCAACCAACCTCCAAATATGCCAAATTATGGTTTTCGACCAAGTTTCTTCATGTCGTAGGCTGTTCCAAACTATCATCCATACTATGGCTCAGGGATGTCATATCCATCTCAACCACCCCATTATTCTGCTACTCCGGTGGGTAATGAAATTGTTCCGGACTCGGGAGCAACTGAATTTCCCGAATTTTCAATGCAAATGGGTCTTGGTGGTACAAGTGATGTTAATCAATCTACTCCAAGCATCGACCATTCAACATCTGGCCCCCGGAAAAGCTCCAAATGGACCACTGAGCAAAACTTGGTGCTACTGAGTGGGTGGATCAAATATGGAACAGACAGCATTGTTGGCAGAAACCAAAAGAGCGAATCATTTTGGGATAAAATTGCTGAGTATTGTAATGAGTTTTGCTCATTTATCCTCCACGTAGTGCAACTACATGTAGAAATCGCTACAACTACGTGAACACAAAACTGGGAAAATGGATTGGCACTTACGATAATGCTAAGCGTATGCAACAAAGCGGGTGGTCGAAGCAAGATGTAATGGCGAAAGCGCATGAAATATATACAGATGGTGGTAATGGTAATTTCAATTTAATGAAACAATGGATCGATGTTCGTTATCAACCACGCAATTGTAGTAAGGTAGGAGGAAATACTGGCTCTAGAAGCAGTGGATCTAAGAGAATTCACGACAGTGATGCTAGTGACTCCAACTCTGTAGGATCCAGTGCTCGTCCAATGGGGAGGGATGCAGCTAAGAAAGCTAAAAAGAAAGGTAAGGGAACAGTCTTGGAAGTGGTCAATGAAGAGTTTAATGTATACAAAAAACTCAAGGAGCAAGAGTTGAAACGCTTGGACAATATATCCATGATGCAAGAGGAGGCAATTCGAAAGCAAGAGGAGTCAAACATAGTGATGAAAGAAAAGACTAGGGCTGTGAATACTAAGATGTGGATGAAGTTAAGTGAAAAGAACTGTCTCAATGACAAGGAGAGAAAGCTAATGCAGAAGTTGAGCTACGAATTATTTGGAGAATAATTGTAGTAACAAGTGGCTATCTGCATCATGTCACTCCATGCTTGTCTCTATCATGTCACTCCATGCTTTATTAATGTCTGTTTGTCGCTTTCTCCTTTAATAATGTTTGTCGATTTCTCCTTTAATAATGTTTGTTGTATGTTCCTGCTTTCATAATTTCGTCAATGTAATCCATGAATTTCGGCTTTTAATGTTAGAATCGTATCCTCCATCCACTCAACTTAATTCAATAATGTTGTCGAGTTCCCGTGACTTTTTCGTCAATGTAATCCGTGAATTTTGGCTTTTAATGTCAGAACCTTATCCTCCACCCACTCAACTTGATTCAATAATGATGTCGAGTGCCTGTGACTTTTTCGTCAATGTAATCTATGAATTTTGGCTTTTAATGTCAGGATCTTATCCTCCACCCACCCAACTTGATTCAATAATGATGTTGAGTGCCCGTGACTTTTTCATCATGTAATCCGTGAAATTAGGCTTTTAATGCCAAAATCTTATCCTCCAGCCACTCAATCTGTTGGCTCCATTTTCTTATAAATGGGGACTCATTCTTCCATTTATGTACCAATACCACAAATCTCATCTCACTAAAGAAATCTCAATGGATCCTTCAAAATTTCCTTTTGATATCGAAACTTACAAAAGGCAGTCTGAAATTGAAGATAGGTATATCCTCAACTATTTTAGTGAGCGCCGAAAGAAAATAGAGGAAGACTTCCCACCTCGCATGAAGAGAAGATACTTCAAGAGAGATCATGTAGCGGCAAATCAAAGACTGGTTGACGACTACTTTGCCAATGCACCTACATACGACGATACAATGTTTCGTCGGTGATTCCAAATGCGAAAACATCTTTTCCTTCGCATCGTTGGGGACCTATCAAATAGTGACGACTACTTCACCCAGCGATTTGACGCAACCAATAAAGAAGGTATATCTCCATAAGCAAAATGTACCACAACCATGCAAATGACAGCATATGGTGTGGCGGCCGATGCGGTGGATGAGTACATCAAAATTGGAGGTACTACAGATCTGGAGTGCTTGCGTCGATTCTGTAAGGGAATCATACAATTTTACGAGAAAGAGTATCTAAGAGCCCCAACTCAAGAGGACCTCCAGAGAATTTTGCATGTTAGTGAAATGCGAGGATTCCCAGGGATGATTGGGAGTATTGATTGCATGCACTGGGAATGGAAAAATTGTCCTACAGCGTGGGAAGGACAATTTACTCGGGGTGATAAGGGAACAACCACTGTTATTCTTGAAGCAGTCGCATCACATGATCTATGGATCTGGCATGCCTTTTTTGGATGTCCAGGGACATTGAACGATATAAACGTTCTAGATCGTTCACGGGTGTTTGATGATGTTGAACAGGGAAATACTCCAAGAGTTAACTTCTTGGTGAACCAACGTCTGTATAATATGGCATACTATCCAGCTGACGGTATATATCATTCTTATCCTACTTTTGTCAAATTGATTAGGCTTCCTCAAAGTGAGCCAAACAAGTTATTTGCAGAAGTTCAAGAGGGATGTCGGAAGGACAAGCTTGCATGTGGGACATAGATGACCTACCTATCATTATGAGTTCATGTATCATGTTGCATAATATGATTGTTGAGGATGAACGTGATACATATATTCAACGGTGGAACGATTATGATCAATCTGAAGCAAGTGGGTCTAGTACAAGTACATGTACACCACAGCCATTCTCGACCGAGGTGCTACCTGCATTTGCAAATCATGTACGTGCTAGATCTGAATTGCGTGATTCAAGTGTGCATCAAGAATTGCAAGGTTTGGAATGTCTCATGATTAAAATGATTTTTAAGTGTTTGAGTTGAGTCTATTGTACTAATTATGTGTGTTTATTGGTTGTATTGTGTGCTTCTTATTGTATTGTATTGTGTTTTTCTTATTGTATTGTATTGCATTTGAAGTTTTTCGTAATTTTATTTGTTTTAATAATGACTCTCTCTATTTTTTTTACTATTTATATTTTCTTAATTAAGAACAAAAAATTTTAAATAAAACTAAAAATAAAAACTAATTAACTCTTAATTACGTTAATTAAAATTTAAGCGATAGTCGTTATAAATACGTAATTGGAAAAACTAAAACATAAAAGAAATTAAAAATAATGAAATAAAAAGGGGTGAGGTAGGGTGTTGAATTTTATTAAACAAACCATTGTATGATGTAAAATTTTAGTGGATATTGAATAATTAGGTGGAAGAGAGAGAAGAAGATGTGGAAGAGAGAGATATGATGTGGAGGGTGTTGAATCTTAAAACCATTGTTGATAGTCTTACAATGGGTTGTTGAAAATAAAATTCAAATGCTTAATTGATGCAATGAGGGTGTTGAGAAATGGAAAAAATGATGTGGATTCACAAGTTGTGGATCATTTCAACGGTTTGAAAAAAAAGAGGGTGCAATCTTTACACATATCATCTGTTTACTGGACCAAAAAAACATATGCAACAACATATGGATAGATACATCCGAAAATAATGGAGTGTATTTTATGAATTTTTTTTACATCTACATTATTGAAGATAATTATTGTTATAGAGTGAGCAAATAATGAATTAAATAAAAGTGCATTCCTCATTGCTTACAGTGTGATCCAAGGTAACTGATTTCAGCCTTATGTAGTACAAGGTTCTCTTTTCTCGTTAAAATCTCTCTTTCATTCTGAGAGAAAAAATAATTAGAGCTTTGTCCGGAGTCTAATTCATCTTTCGAGTTAGAAGGTTTGATCTCCATTACTGTTGCTTTTTTGTCGATTTTGGTTCAACAAACATTATTCAATTTAATTCTTTTGAAGTAGAATGATTAATTTTGTTGGCTAGCTTAAAATCTAGATTTAATAACGAAGTTTTTTTTTCTTTCCTCCCACGTAAACCATTCTTATCCCTTTTCTTTTCATCATGACTTTATGTTTTTACTGCAGTAGATATTTTCCTATCTTATATGCAATCATGCTTGACTTTCTAAATCCTTCATCTTTTTATATCATTTTCTCTCTCTCTTTAATCTTATAAAAATAACCTCTTTCATTTGTGTATTTTTTTCAAACCAAACCTTCTACCTTTTAAACTTTGCTTTCCCTTGAATCATGGTTGATGGTTTAGGCAAAGATGATCCATATCTCTTTATACCTCACACGGCCTATGTTGAGGCTATAGCTAAAAACAGACTCAGTTTGATAGCTCTTCCTCTCAATCCTACTTTGCAGAGTCTTCATGTTGTTGTTGACTCATTACCAAGAACTTGGGGATTAGCTTCTCGAGTCCATGGAAGAGTTTTAAATGGTACTTATGTTCAATTTGTATTTCAATCTGAAATTGATTAATTCTCAGTATAACAAAGAGAACCAAGGATCTTTAACAAATGGTCTGTCACTTCTCAACGATGGGAAGACTTTCCTAATTTTGACTTCCTTACAACCATTGATCTTTGGGTTCAGTTTCGTGGAATTCATCTTCCCTATGGAGAATAGCTCAATCTTTGGGTGAAGTAGTTTACCTGGAGATACTACTTTTTAAATAGCTTTCATCTGAGTTAGAATCCGTTTTGGAATCACAGATAGGCTTCGATTCTTCCCTCAATCAGCCTTAGGGATGCAACAATCTTCAACAGATTCTAATATTACTCCAAGTTTTGAAGAAGAAATCAATCCCAAGATTCCAAGATGTTTTGAGGTTAGTGAATCATCAAAGCGCAAAATTTTGCGTTTAGATCTGAAGGTTACTTATGGAAATCAAAAACAAAAGTTTGTGGGTGTTGATTAAGAGAATTCCATAAACCTCCAAAGAAAAGGCAGTTTCACTCTTCAAATTCTGTTGTGACTTTTTGGTTCCTGGAAAATGATTATTGGTTATGAAAGGAGGTTAGGAATATGTGTCCTACAACAGATTATGATCTCTTTTTGGTTTATAATCGTTTAGTCAATAGTTTAACAGTTTCTGCCCAAACCTTTATGAAGATCAGAAAAAGACGAAGCTTTTCAAGATCAGCTTCTTTTGGTTATATTTAGCTTTCTTTTGTAATAGTTAATAGTTTCTATTTTTAATCAAGAGGCTGCTCCACTAACATGCTTGTTTGTACTGAGTTTTGTATAATATAAAAGTTAAAATATTTGTGAGAAAAAAAATGGTACTGGGCCTGGCCCAAAGTTTGTTTTTTCTTTTTCTCTCGACAACCCATTGAAATTTAGGTTTGGTTCAGTAGAAATTTTAATAACCGAATTATCCGAAATCCGAACCGAAATCAAAATTATACAATTTCGGTTATCTTCAAACATATTTTTTAAAAATCGAAAAGTCGTGAACCCGAAAAAACCGACCCGACTCTTCGACCCGTTTATCCCAACTCGTAGTAGGCCTACCAACAGTAACGAAGTAATTGTATTGTTTTTTCAGATTTTGAGGCGATTTGTCGTAATGATCATCCAGCATGGCATCACCATCCATTCTCATCCCTCCGATTCTGTCCCGTCGTAACCTCCTCCTCTCCACCACCATCGCCACCGTATCTCCTCCTCCACCACCACCCAAACCACCTTCCCCTGACATCACAATCACCGATCGCGTCTTCCTAGACTTCTCCCTCTGTCCCACCTACTTCCGCTCAGATCCCTCCGCCACACTCTCCTCCACCACTCCTTGCTCCGATTCAACTCCCCTCGGCCGCGTCGCTCTCGGATTATACGGCCGTCATCACCGTCTCCACTTTCAAACGCATGTGTACCTCTTCTTACAAAAACACTCCAGTTCACAAAATCTTCCCTGGTCAGTACTTTCTCGCCGGAAGACAAGGGGAAGGACGGCGATATTCGGCGGAGCTTGGATCTTTACTCAGAGATTTGCCTCGGAACACTGACGTTGTTAATTCCAAGGCTTTTTCCCTCCCACACGCTCGTCCTGGTGTTGTCTCTCTTTGCTTATCCGAAAATGATGAAACCAGACTCGATCCTGATTATAGGAATGTTGAATTCTTAATCACTACTGGTCCTGGTCCGTGTCCGCAGCTCGACGGCGGTAACATTGTCTTCGGAACCGTGCTTCAAGGTTAACCCTTTTTTTTTTGATGAAATCTTTGTAATGTAAGGAATTGAGTTTGTGATTTTTGTGGGGGTAACATGTTTTCTCTCTTGCAGGGTTAGATGTGGTGACGAGTATATCTTCGATTCCGACTTATAAGCCGTCGGAGAACATTCGACAGTTTAATGATTTTGCAGAGTTTCTTGGAGACGAGAGAGCTCAAAACGCAAGATCCTTGTGGAATAGACCTCTTAAGGCGGTTTACATTAGTGGCTGTGGTGAGCTCAAGGTCACTAATCCTTCACTCTCTCCAACTCTGCCTTAAAACTTTGTATATTACAACATGTTTGGGTCAAGTTGTGTTTATAGTCACCCTCTATACAATCTATGAATCTGCTTCTAAAATACTCTCTTAATTAAACTCTGCCTTACTAGTATATATAATATATGTGGCAACCATTTTAATACAATTCTACTCTCAAGTCTTTTTGCTGCTTGCTAAAAGACTAAGAAAACATTGAGGTTGTGGTTGTAATCATCTGATGAGAAAGTGATTTAGGTTGAACAAACCAACATATTCAAGGGTTCATCTCAAGGAGGGTAGAGAAACGATTATTCAGGTTTTTTTTTTTTAGTGGAATTCTTAGTATCTGTGAGACAAACAGAATTAAAATTGTTAGCTATGAGGGGCAACAATGTGTCCTTATACTAAGTGGAGGTTGCAGAGCTGACATAGTCTACTGGAACATGTTTGCCAACTCATGTCGAGTATGTCCCCTGCGCTTAGCAGATTGTGAAGCCGTAGTGAGTGTAGGTTAGACACAAAAAGGGCATCCAGGCATGAGAGTGTTTCAAACCTCCGCCTATTCCAGACGGAATTTCATCGGGTTTTAGTTTTCTCAAAGCATGTTAAGATGACCCTTAATCATTAATGGTGGTGGTGGACATCTCGGGTAAGCGTGCTCATCTTCTTTGCTGTGGATGTTGCAGTAACTTTTTTCCAAGAGATAGTTATGTTCGGTTACATGGCTTTCCTCCATGAATGGTTTCAAATCGTTATCGTATATTCTACGCCACTTTTGGATTAGAATTGTTTCGGTTCTTGAATCTTTGGTCTAGTATCGCATTTCACCCGGAATCTAGTTTTTAAACTCAGAGAGTTGAAAATGTCGTGGATAAATGATATGCTTATTTTGGCATTGCACCGAGTATTATTGGTAAACTTCCTCCTGTACCATTCTTCTTCCAATCTGAATCACTGATAACTGCTATATTGTCTATTGTGGAACAAGGGTTCAAGAAACAAATTGGAAAAAAAAAACATTGGCATTGGCATGCGCATGTTAAGTAATAAAAAGCTATCCAACTATCATTATATCAACAACAAATTTTTTTAATTGTCAAATGGAACTTTCAATATTTACAATTGCTAAAATATTATTCGATAGATTGAAATGTGTGTGTGATTCAATTCAATCATTACCGCAAAAGGTTTTGAACCGTAAAAGAAGAATCCGTGGCGGCCTTAGCCGAAGAAGGCGGCGAACGAGGCAGCCTAGCCGAGAAGTTGCGGAGAGGAAAGCGGTTGATATTGTCACCCTCGTCTCCTTTATCAAAGTTAAGCGCATAGCTCGACGGATCGTAATGAAAGTCTGCAGTATGACGTCGGATGTGCTTCCCGTGGCCGCCAACGCCGCTTACACCACCGCCCATCCGGTGGATCAGACTCCGGCACTTTTCATGCGACTTGGACAACGTCCGAGTGAGTCGTGGAGATTTGGTCTTGATTCCACCACCACGTGGGCTTTGAGTAGATTTCTCCGTCGCGGCGCCGGAGGGAGTCGTCGGAGATGAAGGCATGTCGTCAGGGATGTCGTGGTGGTGATTGGTCGTACGAAAACATCCGGCGATGCAAAACCTTGATTTGAGTTTCTTTTTAAGAGACAAGTGGCTCATTGGTTCGCTTCCCATTTTCAACAAAAAAAAAACAATGTTTTTGAGAAGTTTGTTGTTGTGATTGAGAAGGAATAAACAAGAATGCAAAAGAAAGAAAACAAAAACGCAAAAAAAAAAAAAAAAAAAACCAAAACAAAACAGTGATCGCAAAATATTTGGCTGGTTTATTGAAATGAACTGTTAAAACCAAAACTTCGGAGGAGAAAGTTGAAAAATTATACTATTTTTAGGAGTATTTTAAATTTCCAATTAAAATGGGGTTCAATTTTGTTTCCAGTTGGATATTAAATTAGTCTTTTGACTTGGTGAGCCAAGGGGACTTATTTAGGGTAAGCAAATATTATTTATAGTGATTTTACCAAATTAGTTAAGGTTATAAAAGGTAAATAAATGATATGACAGAATGATTCAAAGAAATGTTTGACTGATTATGAAGAAGAGTAACGGAATACAGCTAAAACATTTGAAGGACTTAATAAAAATTATAAGCGGGTTAAAGAATATAGTAGTGGATTAGTAATTTACTAGATACGATAATTAAAGATGCCATCAGAAATTAGTAAATACCAATACTATGTCTAGTATAATTAGTGTTTAGTTCTAGGCGACCGCACATACGGCATACAGTGTACAATGGTTTTAAATCACTGTACCAGATTTTAGTTATACGTTTAATAAATATGATTTGGGTTAATACTTAATACGGTTGTGTGTACGGTGCTAATACGGATGTATATACGGTGACTGTATATACGTGATGTTGTTTTACTTTTAACTAGGGATCGACCCGCACGGACGTGCGGGTTTTTTTTTGCCAATTTTATTATGTAAAACATTTGCTATTCTTTATTTCAGAGTTGTATTAGTGAACTGTATGATATTAGCAAAACATCAATTATGTTTGAACCTGCAGTACACCACATGATTTTTTAATGTGTTTTTGATATATATTTAGTTTTTTTTTCTTATTTTTGTTTGTGTTCTAGTTTTATTTTATTTTTATTGTATAGTATTTTTTTGTCATGTCGTTATATTTTGTAGTTTGTATAATATATATATATATATATATATATCTTATTATATAAACCTTGATGACAAAATTACTCATTAACAAGATTGTGACACGTGTCAAATATATTGATTAGATGTCGACACGTGTCTAATCCTATTTACAGAATTTTATATGTTTATATTCAAAAAATGTCAAAGTTACTCATTAACAAGATAGTGACACGTGTCAAATATATTGATTAGATCATGACACGTGTCTAATTTTATTTACAGAATTTTATATGTTTATATTATAAAAAAATTATTTTTCTAAATCAAAAAGGAAAACTAACAAAATTAATCAAAAAGGAAAACTAACAAGCTCAATATACTTTATAATTAGATTGTACGTGTGTTCTCAATAAAATTTGACATGTGTTAACAAAAACGAAACTAATTAAACATGTATATTAATCAATAAATAATGAATAACAAAGTTAAAAAGAATAACATAATTTTAGTCGAATATAAATTGTATTTATCGTTGTAATATAAATTTTTATTGTAAGTAAGCACACCAAACCTTGAAAGAGTAATGAACTTAAAAAAAAATTCAATACATGATGTGTATTAGTATAGTTTTACATGTTTTATTTTAAAGATTTTAATGCATGTAGTAATATGAAAAACCTGAAAGAAAAATAGAAAAACTGAGTTTGTAGGAATGAATTTTTGGTTAATTGATGAAAACAGACAAAAGTATTACTTATGAAATTACGACATATAGTAGAATAGTATTTAGGATATTTTTGAATTTCCAAACTTTTTGTAGATGTTAACTGATTTTTTTACTGATTGTTTATTGTTAAATTTAAAAAACTAACCAATATACATATTATCTCATATGATGCTCATATTAGTTTTTTAATTAAAATTTTAACTCTAATACATGAAGAAGTGAATTATGATTTTACGATGAAATAGATAGTTAAATGTGATTACTAAACTGAATGTCTAACGATGAAATTTATTTTAGATTAAAAAAATTCAAATATTAATATATATCATTTTTTTAAAATTGATTCAAGAATATTATACATATTTTTTATGTTTGATTTTATAATTTGAACGAATGTATTTTTGTAATGCATATGTTAAAACATAAGATAATACGAAATATATTATAATTTATAGGAATGAATCTTCACTAATTTGATGGTAATGTCTATATATCTTTATATATGTTTTTATTTTATAACTTTCACTTATTTAAAATTGATTATGGAATGAGTTAAAATTAGTACTTATGAGATAACAACATAACAAATATGTCTTAAATATGTTGATTCAGTATTAAACCTGAAAGAAAAGTAGAAAAACTGAGTTTGTATGAATGAATTTTTGGTTAATTGATGAAAACTGACAAAAGTATTACTTATGAAATTACGACATATAGTATAACAGTATTTAGGATATTTTTGAATTTCCAAACTTTTCGTGGATGTTAACTGATTTTTTTACTGATTGTTTATTGTTAAATTTAAAAAACTAACCAATATACATATTATCTCATATGATGCTCATATTAGTTTTTTTAATTAAAATTTTAACTCTAATACATGAAGAAGTGAATTATGGTTTTACGATGAAATAGATAGTTAAAAGTGATTATTAAACTGAATGTCTAACGATGAAATTTATTTTAGATTAAAAAAAAATTCAAATATTAATATGTATCATTTTTTAAAAATGATTCAAGAATATTATTCATATTTTTTATGTTTGATTTTATAATTTGAACAAATGTATTTTTGTAATGCATATTTTAAAACATAAGATAATACGAAATAAATTATAATTTATACGAATGAATCTTCACTAATTTGATGGTAATGTCTATATATCTTTATATATGTTTTTAATTTATAACTTTCACTTATTTAAAATTGATTATGAAATGAGTTAAAATTAGTACTTATGAGATAACAACATAACAAATATATCTTAAATATGTTGATTCAGTTTTATTGCGAATTATATTTTGTTAATTTTTATTTGTATTTTCAATTCTTACTAAGATATAGACTTGATATGATTTATTAATTGTGTTTGATATAAAATATTTAGTTCTATGCATTAAGATGAAATGTATAATTAAACTTAAAATATGGTTTATTACGATGTTATAGATATTTAAATGGTACTCCATGTCCTATGAGAGTTTCTGGATAAAAACACAAACATTAATAAACAATAAATATTATGTCATTTATAAAATTTCAACCAATAAGAAAATATACGGAAAACGATATATTTCTCCAAGAGAATATCATATCAAGCCAGATAGAGCTTAATCTATTATCACGTGCTATATATCTTCCAGAAAATATTTCTCAATTTATCTCTCATACTCCATAGTTCAAGATCTATATCTCCTTTGAAACATAGTTTTCACCTAATTACCCACAAACATCGGTTTTGCTCGGTTCACTATTTACTGAAACAAATAAATAAAATAATAAAACAAATATAACATGATTTAAACCGAATTAAATTAAAGATTTAATTATGTTGTACTCCTATCCCAAGAATTCTTTTCTACACATCCACTTTAATTCTACATACCCCTCTTCTTTAATGAAAAGACGAAATTACCCCTCTAACAATTTTTAAATAAAAATCCAACATCCTAGCATTATATAGCATTATATATACATATAATTTGTAACTCAATTAATAGTTTTAGCATTGGTGTAATTGTTAAAACCGGTTATGTTAGCGGATTTATGAATTAGCCACTATATTTAGTATAAATACTTTTAAATAATTGTTTTTTAAAAACTATTATTAAAAATAAAGAAAATAATTTTAAAGAGGATATATCATTACATTATAAATACTCTAATTTTAATTTGTTAAAAAATCTTTGAACTACCACATGTTTAATAATTAGTAGTTTATGATTAATTAAACCCGCTCAATTAAATAAGCATTAAATTTTTAAGTTGTTATTTATAATTGATTTAATGTATTCTATGTTTGTTTATTAAATAAAATATTAAAATAAAATAAACATATTTATTAAAACCTGTTTACGAAGCCAAACTCAATTAATCAAAAAAGTATATATAAGAAAATAATTAGGAAAGACATCCAAAAGAAAAGACCTTGATCAAAAGAAAATAAAAAACATCGAAAAGTCCAAAATTAAAACCAGATGTAATTAGCTCTTTGTCGTTGTACTTGCTCCCTCATAACCACCATTGAATTTGATTACTAATAAATTTTATTTAATTACTACAAATTATTTTTATAATAAGATAAACGAATTAAGAAAATATCTCGCGGCGTAGCGCGGATGTCAACCTAGTTAAAACATTTTTTTATTATTAAAAGAGAAGTATAAAATTAAAAATGTCCAAAATATCTAACTTAATTATTTAAATTGCCATTGAATTATTTAGGAAGGAGAAGCTTAATTGAAATTGAGAACGGTGAATCTGTCATAGAAAATCGGAATTATGGATTAGACCCGTTTGACTGAAGGGTCCGCGCGTTTATCCGTTAACCCACCTGTTGATGAGTGGTTCATTACAAATGTTAATTGGGCCTAAATGTTGAAGCATGATTTTGCATTTATTGGGCCTTTACGTATATTACTGGATTCGGAAGTGTCCGTTAGGTCTTCGTATGCTCTTAAAATCTACAAAAACAACTATCAATCAATATCATTAATCGCAAAAAAACATATTTTAAGTATATTCCTCTATATCCTCCACTATTACCTTTTTTTCCTAGAAATAATTAACTAAAAATCCTCCTCCTATATCAATCATGCCTATATCATCGGTTACCAAAAAATCTTAAACGTATTCAATATCAAAGATTGTACTTGCCCTCCAAGATTTACGATATTCGATACCCTAGGTTGAGTACTTTACTATAAACTCATCAAAGTAAACAATTACCTCATTTCAAAGAAAACACTATCTTCCTCCTTTATATAGCAATGGCACAATCAGTTGCATTTCTTAATGAGGTCAAGCGGTACAAGACATCTTAGCGAGTGCAAGCCCGAGTCCTTCACATCCGGAAAACATACACAACAGGTTTGGCGAGATACTTGACATGTACAAGTAAGTTATACTTTCTTTTACTATTTATATTTATTTTCGTGTGAAAACACTCATATCAACAAACTATGATTGGGAACAAAGATTATAGGGACCGTGTGGAATAATTCACCACCCTTTATATTTGCTTAATTTTTTAACTCATAAGGAGATATCACTCTTAATTTGTCTATTTTCTCATTATAGCAACTCGAATTAGAAACTCAATTGTATGATGGCCATGGAAAATTCACACCTTCAGAACAAGAGGCAACTAGAAATCATTATATTCTTGGAGAAATATATACTCTTTGAACATCTTTAATTTGTTTGTTTCTTAACATGTTATCTAAACAATTCCGATTTTTGTTTTATTTATTTAAAATTTTTATCTAGCTATGTGGAGCTTCTTATAACTGTACTTCGTTTCTAATTTACTTACATATACATTATTGCATGTTCATAAATCAGCCTTATATAGAATTCATGACCATTAGCTATAATTAAGTTGGATTCTTTGTGATCCTCCTTTTGTGAAAATAACAAAAAAGACAGCTCGTGACTTTGGCCTATATGTAAAAATCACAATCGAACAACTGAGATACGAGGATGCAATTAATAACCACGGAAGTGGAGAGATCTCAGATGTTCGACTTCGACAGCTGACGGGAGAGAAACGCAGAGTCTAATAATGTTTCATCTCGAAAAACATGTAGAAGCTCGAACAATTATAGTCATCGTGGCCATGAATACCTTAATTGCAAAGATTAGATTGACAAAGAGTTTTGAATTTGAGAAATTAGTGTTTACAAAATAAAAAAACCATATCAGACAAAAATCAGGAGAACTAGCTTTACCTAAACCGGGAGATGTTTTTTGCTTATCGGAATTAATTTTTATTTATATGGCTAAATTTTGGAATTATAGTTATGTTCTCTATTTGTCAATGTTTATATCTAATGAGAAAGATAATGTTGCAAATGTAAAAATATAATATATTTTTCAATCGATAATTATTTTTTTCTATTTCTTTCTGATATGTTAAAAATTGCTTAGTGACTACAAAGCTTTTGGTTATTGAGCCTATATGTTTTTGTGTAACCTCGATATTTAGGATTTGAGATAGCTTGATCCTGATATTTTTCGAAGAACACCAACCACATATATGAGCATAACAATGCACCATATGATGTTTTAATAGAATTTTTTTTTGTAAACACTTTTTTTGAAGAACACACGTTATGTAGACACATCAAATTCATCTTTATATTTTTAACTAAATGGTCCAATTGGTGACCAATTTTTAGAATAGAATGTGTTGTTCCTTGTTTTTTTTTTCATTTTTGTTACCATTTACAAGTAATTTATTTTCCAAATTTTAACATGTAGACCCCACACTATTCCTAGTAGTTCATTTTTTTAGAATCATAGAAGAAAATGGTTCCTCTTCAAATTTGATAAGGAACAAATTTCCTTACTCATTAGTGTTCTATCATTTTTCTCATTTTTTTAAATTCTTATTCCTCCAAGTTTTTTTCTTCCTCAATCATATATATAAAAGTAAGGTTTCACTCTCTCTTTATTGGTCCATTTAGCATTTAAGTTTTTAAAAATTAATAATTATTTTAAATTAAATAAAAATGTAATAATGTACATTAATCTATACTTTAAATCCATATTTTACTACTAAATTGTAACTGAAATTACATAAATTATGAATTGACTATTTTATTTGACTATTCATTTCATTCCAACACACTATAAATTATAATTGTAACTCCTCTAATTAAATTATATTATAAATGTAACTTTCAACCCTTGGAATCTTATAAATAATCATTCTCACATATCATCCACCATATCTAGAATCCTAAATATTTTTTTTTAATTTTGTTTATGTTCTTGCATGGGTTCAAAACTCATAGTAAGAATGTGATTATATAATTGTACAATTTTTTTTTTGTTTTTATGTATTTCTTCCTTCCTTCTTTGTATTTTTATTATTTTTAATTTTTAATTACATATGTATAATAAATTATTTTAGAAATGTAACTTACATCCCTTGAAATCTTATAAATAATCATTCTCACATCATCATCCACCATATCTCATATTCTATATATTATTTGTTTTGTTTATGTTCTTGCATGAGTTCAAAACTCATGGTAAGAGTGTGATTATATACTTTTTTAGATTTCTCTTATATTTTGTTCAAATTTATTTCTTTGTTTTTAGGTATTTTTCCTTCTTTATTTGTCTTCTTATATTTTTAATTTTCAATCACATATGTATTATAAATTTTTGGTGGCTGCAAAAAACAATTATTCACTCTCTCCTTGGTCCATTTAGCATTTAATTTCTAAAAAAAATATTTCTTTTTAATTAAGTAAAAATATAATAATGTACATTAATTTATACTTTAAATCCACACTTTACTACTAAATTGTAAGTGAAATGACATAAATATGAATTGACTATTTTTCCATTCATTTTCATTCAAACACACTATAAATTATAACTGTAACTCCTCTAATTAAATTATTTTAGAAATGTAACTTTCATCTCATGAAATCTTATAAATAACCATTCTCACATCATCATCCACCATATGTCAAATTCTAAATATTTTCTTTGTTTTGTTTATGTTCTTGCTTGGATTCAAAACTCATGGTAAGAGTGTGATTATATATTTTATTAGATTTATCTTATTTTATTCAAAATTTATTTCTTTGTTTTTATGTATTTCTTCCTTCCTTCTTAGTCTTCTTATTATTTTTAATTCTCAATTACATATGTCTAATAAATTATTTTAGAAATGTAACTTCCATCCCTTGAAATCCTATTAATAACCATTCTCACATCATCATCCACCATATCTCAAATTCTAAATATTTTTTTTTTGTTTTGTTTATGTTCTTGCATGGGTTCATAACTCATGATAAGAGTGTGATTATATATTTTGTAATATTTATCTTATTTTGTTCAAATGTTTTTTATATGTATTTCTTCCTTCCTTCTTTTTCTTCTGATTATTTTTTAATTTTTAATTACAAATGTATAATAAATTTTTGGTGATTGTAAAAAACAATTATAGATGCAGATTCAACAATACTAAATTTCGATCAAAACCCAATGAGGGAATGAAGCTAAAAAAATCATCTTCATTCATGTATATTTATTTTATTTTTGAAAGTATGCAATGTTTTAACAAAATAAACTATTCTAATCGAATTATTAAATAAATTTTTTAACTCTCTCTTACCTCCAAAAAATTTGTAATCATTTTATTTAGTTCTTGTGATCCAAAATATAATTGTATAAAGATCATTATAATTTTTCTTTAATTCAAAAATTTGTAATTTAATGATTTTCTATATAAAACACAATTTGATATTCCATTTCCAAAATTTTACTATAAAGAATAAATCGTTAGAATTTTACCTAGCAATATAGCTTAAACTAAGGTGAATATAAACAAGATTAAAAAGTAAATTAATCTTTGGGATGTTTTTATTGCATTTCATATGATTTTATAGAAAATATATTTAATTGATACTTAAAAAATAATTTTGGAATTTAATTATTAAATGGTTTAGGTAAATTTTGAATATCATAGTAAATTTATATTTTTACCATTAACAATAGTTTTTAAATAAGTGGTATATCTTGATATTGTATGATTTGAATTAATAAAGTGTATTATTGACATTTACAAAATTTGTTTGTTAGATATGTATTTTTACGGAGAATTTCAAAAATACATCATCTTCAATCTCATTTTTCAGAAATACTATTTTAAAATTTTTATTAAAAAATCTTCTCATAAAATTCTAATAGTTTTATGATTATTACATAAACTAAAATGAATTAATATAACTAATATAACAACCCGCGCATATGCACGGGACTGTACCTAGTAAGTTACCAATAGGAGCCTTTTGGAAAATAGCTCTGATCAGTTCAATAATTAAACTAAACCATAGCAATTTAATAATAACAACTCCATTTTAATATAATTTTTTTTTGTAAACACATTTTTTAAAACACATATTTTATAGACACATCAAATTCATATTTTATATTTTAAACTAAATTTTGGAAAATAGCTTTGCTCACTTCAATAATTAAACTAAACCGAACTAACAATTTAGTGATAACAACTCCAGTTTTAACTTTAAAAAAAAACTCCATTTACGATCTCAGGAATCCGGTTCAATAACTAATCCCAAGTTTAGTTTAATAACCTCAAGATCACAACCAACGTCATGACTGCACACCTAAGCTGTATGGAATCGAAAGCGGGTGTGCGGAAGCGGAAGCGTATGGAATCGTAGAAGCGATATTTTTGAAAATTAAAGAAGTGGATACGTGTTGGAAATGTTTTTCATATATATATATATATATATATATCAAAATGTTTTTGATAAACGATTTATTATTTTAACACTGACAAATAAAGAAAAATATATGTTTGTTATTCTATAATATTATTACAAATACAAATAATCAATGGATCAAGATTTGAAGTTAACAACCGATTAAAAAAGTTAGATACCATTAACTATGTCTTTTAAAAAAATACAAAATTGGGCCAATTGTAGTACAACCAAAATCTTTAATGGGCCACTTTTATTTTTCTTTTTTATTCGATCCTATCATATTCATATGTACTGTATGTATCTCCTCTTCTTTATCGAAATCCACTTTCCAAACAAAGATTTTGTGACAGAAAATCAAACCGATCGGAGAAGCTTGGTCGAGACTCGAGACAATGAAGACAGGTCGAGACAGTGTTAAGATGAAAGCGGCGGATCGACGACAGTTTTTCTCGAAAATGAAGACGGTGAAGATGACGGCCTGACGACACGACAGCAGCTGACGAGTTTGGCAATATATTTGGAATCACACAAGTAGATCAACACTAAGTTTATTAACCTAAGCTTGACCTAAGCTTTGTCTATTGACCTAAGCTTGACTCAAACTTTGTCAGTGAAACTCTTTTCTCAAAGAAAACCTACTTCTTTATTTTTTTCTAATCACTCCTTGTTTATTGTTTTATGATCTGATATGAAAAACTTTGTCACGGTCGCAAATCAAAAAAATATTTTATTCTTTCCACGGGACACCAGTTGGCTAATATTGTGAGTCACCAAATATTGTGCTTAGGTGTAATTAATTGTTTTAATGAATTGTTTTAATTTATGTGTCAGTGTGAAACAAAGAAATTTTATTTTATCGATTGTTTGGTAAATCTACATATATATTTTTAAATACTAATTATTTTAGAATATTATAGTATTTTAATTTGTTTCATATATATAATATTATAATTGTTTGTTATATTTGCATTATTATTTTGAGAAATATTGAAAATATTAATTATTGTATTCTAATTGTAAGAAAATAAAATTTGTTAATTTATCAAACAGATAAATTTATTTTTACCAATCTGCCGATGTGGAACATTAAAATACATAATTTTCTTCGTAGATTGAGTAATATATCTTTGTTTTAAAAAATTCAAATCACAACATATGTAGAAAAAAATATATAGATTTAAAATCATAAATTAAAATCTGAACAAAATCTTCCAAATATAATTATTAAAATAATAATTTGGATATTTATATACAAAAATTTTAATTTTTAAATTCTGATTGGTTTGCAATGTTAAAATCTTTTAATTGTGTTTGGTTATATGAATTGTAGATAATTATTTATAAAGTTGTTTGGATACATAGATAAAAGTAGTGGCATAAATTGTAACTCTTCTGAAAATGAAGATTTATTTTAATTTTGTATTTAAAAACACTAATGTAGATATTCAACTAGGTACTAATCGGTAATTTGTACTGCAACACGGCAAAAAAACATTTTTTATAAGTTTATTAATTTGTTCGATATGAGCTGTTCGGATCAATAGTGAGATTTTTGTGGAGTTTTTTTGTCGGATATCAAATTAATACTATCTTAACTATCAAATGATTACTATCTAGTTGTTTTTGTATTATAAACTGTTTAACAAATACACACCATACAAATTATATTTTTAAGGTAAAATTACTTTATTCTAAATTATAAACCAAAAACTGATACTAGAGAAACAAACCTTATTAATTTGTATTAATTTGATAAGCGATTGTAGAAGTTGCACAATTTGATATCATATTAATTACGTTAGTCTGGACAGTCTCTTTAGCCTCAGTTTCGACCATCATTTGTAACCCGTCTCTTTTTTTTATCCTATATTTGGCTAAATCTTAGCTCGTCAAAAAAGAGAAATTTCGATTACTTGTCTTAAAGAACATTATAATTGAATGAAAAACTATGGACAACAATCCCATTTGTTTTAAGCAGTACCAAAACTCTTCTCGTATTGTTGCTCAAATCTCTAAAATACCAATTATAAAGAAGAATTTTGATGCATCTTATGCACTTTGTTCTTTCTCGGAGCCCACGATATCGAACCGTATATGTAGATATTTTCAAGAGTGTTTTTGACAAATGTTAGAATATGTTCTAGTTTAGCTAAGCTGAACATATGTTTCACATTAGTCTGTGTTAATTGGCCTGTGTTAATTGGCTAAACGATGAGGAACTTTTACATAAATGAATATTTTTTTACATATACTACATAACATTGTCTACTAAATAAGAAATAAAATATTAATTATCTTATTACATTTTTGGTTTACTTCCATAGAATCAAAGTGAATCATCCAATTTTCTGGACCATCAAAGTAATTTTTCGGGGTTGGCTTTTGTGATTCGAGAAAAATGCATTTTCTCTACAAATTTGTTTACCCAATTCTACATACTAAAAAAATCTAACACATAGCTCTCTTTATTAGATTAATTTGACACATAATTCTGTTATAAATGGTACAAAGTCTACCAAAATGTATTCCCCTTGTAAATCTGTCACATAAATCTTTGACAATTAAGCATGTCACCAAATGGACTAAATCTACTAAATAAATCTATTTTAAATTACTCTACAATGACTACATTTTAATATACTACGTTGATCTACCATATATATAGAATATTTACTATACAAATCTAAGATAATTAAGTCTACCATCATCACTACATTGGTTAACTTACTCAAATTTCTCAAAAAAAAAAAAAAAATTTTTTGTTATACATGAAAACTACATATAATGACAAAAGATGTAATATTGTTAAATTCAAAATATAATAAGAACATAAAACCATCTTTAACTTAAATTCAAAACTCATTTCCATTTCCATACCCTTTTAAAAAAAAAAAAAATTGGATAAGGTTGATTAAACCGGTTTTAACGAACGCAATACAAATACGCCTCTGGTTTAATAGAATTTCTTTCCGAAAATGTTAACCGATGGAATTACATTTTTGTCGGGTCATATAACATTACGTGTCGAATTTAATTGGATGAACTGCGTGGACGTCTTATTATTAGTCACATCGCCGCAGCTAATAAAAACAAGCGATGAGCGATCTCATCGTCTTACTTCGCCGTCGCCTGTAACCGTCCGGTGCTAATTCGCTTCACAATCTGTGTAAGAAGATGAGAATCACGCCAATCTTGTTATGTCTTGTAATACTTGCATTGTCTTCAAGCTCTCATGTCCTGTCCGATCAGATCTTCCCTGCTCATCTAGGTCTATTATCACTTCCTCTCTCTCTCTCTCTCTCTCTCTCTCTCTCTCTCTCTCTCTTTCTCTCTTCTCTTCATTTCCGATCAAAATTCGAGTTTAGGTAATGAATAAAAATGTTTCATGTATTAGTTGGAACGTTCAGCAGAAACAATCGTGAACCAAAGTACAAGATTGAGTTCCTTCCTCAAGATTCACCTTTTCACCCGGTAATGACTCAATCTTCAGATTTGTATTTTCAAGCTTAATTTTTTGAATAGAGTTTCGCTGTGACTTTGGCGTTTTATTAACTAAGTGAGAATATATGGTTATGGTATGGTGGATCATGGGCGTTGTGTTGTAGTCACATATTTGATAGTTTCAAAGCTTTTTTTTTTTTATTGCATTTTGATCTTAGTTATAGTGAGTAGAGATAGTTGTTACATAGATTTCCTTGTGATTTTGCGTTATGATTCTCATTTTATTGTTATTAACATGGTGATAATCTGAAATCTATGGTTATGGTGGATAAGCTTGGGCGTTTTTACCACAATTTATACAGTTTTTGAAGCTTGTTTTTGCACTTTGACCTGAGTTACTTTGAGTGGAGGTAGTTGTAAGATAGATATCCCTCTGTGATTTTGGCGTTTTGATTCTCTAATATTGTTGTTTGTAGGGTCATAATCTGGAATCTATGGTTATGGTGGATAAGTGTGGGCGTTTTAATCATAATATAGATAGATTTGAAGGGGTTTTTTTCACTTTGACCTTAGATACGTTGAGTAGAGATAGTTGTAAGTTGTAACATAGAGATCCTTCTCTGAATTTGGCATTTTGGTTCTCTAATATTGTTGTTTTGCAGGGTGATAATCTAGAATATATGGCTCTGGTGGATAAGTGTGGGAGGGTATTAGTTAGATAGTTTTGAAGCTTATTTTTTGCTCTTTGAACTGAGTTGCTATGAGTAGAAATAGTTGTAACATAGAGGCCCCTTTGATTTTGGCGTTTTGATCCTCTAATATTGTTGTTTATAGGGTCTTAATCTGTAGTCTATTGGTTATGGTGGATAAGCGTTGGTGTTTTTAATCACAGTTTAGATCCATTTGTAGCTTATTTTTGCACTTTGACATGAGTAGATATAGTTGTAACATTGAGAATCTCTGTCGTTTTGATCTATAGTATTGTTTTATAATAGGGTGAGAATCTGGAATCTATGGTTATGGTGGATAAGCATGGGGGTCGATTTTTATGTTACTTACCAAAGGAGGTAAAGGCAACAAGTGGATGGACTTCTACTCAGCAAAATATTAGTACTGTGATGATGGATACACACAAACAGGTGAAGCTAAGGACTCCTGATGAATTGCTCCAATCACTTAATGAAAAATGTCTCATTAGGGTAAGCGCATTTTTAATAAAAATGGTTTCTTTTGACACTGATTAACAAATTTCTATAACACTAATCATTCACTGGATATGAGCAGCAAGAGGGTTGGTGGTCTTATGAGTTTTGTCATCAGAGGTATGTACGGCAGCTACACGTTGAGGATGAAAAGGTTTGCTTTTCTGATTTCTCTCTATTTTTATCACTTGTTTCTCTTCTTTAATCCTACAATCACTCACTGTGTAATGCCTGTGGCCCTTGTATCCTAACCACCGCAGATTGTTCAAGAGTTTTTATTGGGTACTTTTGACCCAGAGGCAACTGCGGCTTTTAATCAAACTGTATCTGATGCTTCCACTGATGCATCTCAGAGGTATAAGCCGAGGTTTTACATAACCTTTATAGCAGCAGAAAGATATATCTCAGCTAATCTCTTATGGTGTTGTTGTTGTTGTTGTAGGTATCACTCTCATGTATACACCAATGGGACCACCTGTGATCTTACTGGATCACCCCGAGAAGTCGAGGTATCTAATTTAGTTTCCTGCATTGCATTCGGACTCATTTGCCTTACGATTCATTATACTTGAAATTGCTCTATGCAGGTGAGGTTTGTATGCGCGGAAACCAGGGCAATGGTCACTTCAATCACTGAGTTATCCACTTGCAAGTACGCACTGACTGTTCAGTGCCCAACCTTGTGCAAGCATCCGTAAGTAATGTTATTTCCCGTAAGGCCAATTTCAAAGTGAATTTTCTTCCTGCTCAATTAAATGTCCACATCAGAATGTAACCATATGTTTCATCTTGCATGCTAATTACCATTAGTTGAAAGTTGAAACACGAGTCACCGCTTTATAAGTAAACTGCTTGTGGGGGATTGTAGGCTGTTCCAGCTAGTGAAACCAGTGTCACACACAATCCACTGTAATGCGATCCCAGTGGAAGAAGATGCAAGAAGAAACAAGGAAGAAGAACAAGTTGTAGGCGAATCACCTAAGATGATAGCTGATTCTTGAAAACCGCCTAATTGAATCACAAGAGTAAGAGTAAAACAGCGACTGTACATAAAAGAACTACTACATATCTCCATTGTCGGTGTTACCTGATGTAGTGTTCATAGTTTTGATTGGGAATGCTTTCCGGTAGGATGATGATACACACACTCTCTCTCTGTGTAACCTTATGCATACTAAAAGCAGCATTTCAATTAGTTGTGATTCAGAGAGGGCAATGGTTGATTGACACATATATGTTTCCGTTTAACTAGTGATTTTGTTAGCGTGTTTGTTCTATTTCGAGAAAAGTTATATTTGTAATCAAAGAATATGTTCACGAATTTATCTTAAAGTAGATATGATAACTAGAAGACCAAAAGGTTTTCCTCAGAGTGCTATTTTGCTTATGCTATCCAAAAAAGCATATTGGTCCGTATACAAAACCCCAACATAAAGTTTTACTGTATTAGAATGGCTATTTTCTAACGTACAACAACAATGCAAAGCAGACTTTGTGGGTAATAGGACCACTTAATTAAACTAAACAAACCCCACATCCTAGCTAATCCATAGAGGGATAACTGTTAAGCAATGGGATGAGGATCAGCCGGGTGAAATCCAGTGCGTGCCATGGAACACATCATATATAAACAAAACCCTTGTACAACAAAGGGATAGACCTTGGCAGAGTCTAGAGAGTTTACTTTCCAATTCCCGGGCCATTATCGCATTAGAAGCTTCTTTCTTTCTTCCCGTCGAAATATGATTATATTGAAATGAACGAGCTAGATCAATACGCAACTGCTTTTGTAGCCAAGGCAGCCGAGTTGTAGAATCAGAGTAAACATTAGAAGAATTACAACCATATTTTTGCTTATCTTTTATTGCTCTTGCTTAATTTGTTTTATCTTATCTTTTATTTTGTTTTTCCTTATCCATTTTATCTTAAGTTTTCATATACTATTTCTATAATATATGATATATGGTACGTAGACTATTGGTAAATGATAATACATCTCATTCAGTTGTTCAGTGTATCGTATATATTCCAAAAAACTAGAACATATCTGGTTAACCAGTCTAATGTCAATATCATCAACAACTTTCTTTTCGTTCACCTAATATGCTCATGTTAAGTAACAAACCCAATATGCTCCGGTTAGTTTTTTTTTTTTTTTTTTTTTTTTTTTAAAAAAAAGAGATACCGTTTTATATATATGGAACCAGATTGTTCTTTTACAAAGTAAAAAGACAGGAAAAAACACACACATTCAGGAGGAAAACGATTTATAAATGAAGCTAAAAGGTAGAGGGAGCTTGATTGCGGGAGCAGTCTTGCTATGTTATGTGAGCTGGAAGTTTTCGAACCATAGGTAAAGGTAGGTATCCTGGATGGCTGAGGGAATTGGATTGATCGCATCCCTATCCAATCCTGTGAGACTCCTTCTCATTTGTAATTGAATGGCCTTTCTTAGCCTTGCCTCCGATAGAAAAGAGCCTGAATGGAGTCTTGCATTTCGTTGCATCCAGATATTGTAGAGAAGAGCTTGAAACAACAGTTTACAAATGATATTAAGCTTCCTATTTGTGGTAGGAGACTTAATCCAATGTAGATAACCGCTGAACGAGTTTGGTAGCTGAGGTTGGGGTTGGAGATGAGCGAAGAAGTCAAGCCATAAAACTTTTGAGTAGGGGCAGCGGAAGAATAGATGGTCCCGAGTCTCCTCCCCTGCAATACACAGTAGACAAGTGGAAGGTACCTGCAGGTTCCATCTCCTTAGCCGGTCCCTTGTTGTAAGCCTGTCAAGCGTTGTGAGCCAAGCCATAAATGCCATTTTTGGGATGTTCTCCTTGAACCAGATTTGAGTGTGCCATGAAACCGAGGGTCCATGAGGATGAAGCCGCTTCCAAGTTTTCATTGAGGAGAAGGTACCACCAGGTTGGTCAGATGTGAGCTTCCAACTGAAGATATCGACTCCCATATCGTCAGAGGGGAGATTCTGAGCGATGAGGCAGGATCTCAGCAGATGCATGGCTGGGTTGCGTCCTCGAGGACTCGACCAATGACCGTTTGATACTGCTTCAGACACTTTAGCGTACAAACCAATCCCAGACAGCCTTGGTCCTGAATCACCCACTATGTCTAGCAGAGAACCTAGTCCTGTCCAGTTATCATGCCAGAACAGAGCTCCCATGCCTGAGACAATCTCACAACAGATAAAAGACCTTGCCAATTCCCTTAATTTAACAAGTCTTCTCCAAATCCAACTCCCTGTAGACCTGAAATCTGCTGTCCAGAAACTTCTTCCTCTTATTAGGTATTTTTTAACCCAGGAAACCCACAGTGAACCCGCCTGAGAAAAAATTAACCAGATTAGCTTCAATCCAAAAATCTGATTCCAGTCAACTAGTCTTTTGAGCCCCAGTCCTCCTGAAGATTTAGGCGAGCAAACTGTCTCCCAAGAGACCTTGGCTCCTCGGGCTGACTCAGACACTCCCTTCCACAAAAAGGAACTGAAAATTTGCTCCAACTCTTCAAGACACTTGTTTGGAAGTAGAAATATCGAATTCCAGAAATTGATGGTGCTATTGATGACTGACTTAAGTAGTTGGAGATGGCCTGCGAATGAGAGATGTCGATGAGTCCAACCCGAAATGCGGCTTTTGACTCTATCTATAAGAGGTTGATAGTCCGTTGGAGAGAGTTTCTGTGTAATGAGGGGAACGCCAAGGTATTTGACAGGTAAAGAACCATGAGTTAACCCCTGTCGCATTGCTATCCCCCTGATATCATTCCTGTCGTTGCCATCAAGAAAGAGACATGATTTTGTGAGATTAACCCCAAGCCCAGATACTAGTTTAAATTGTTCCAGGACTCCAAGAATTGCTACCAGAGAGGTTTCAGTTCCATCAAAAAAGACTAGGAGGTCATCAGCAAAACTGAGATGAGTGATAAGAGGATCCATACACAAAGGATGGGGTTTAAACCGATCCTGAGAAGCCGCAATATCCAGTTGTTTCGATAAAACATCCATGACCAAAGTAAACAAGGGTGCTGAGATGGAGTCTCCCTGCCTGAGCCCTTTTTTGCCTGGGAAGTAGCCTATGAGTTCACCATTCATAGCCACCGAGAAGGATGGAGAAGTGAAGCAAGTTACTAACCACCCAACAAACACATCCGAGAGATTGTAAGCTTTGAGGATATTAATCAGGAACTCCCAATGTATGTTGTCAAAAGCCTTTGAAATATCAATCTGGAGGCATCCTCTGGTGACCGGTCCATTCTTGTTGAAGTCTGTGACTAACTCAGCAGCTAGAATTACATTCTCGCACAGAAGTCTGCCTTTTATAAAAGCACACTGGTTCCTCTGAACTGCTAGGTTGGTAAAGAGCTTCAATCTTCTTGCAAGGATACGTGATATTGTCTTGTACATTGTGTTGCAACATGACACAGGTCGGAACTCACCAAGTTTCTCTGAAGTCACCTTTTTGGGAATTAGAGCAATGATCGTGGCATTCACCTGCTTGAGTAGTTTACCAGTGATGAAGAATTCTCTGACCGCGTCAATTACACTTGGTCCTACCTTAGCCCACGACTTGACAAAGAAATCTGCAGTAAAGCCATCTGGACCGGGACCCTTGTTCCTTGGCAAGGAGAACAAGGTTGTGGTGACCTCATCTGGTGTGGGAATTGCCTTGAGTTGAGTCGCCAGATCATCCGAGCATCTGTAAGGAGATAATTCTTGGATTGCTTCCACTGATAACGGTTGAACACATTCATTTTTTGTGCCAAGCAATTCCTTGTAATAGTCCTCTATCATATCTTTTAGCTGAGCATTATCTGAGATCCTTTCATTGCTGTCATTTATAAGGGAGCAGATCTTGTTCCTTGCCTGATGAGCTTTAACAGATTTGTGGAAGAAGCTGGTGTTAGAATCTCCCTTTGCATACCATCTGATTCTCGATTTTTGTTTCAAGAATGACTCCTCCGCTGCCGACAAGAACAACCATTTTTTCCGGAGCTCCTTCTCCTCCTGAAAAAGAGCTTGTGATGGTGACGTAAGAATTTGATTCTGAATATTAGTGAGCCTGTCATGAGCTTCTGAGGTCCTTGCTTGAATGTTGCTAAAGCTTCTTCGATTAAGTGACTTACAACCCATCTTGACAGCCTTAAGTTTTTGGCAAAGTTCAAACATGGCTGATCCCCTAATAACCGTCTGAGACCAGGCAGTTTCCAACAGAGTGTCATACTCCGGGTGAGTAGTGAAAAAAGAGTAGAACTTGAAGGGTATGAGTCTTCTTTCATTATCCGTTGAGAGAGTGACCAGGATAGGTGAGTGGTCTGATCCTCCTGGCGCATCGAACAGAGCATTAGATTGTGGATATTCAGACAACCAAGCTTCATTTGAGAGCACCCTATCCAGCTTACGAGTAATGGGATTGGATCCTTGTTCGTTGTACCACGTGTGCGCAGCACCTCTGCTTGTCATCTCCACGAGTTCACAATTATCAATGCAATTCTGGAATTCAGTCATACCTCGAAGCGGAAGAGTGAAGGGATAAAGGGAATAATGATCCTGAGCCTGAAGTATTTGATTGAAATCCCCGAGAAGAAGCCAAGGGTGGTTTTGCTGGCTACTATATCGGTGCATCTCCTCTAACGTTGTCCACAACTCACGATGCTCAGTAATGGAGTTCCGAGCATAGATGAAGGATACAGAGAATGAATTATTTGTTGAGGGATCAAAAACACCACAAGAAATGACCTGGTCTGTCTTCTTATATGTGAAGACCTTGATAGAGGGATCCCAGATAATCCAAATTCTTCCATTTCTTGCTTGTGACGAGTAACTGGAGTCGTACCTCCACCCAGGGAAGTTAGTTGCCAAAATGAAATCCGCATTTGCTTCCTGAACGTGTGTTTCCAAAATGCCTCCTAATAGAGGTCTCTGAGACAAAACCCAACTTCTGAGCTCCTGCTGTCTTTGAGTGGTATTTAGTCCACGTATATTATAGCAAAAAATCTTCATTATCATCAAAAAGGTGTGCAAAAGGTTGAAAGCCTAGCTTTCAAGGATGATGGTTGGAACGACCCTTTGAAGGAGGTCGTCCACTACTAGCGTTCTTCCCATTCTTAGAGGTTTTCACGTTCCTGTTTGTCTTTGCATTCAGTGCCTTCGCCTGATTAGCAGTAAGGTTCCTGGATGTACCTGCCTTATTCGCATTTACCAATACAGCAGGCAGTCCCGCAGTGCTCCCATTATGAACCTGAACAGGACCCCTCGATTTCAAACTTACTCCTGTGTCTTTAGTAGTTTCATCCACCCTCTTTGGAGATTTTGATCTACGAGTGACAACCTTCCATTCATTTGAGGAATCTGCTGGAGGGGAATCGATGTAGACATGTTTTGCCTGAGCCAGAGGCATTGATTTACTCCTCGACAAGGATGTGGTGACCGAAGGTTCAACTGCATCAAGTGGGGATGGAATTCCTTTATCTATCATCTCGGGTGTCTCTATCACCGATCTGACCTTCTGGTTTTTAATAGCTGTCCCTTCCAATGCTGGAGCTGGATTGGTAATTGAGAGAGCCAGAGGTGCATTGCTTGGAGCTGAATTGTTAATAGTTGGAGCAGAGGGACAACGATGGTATAGGTGACCAAACTCACCGCAGTAATCACATTTATGCGGAAGACGGGGATATTCAACCCAAATCCTCACCTCATTTCCCTCATCGTCCTCCACAAGCACTGATTGAGGTAGCTCCTTTTTAAGCAAAATCTCTACTTTGATTCTTGTATCGACTGCCAGAGGAGGCAGCTGGTGCTTCTCTGTGTGCAGAGGCTCTCCAATTCCTGAAGCGATGGTACTTAATCCTGGCAGTGAGTAGAGTTGAGGTGGAACATCCTTTAGAATTACCCATATTGGCAGAGAGACGAGTTTAATCGGGGTGAGGGAAGCTGTTGGAGACCAAGTGGTGACTGTGAACAAGCAATTACCCGCTTGCCAACAACCAACCTCAAGAACCCATTTGCGAGTAGCAGAAGAGGGTATGTAAATTAGCACCAACCCATTTGGAAGACACCTTATGTTTATTCGCCCCTCTTTTCCCCAAATGGGATTTAGATCGACAAAAATCTTGCCAGCTGGAGGATGATTACCGTGAAAGTGAGCCACGATGTGATCCTTCCAGGTGTCTGAAGCTTTTAGAATGACAGAGGCTGGCGCACGCACCCTAGGGGTACCGTCTGCCGTTAGGGTAGGTTGAACTGCCTTGGTGAGATTGCGAAGACTTGGATCGAATCGCGCAGCCCATTGTAGCGGAGTATCGTCGATTACAGGAGGAGAAACCTTTTGCGCAGGAGCATCAGGGAGATCAGATGAGACCGGATTCTTAACAGCAGAGTCTGACGGAGGGTCAGTTGATTGGACTAGATTCAAATCTGGGAGCTCAGCGGTAGGTAGAAACGTCTCGGTTGGATCTGGGGGGTCCTTAGACGACATCGAAACGGGGAGAAGAAAGGAAGAGAGGGGAGAAAGTGGAAATTCTCGCCGGCGGCGTGATGTTATTTAGTTGTTATATGTTTATCTATTTTCAATAATTTTGTTCTAAGTTTTCAAGTTAAAATTTATATATATATATAGTATATATAGATGAATTTGAGTCAAATAGATAATGAGTAACAACAACTAACCGGAGCATGTCAGTACTACCTAAAGTCCGCTCATGGTTGTGCACCTGCCACCCCCACACCACACGTTACCACCTAAGTTCGTCAATCATTCCCCAAGTAGAATGTATAACTTCTTCATTTAAAAAGTATTTCACAAAAATAAGATAATCTTTTACTTTTTTTTTTATTATTTTATTTAATATGTTATACATATCTACTTACACCGTAAAAATCTACTTGATAAATTACCCAACGAACAATTTTATTCCCACCATAAAAATCCACGAGTTTTACATGTACCACATTCATGATACAGTTTTACTCTAATTTAGTGATAATTTTTACATATCTTAAATAATATATATCAACCACGCTTATTTGGTTCCTTAGAGAAGAAAACCCTCAAAGATATAAGGTAAAAGTAAACTATATATTTGTGTTCACTAATTCTCTTAACTTTATCTTCATGATGACAACAAAAAAATCTTTATCTTCAATCTATATTTATTTCATGAATTATCTTTGGTTATATTGTATAATAAAATTGTATATTTTCTGTTTATGTATTTTAATCGATAATTTAAACCCACTAATGCCTAAAAATCAAGATAATGAATGCTTTATATTTTTTTTATTTTTGAATTGCAAAAAAAAAAATTCCAAAATAGAAAATACTCACAAAAGATATAGAAATTATGAATATATATAACTAATGAGAATTAAGAAAATAATACACTATATAAATATGTAGTAGAGTTTTTTTCCATCTAAATACAGTCATATATTTTTCGCATTAAAACCTTTAAATATGAGCCTCCCACATAATAATTATATCATACTTGGATTTACTTTTACACATATATAAATATATATATATATTAACTTTTTACGGTATTTTAGTTTAATATTAAAATTATGTAATTTAAATTTTTAGCATTTTTTAAATTTTACCAAGTGACATAACTTATATCTTATTTGGTTACCAAATTATGAATATTTTATTTGTTAGTGTAGAAGATAAAACCGGTTTCATTTTATTAATTATAATATTTTGAAGTTGAAATTTAATGTTAATTTGAAACAGATTTTGTAGAATATGATTGTTCTTTATTTTTAAAAGAAAAAATGGAGATATATTTTTATTTTGAAGAAAAACAGAAATTTATTTTAGATATATATTTTAGGAATGTTATGTTAAATGTAAATATTACATAAATATAAACCAAAATTACTCATCTACTCTTTGTTGATGACTCTTTGTTTTTCATGCTAGCCAATGACAAATCATTTAAAGCTATGAAGAATATATTAAGTAGATATGAATGGGGCAAGCGATCAACTTGAATAAGTCGGTACACGGGTCAAACCAGATGTAAAGACAAGAATGCGACACATTTTGGGAATTCATAACGAAGGTGGTGGAGAAAAATACCTTGGTCTACCAGAAGAAGTAACTCGTAAGAAAACATAAATGTTCCAATACATCACCGATAGAGTCAAAGCCAAGACAAGAGTGAAATAAAAGATTCCTATCAGCAGGAGGAAAAGAAGTACTACTCAAGTCTGTTGAAATTGCTTTACCTGTCTACTCCATGAATATTTTCAACTCCCCAAAAGAGATGTGAAGAAATCAATTGTGTACTGTCAAAATTCTGGTGGGGAGATAGCGATACAAAAAAGAATATGCACTCGTTTGCATGGAATCGAATGACAAGATCCAAATCAGAGGGTGGTATGGGGTTCAGAAACATTGAGCATTTTAATTTGGCATAACTAGGGAAGCAAGCTTGGAGAATCCTTCAACACCCAACCTGTTATTTGGCTCATATGTTAAAGGCAAGATACTTCAGTGATACAAACATACTGAATGCAACAAAAAAACGAAAAGAATCCTTCGTGCGGAAATCACTCATCCAGGGTCGAGATTTACTCAAACAAGGAATCCGATTTATTGTTGGAGATGGTTCAACGATCAATGCCTTGATTGATCCATGGCTGCCACTACATCTTCTCAGACCTCCCATAGCAAACAGTCAACAAAATGACTATTCTCTAGTCAAAGATTGGATTCACGCAGATACTGGCCAGTGGAATGAAGAACTCATAAGCGAATGGGTTGTTGAAGAAGATGCCAATCTAATCCTCTCCCTTAAACTCTGTAAGCATAATTCTCAAGACATACTAGGTTGGCACTATACGCCGAATGGGATATACACTGTTAAATCGGCGTATTGGCTGGAGAATCAGCTCTACACTGATCGACAAGTCCGACCACGACCAGGTAATCCAGTTCTCAAGTCAAAATTCTGGAAACAATACACAACTCCAAAAATCAAACATTTCCTTTGAAAAATTCGGTTGGGATCACTCGCCTTTGGAGAGAATCTACGGATAAGACATATTGGTACTCACTCAATCTGTCGAAGATGTTGTCAAGCTGAGAAATCTACACAACACACACTGATTGATTGTCCATTTGCGCAATTGGTGTGGCGAGCATCTGGATTACCATTGAATATCTTGTTGGCCACCACTGCTACCCTAAAAGATAAAATGGAGATTATTCTCTCAAGTACCATTGCCCAAGCAATCAACAACTACATTAGGTTGCT
Organism: Camelina sativa; assembly: GCF_030686135.1. Lineage (NCBI taxonomy): Eukaryota > Viridiplantae > Streptophyta > Magnoliopsida > Brassicales > Brassicaceae > Camelina > Camelina sativa. Next base: position 19,963,896 of record NC_141889.1, on the reverse strand, counting down.
CTTCTTATCCTCTGGAGATTATGGACAAGTAGGAATTATCTGCGTTTCCAACAAAGAAAATTTTCATGGCATTCAGTGTTACTAAAGGCCAAAACAGATGCTAACGACTGGCTACAAGAATAAGAGTATATTTAGAGTCTAAACACCGGAATCAATACTCATGGCCAAACCAATGGAAATGTATCAACAACCACAAGCTGGCAACAACCTCCTGATTGATGGATGGATCAAGTGCAATTATGATGGCTCCTTCAATACTAAAACTAGATAGTCAAATGCTGGTTGGATTATGCGAAATGAGATGGGTGGATTCATTGGAGCAGGCCAAGCTGTAGGAATTTTGACTGCATCTCCATTAGAAAGTGAATTACAAAGCACTTCTCATTGCAATGCAACACAGCTGGAGTAAAGGTTTCAGAAAAGTTATTTTTGACGTGACTACAAGCAAATTTCTGAGATTTTCAATGGTAAGATTCATAACCTTCTATTGCAAGAACTAATATGTAATATTTACTAATTTTCGTAATAAAGAAGTTGTTAAAAAAATATAAACCAAAATTAATTTAGATAAATAGGATACAAATTAATAAAGATATTTTAAGAATTGATTTCGTTTACGATTTTATACCCATATTTTAGTTATATTTTCTAAAACTTTCTAAAGATTAACTTTGTAATTTATTATATAACTAAAAGGGTATATTACCAAATATACTTAAAAAATGTTAGTATAGATACTCTCATTCATTAAGTTTGGTTGTATGAAGAGTTTAGTCCGTGAAAGCTTTTGCATGTAATTAAGAGATTCATGTAACTTAAAAGCAACAAGATATTAAAGTTAGTAAACTCTATTTCAAGAAAAAAAAGAAACAATCTATTAAAGTTGTGCAGGTAGAGATACTTTTAAGTAGTTCACCTTTTTATTTTTATATTTTTATGTAATACTTTATACAAACAACAAAAGGAGAAAAGAACAGAATAATAAATAATTTTTTTTTTCAGTATGTGTGTCTGTCTTCCGTTTCCACAAATTATATAAACACCCAAATAAGATCTCATTCTCTTATAAATAAAAAATGGGTTGTCGTCAAATCTGGTTCATAGTTTTGTTCCTTTGTGTGTTTCAGTTCTTGGACTATACAGTTAGCTCCACCGTGGAAGAGAATGGGAAGGTGTTTGTGTACGGAAGAGCCGCCGTGGGAACTATAGACGAAGACTTCATTTGCGCCACTTTGGACTGGTGGCCGCCGGAGAAATGTGACTACGGCACTTGTAGTTGGGACCATGCTTCCATTCTCAATCTGGTTTTTTCTTTTTCTTTTTTTTTTTTTTTTTTCTTGTTTTTCGTTTTTCATTTTCATGTTTATTTTATTTTTTTGCCGACGATAACAATGCAACTTGGGTTTTTGAGAAAACAAAAAAGAAAAAGAAAAAGACATACAGTATGTATTTTTGGGTTGGTGTGGTAGCAGGAATGCATTAAAAGTTTCTTAGTTACTCTGCATTTGGCAAATATAATTTACCAATTGTAGAAAATTAAAAAACCCATTTTATCTTTTTTTACCATTTATGGAATATGAAAGTCAAAAACTGTTATGTGCCAAGTAAAACAATTTCCTTATCTTTTTTTTTTTTTTTTTTTTTTTTTATCATATTCAATTTTAAAAATTGATTACAAAAAAAATGGTAGCAATTGATTAGTACGAAGTACTGAAACTGGGTTATGTTGATCTTTCTTGCAGGATTTGAACAACATTATTCTTCAAAATGCAATCAAAGGTAAATCACATCACATTCCTGATATATTATAGTATTTGTTATGTCAGGATTTGATCTTTGTTCCCAATTTCCACAGCATTTGCTCCATTGAAAATAAGAATAGGAGGAACATTACAAGACTTGGTGATATATGAGACGCCAGATCAACAGCAACCTTGTCTTCCTTTTACTAAAAACTCTTCAATTATCTGTCTGCCTATGCGTCGATGGGACGAGCTCAATGCGTTCTTCCGTAAAACTGGGTACATTTTCACATTCTCTGCTTTCCACTTTGTTTTCCCCTCTCTCTATCTTCTTCCCTCACCTACTTGTGGTTTGAATCAGAGCTAAAGTCATCTTTGGACTGAATGCACTCTCGGGGCGTTCCATAAAACCTAACGGTGAAGCCATAGGAGCCTGGGATTCCACCAATGCTGAATCTTTTATCCGGTTTACAGCACAGAATAACCACACCGTAGACGGTTGGGAGCTCGGTAAGTCATCTGACAACACTATAGAGAATTCATAAGCCTGATCGAATTCTCTCAAACGCACCACGCTGGTTTTGCTTTTTCCTTTTTTTCTTAATAGGCAATGAGTTGTGTGGAAGTGGTATTGGTGCACGAGTTGCAGCCAATCAGTATGCTATAGACACCATAAATCTAAGAAACATTGTGAACCGGGTTTACAAGAACATGAGTCCCATGCCATTGGTGATAGGCCCGGGTGGCTTCTTTGAAGCTGCTTGGTTCACAGAATACCTGAGCAAAACAAAAAACTCTCTCAACGCTACCACACACCACATCTACGATCTCGGTCCAGGTAACCTGCATACTCAACTAGTCTCTTTTTATAGCCTGCAGGTTCATTATTTAACTTTTGATGGAAAGAAAACTACATTTTGATTGATTAGGGGTCGATGAACATCTGATAGAAAAGATTCTAAACCCTTCGTATCTGGACCAAGAGGCGATAACGTTCCGCAGCCTCAAGAACGTAATAAAAAAATCCTCAACCAAGGCCGTGTCATGGGTTGGTGAGTCTGGTGGTGCCTACAACAGCGGGAGGAATCTTGTCTCTAATGCTTTCGTGTATAGTTTCTGGTAAGAAATAGATAAAATCAGCCAAAAAAAACAAGCTTATCATAAGCAATATACTCAACATTTCTAATGATAATGTTGTGCGATGGTAGGTACTTGGACCAGCTTGGTATGTCATCAGTGTATGATACCAAAACATATTGTAGACAGTCTCTGATCGGAGGAAACTATGGGTTGCTAAATACTACTAATTTCACACCCAATCCAGACTATTACAGGTAAACAAATAACAATAAGATGAATTTGGTATGTCAGTAAAGAAAACAAAGGGAAGAAGAATTTGGTATTACAGCCTTAACACTAACTACCAATCATGTTACTTGTTGACATGCAGTGCTCTGATCTGGCGACAACTTATGGGAAGAAAGGCATTGTTCACAAGTTTTTCCGGAACCAAAAAGATACGTTCATACACCCATTGTGCAAGACAATCTGTAAGTCCAGTTTCCATACAAGTAATAAAAATGGCATTATTCTCGATGAGTTCTGATCTAACTTCTAAAGTTTCATCATGCAGAAAGGGATCACAGTTTTACTGATGAACCTTGACAACACTACGACAGTTGTAGCGAAAGTAGAGTTAAATAATACTTTCAGTCTGAGACATACAAAGCACATGAAGTCTTATAAAAGAGAAACTTCCCAACTTCCTTCGGATAGTAATGGGGAAATCCAAAGAGAAGAGTATCACTTGACAGCAAAGGATGGAAACTTACATAGTCAGACTATGCTACTCAACGGAAATGCTCTTCAGGTTAATTCAATGGGAGACTTACCTCCTATAGAGCCGATACATATAAATTCAACGGAGCCAATAACAATAGCTCCACATTCCATAGTGTTTGTGCATATGCGGAGTGTTGTTGTACCTGCATGTGCTTAGGTAGCTGCATATGGAACTTAAGACAGTTCCTCCATTCAGTTATTTGATTAGAGAAAAAGAAACAAGTGTACCTTTCTTTCAGAAACCTATGGGCATTGAAATCTGTAAGTTCAAAGTATTTGGACCAAATAAAATAAGTAAAACAATTTCGAAACCCAAAACCAAAACTTTTGTTTGCATTTTATTTCTGTTCATTTATAACCGGTTGAGACCGTGAAGCCCGTATGGAGGACAAAATACACACTAAAGGATAAGAAAAAGCTACAAAAAAAGAAAGAAACTTACACCAAAGCCTTTCAAAGACCAAACGATTTCTCCCAAACACCATATTCTGAGTAAAACAGTAATGCGTGAAGATGGGATTACAAAATTAGTGGTCAAGGAGCAGGACTGAGAGAACATTAACTTAAGCTATTTTATAGCGTAGTCAGCTCTAGCGAAGGCGATATAGCTAGCTCATGAGAATGTTGAGAATGTAGTCGTCCAAAGAGCTGTTTCTTCAATGATTCGAAAGCCAAATGAAACCTCTCAAGCTGTTCCATTGCATTAGGATTGTATAAAAATAGTCCATAGTAAAGATCAAAGCTGTCACCAGCAGTATTCTCCACCAATTTTAGCAATGTCTCATAACCCTTCGTATCGACAGGAGTAGATTCCAAGCTCAGCTTCTCCAGAAGCCTTCCCGCTGTGTGTGTGATGAACTGTGATCCAGCAGCATGCCAATCATGTTCAGCACACGACATCTCCACCATAGAACACCCTTCACGGGCAAATATATCAAGAAAACTGTCACACCTCGATTTTCTTCTATCATCCATTCCGATCCTAACCTTATCAAACACAAAGGAAAGATCGTTCCATCCATTTTTACCACTCTCTGGTCCAAACATGGGATGTGTGCACAAAATATCAAATTCTTGTGGGAGAACTTGAATAAATAAAGTCCTCGGGAACTCTTTAACGGAAAGCACATCCACAAAAAGGGTGCTTCTCTTCAGTCTCTGAAATGGGAGTGACTTGAGAACTTTTTCAGTCGAAAGGATAGACGTACAGAGAAGAATAACTTCAGGATGCTCTTCAAATAGATCATCAAGGTCTGAGAAATACGAGACACCCAGCTTTGCAGCTTCATCAGTGTAGTTAGTTCTGGAATAGGCTAAAACCGTGTGACCCTGCTTGACCATTGTTTTAGCTAGAAACTGTCCAAAATTGCCAAACCCGACAATACCAATCTTGAGCCTCGAACCGTCATTAACACTGCCAGAGAGCTGGGGGTTATATTCATACTTGAGAGACACATCTTCTGACCTGCAGGATCACAAATTGATAGAGATTTCACAACAAGAAATCAAATCCAAGTGGGAATAAAACTACAGCATAAGAAGCAGTGTACCTCATCGAATCCAAAGAAGCATCATTTTCATAACCATTTGGAAAAACATGAACTTTGTTTGTTTCACCTTCACATTCAAAAGACTGCTTTCTCACAACACCATGAAGTCGACTAAAAAGCTCCTTACGCAATGCCTCGAAAGCTAAATCAATCCTCTCAAGCATCTCCAAGGAGTTGTTATTATAGACAAACAACCCATAGTACAGATCAAAACTATCCCCACAAGTATTCTCAGTCAAGTCAAGCAATGCCTCATACCCTTTAGTATTAATGGGCGTAGACTGCAAACTCAACATCCCCAAAACCCGACCAAGCGTATGCGTTATAAACTGCGACTCAGCAGCAAACTTATCATGATCAGCACAACTCATCTCCACCATCTTACAACCTTCTCTCTCAAAAACCCCAAGAAAACTCTCACACCTTGACACTCTCAATTCATCTTCCCCAATCCTAACTTTATCATACACAAACCTTAAACCTCCCCAGCCGTGATTCGAATTCACACTCTGAGGACCAAACATTGGATGCGTACAGAGGATATCGAAATCTTCAGGTAAGTATTGAAGAAGAAGAGTCTTAGCGAACTCTTTCACAGAGAGAACATCAACGAAGAGAGTGCTGCGACGGAGTCTCTGAAACGGCAGCGTTTTGAGGACATTCTCGATGGAGAGGATTGAAGTACAGAGTAAGACAACGTCAGGGTGACGTTCGCAAAGGTCGTGAAGATCGGGGAAGTACGAGACGCCGAGACGACGAGCAGCGGAGGAGTGATCGGATCGGGAGTGAGCGAAGAGAATGTGGCCTTGAGAAATTAGGGTTTCGGCGAGGAATTGGCCGTAGTTGCCAAATCCGATAATGGCGATACGGAGAGGAGGGATTGGATCGGAATTGGGAAGAGGGTTGTTGTCGGAGACGGAGACGGCGGTGGTGGTGGGGTTAGGTGGACGGAGAGAGAGAGAAGGGAACATTGAGGAGAGAGAGTTAAAGGAGAGGGAGTGAGTAGGTTTGGTGATGGGCTTTGGGAGAAAGACGGATGAGAAGGAAGATGATTGAGTGAGAAGAAGATGATGAGAATGAGATTGAGAGATCATTTGGAGAAGATGATGGAGCGGTAAATTCTGACTTCTACTGCCATTGGAGATGAAGAAGACTTTGGAGCTTTGTGGGAGATTTTGAAGTCTGCACGTTGTAGGAAACATTTTTTTTTTTTTTTTTATAATTATTATCAATAAAAGCAAGCTGTAAAAACCAAAAAAAAATTGGACAATTGATAAAATAGCACCATTTTAAGATTTTCTTCTACAATTAGCACATGTTTTCAAATGTTTCAAAACTAGCACAAATTTATATATTAATTTTGAAATAAACTTAATAAATTAATAAAATTCAAGTTTATTTTGTTTCTTCTCAGCCTCAACCAACACGATTCATTCCGTACTCAGATCTCAATTTGAACACCACCCACGAATCCATCACTGGACATAAAGAGGTTTTGAAACCATTAGATCTGAATGTAGAAGGAATCCCTGAGATTTTGCAAAGAGAGAGAAAATCGTGTTGTGATTTACACGACGTCGTTGTGCGGTGTGCGGCGGATGATGGAGGCGTGTAATACCGTGAGATCTGCGATTGAGAACTTTGGTGTGGTGGTATGTGAGAGAAATGTGTCGATGGATTGGGATTCAAAGAAGAGCTTCAAAATCTAATGGCCCGAGAAAGAGACAATGGTGGTGATGTTTCGCCGGCAGCACGAGTGTTGTGGTCGAGGGTTTTTGTAAAAGAGAAATACATTGGTGGAGGAGAGGAAGTGATGAGTTTTGTGGAAGAAAGTTTCTTCCCAGAAAAGCCATTGTTGCAGTTTGAAATTTTGCTTTTCAGACTATGAAAGAGAATCCTCTTCTAAGTCCTCTTTTTTTTATGTGGGTAACCATAAAGATCTCATCTTTTCCTATTCCCAAAAAGATTCCAAATTTTTAACTTTGGCTGTTCAATTTGTGTGTTTCTTAGTATTAATATTATTCAAATTTGTGATGGGTTCTTTTGAACAAAGATACTCTTTTCTAACTCTTTGGAGATGAGTTAAAAGTTTACGAGTGGGTGTGTTCTTTTTATACAATATTGGAGAAGATGTGGGTTTTAGATGTATCAATGGTGGTTCATAAACACCATGTGTGGCGTTTGTTTACTTGTGATGTTGTAGTGGTCAAGATGGGAGCTTTAGATATATTAAATGATGTTTTCATATGGTGTTTGTTTTCATTGGGATTTTGGATAATAAAGCTAATTTGGATGGTTTTCACCATAAAACTTGTTTTAAAACATACTCAAGAAGGTTTGTATTAAATATTTGGATTGGTAGCTACACTTTCATCGATAAGCATATAAAAATGTTCGCAATCAAACATTCAAGAAAGATTACAAGAAATTTAGAAAGGAAAAAAAAAACAAAAAAAAAGGAGCATACACGCCACCATATTGAGTTTTGTAGATAGCTCGCGTAATCCCTTCTCATGTTCTTGTAACTTGAAAAACCAGCACCCAACATCCAGCGACCAACACTCCTCAAAAATTTAGGAACGAATCCACGAAATTCAGGAAATATTTCTTGAACTTCAGGATGAACTTCATAAAAAGTTTGGATTTCAGGATGAACTTAAGGTCGACCATCATAAAAAGCTTAGATATTGGTAAACACCCAGATATGCACAAAAATGATATCATTACCCCTCACTAATGGAATATTCTTCACATATTGAGGTGTGTGTTGACAATTTGTAGGATTCAGTTTTATTTTCTCTGTTTTTAGACCTGTATGATGCTTGTAAAACCTTTTAGGTTGTTTTGGTATTTGTATAATGTTTCTGCATCATATGTTTATGTTAGCACTTTATTTTAAAATCCTGCGGTCTTAACAGCTGCAGCGTGTCTGTCATAATCCCTGGGAATCATTAGCGCCCTTGGAATCCGCCAAAAGGATATATCTGTCTTTATGAGGATTATTTCTACCAATGTCGCCTTTAGTTTCCCCTTCCAAGTCTGCTCACTCTATACACTCATCGACGGCAAGTGGCGATCTGCCAACTCACCCCTGGTAGCATATGTAACTTTGTCGCGGCTCTCACTATCGCAGCCAAAGCCAAAATTCAGATCGGAGTTGCTTTGAGCAATTGACGAATTTGAAGTCGTCAAAAGTCAATGGAACTTGGATGGTCAACATGAAACCAGCCCATAACTTCCTTATTGGTGAAAAAGTCAGCAACTTCAAGGATTGGGATGATCGCTACTTTTAAGTCCGAGTTGACAATAATTCGTTCAAAAATCCGGCGTGTGGTAGGCGGAGAGTGTGGAACAATTCACCTGGTATAGTCTCATTCTCTGTTTACTCCAGATCGGACATATCTTTTGTGACCTGATATGACTTTACTTTTTTGCAGCTTGCCCTTTATCAGCTATGAGATTGGCATGTGGATATCGTCAAGTTAGAGACATACTCCTTGAAAAAATTAACCGCGAGTGGGATCTCATAAATCAATGACGAGTTGAGGAAGCCATGGGCTAGGACCAACTTCCCAAGTTTTGCCAGCACACTGGTTCAATCATCAAGTTCCATTAGGAACACGATCACCGATCTGAAATCCAAACTCCGGAACGGAAGTCGCAGAAGAATCTGAATTGGGACAGGTTAAAAGGAGCTCGTTGACATTGAAACTCTAGACGACGATCATGTTATTGTTGACCAGAGTCAGGAGAACCCTCCATCCTCTAATCTGCAGCAAGTCGCCAATTCAGATATATAACAATAGATACTTTAAAAATCTTACTCAGATGACTTTCCACGATTTGACTCAGCACACATCATTATTTTCAATTCTATTTGCTTCGATCTCGTGGAGACAGGGAAGAGCAACAAGCCAGATGATGATGTATCATGTTTCTTTTTGGTCTGTGCCCTTTGATGTAATCTTAGACTTGAGTGCTAAGCTACTTATATTGTCGTCTCCTTCTAGATCACTGAAAGAAACATCATCCTCATTCACTATGAACATTGAAGCCCAAGAATTAGCTGAATCTTCTTCTTCTGGCCAATCATCATCGTCATCATCAACAACAACATCTTTAGGTGTTTGGCTAAGACTTGCACTACTTTTTTCATTCTTCTGTATTTGTTTTTCATCAATAACAGCTTTATCGGAACTGAGCGTATTCAGACCCATGCTCGAAATCGCGATACATGATTGAAGGAGGTTCAAAAGCATATATTCTTGGAGACAAAAACTCAAGAGGAGCATGGTTGTAGTAATTTGAAGTTGACGGTGAAATGTCTTCTTCAAGAATATTATCTCTACTTTCTTTTGATGAATGGGTTTGATTCTGAAGCTCTTTCATCCACAACGCTCTTGCATCCATCACCTGAAACAATTTTTATTGAGTAAAAACAACAAACAACAAATCATGATCCGACACTGCGTCAAGATCGACTAGCTAGGGTGGAGGGGACAATAAAAATGGCTCAACATCGTCTGGACAAGTGGAAGGCCTTTTTGTTCGAGCAAGAAATGGTAGTTTGCCCTAAGGAGGATGTCCTCAACCAAGCGTTTGGGGTTAAAGAAACGGTGAAGTACTTGCTGGAGAAAGGCGCGTCCATCCCCGATGAGCAGATCGCCGAAATCGAGGAGAACCATATGAAGGCCAATGACATTGTTCAAGCATTGGACATTATTGAGGTGGAGGATGGCGATCTCAAAACCAACTTTGCTTCGGTCTTCTTCACCCTGGAGTTCCGGCTCCGGACTCCGTCAGAGATCCGGACGGGTCCAATGCTGACGTGTTCGAGGCCGACCTATCCGATCTCCCGGAAGCTTAAGAGAGGGCCTTTTCCTTTGCATTTGTTAATTTTCTTTTCAGACCTATTTTATCCGGGCGCCATGCCCTTGTAAAAACATTGCCCGCTTTGTGGCCCCCTGTTGTTTCTTTAGATGCCCTTGAATTTTGGAAAATTTGAGTTTCAATCACGGAGGGGATTGATCTTTTCCAATCTTTAAATTGGAAACCCATCCTCCTTGGAACAATATAACACAGCTTCATCCTTTGTTTATAGGATTACTTTTTCGAGCAGAGGAGGGTTGCATAGAACCAGTGAGGAGGGTTGATTGGTAGTGTCGGTTCTCCATTCAGGGTTGGAAACGATGTTCCAACATTTTCGAATGCAGAAGCAATTGAAAGGGATGCCCTACTACCTGAGCATCCAAGTTCCATGGACACTGATGTCCCGAGTTAGACCCGAAGAAAGATCTGACATGGAAAATTTATTTTCAGCGATTGAGAATCGTCATCTAGAATATCGCAATCGCCTCATCGTAGTGGAAAGGATGCGATATGATTTGTTGGCCAAGCTTAGGCTGCTCGAATCGCATCCGCGCGATTGGATCTAGAATGGTCTTGGAGGAGTGGCAGAGAGGCCACCTTGTCTGGTTGCATATTGCAACAAGTGTTTTATTGAGGCAAAGAGGAGGAAGTCCATAGGTTGCCTTGACAAGGCCGAAAAGAAAACCAGAGCACTAGAAACTCGTTCTGAGGAATGGGAAAGAACTGGACTGTAGTTGTTATGGCCTATGCCGAACCGTCTTAGGATGAACGCTCGCGAGATCACCGCTTGTCGTGCCTAAGTTCAGGACATCAATTAATGTGTTTGTAATGGCGATGGACTGAAATAAAAGTGTCATGTTTTGACATACGAGATGTTTTGCATAAAAAGAAATTTTTGATTTTTATTTTGATTCGAAACTTTAAGAGAGGCAGGACGTCTCCCGGCTTACATCAAGTAGTCCTACGTAAAATAATTGTGGAGACAAAAACTCTGGGCTCCGTAATTGGGTAATTCTATCCCAAGCAAAGTGTGCTTTTGCGGAGGCCGAGATGCTGGGCTCTGTTTATCGCCTTTGCTCTAGTTCGGAATTGGTTTGATTAGTATTTTTATTTTTAGGTTATATAATATATGCTTTCGTTAGGACTAAAATACTTCAAAAACTATAGATTATGTAGATTTAAAAGTAATTAAGATGCACAACAATAATTTAAATTGCAAAGGAAATATTTAATATAGTAGATCATAATAATTTTTTTAACAATAATTTAATAATTTATTTTAAACCAATTGATTATTAAGTATAAAAATATTTTTCTAAAAATGTTATATCTCTTCTTCTTTGGACCTTTTAAAGTTATTAATCCATTCCATTACTCAGGTCTAATAACATACAAAAAAACACAATCTGAACGTTATAAATTATATTTGTTGGTTATATATGTTATAATTATATAATAATTGTATATTTTATGGTTTAAATTTTAAACCATATATTACCTCAATATAGTTTATTTTTTAAATAATATGTATTTAATCAATTTAATCAGATATGTATATTCTTTGATACCGATAGTGTTAACAAAATAATGAAATGATGTTTTATTCGTGTAACACCAAATTAATGATATTTTAAATTTATATAAATGTCGACCAAACCCGTCCTGCTATATAACTATGTCCCGAGATATTTTAACTCGCACTATATCATTTTAATTTTTAAAATTTATTGTTTAGTACCATAAATATTAGATTGAGTTGATACATTATTTATTAAGTTTGTAACCATTTACATTTTATAAGATTGACAATTCTTATAAAGTTTAACTATTTATAATACTTACGGTTGAGTATTTCTCATATTTGAAGTTTCGTAAGACTTTAAATATATTATTAATATTTTAATGGTCTTTCAACTTTTTTTAAAGTTGAAATATTTATAATATTTAAACTTCTTATAAAGTTCAAATATTTATAATATTCGAAACTTCATAAACATTTAAATATTTATAATATTTAAACTTCTTATAAAGTTTAAATATTTATAATATTCAAAACTTCATAAACATTTAATTATTTCTAATATTTTTAACATTTTTTTATAAAGTTTAACTTTCTAAAAAATATAAATATTTATAATATTTAAATTTTTAAAAGTTTTAAATATTGATAATATTCAACTTTTTAAAAATCTATAAAATAAAGAATGGGAATAAACCAAATAAAAGTTTTTAAGTTTGAATGTCTGATAAATCAAAATTTCTACTCATTTGTATTATGAATTATTTTGGTCTTGTTTATAGTAGGATTTTGAACCATTTTCCAATTTTTTAGGTGATGTGGGATATTGTACCCGTATTTTTATTCATCTATTGAGTAATATATGTCCGTTTTAAAAATTTTTGTATTACATCATGTGCAGGAAAAAATCACAATTTTTATTAGAGATCTGAAAAAATTACGAGATCGAGTTAAATGGAAAGTTAATATTTGTGTAATATTCTCCTATTGCTAAATAAGTAGATTTACTATTATTGAATATGTAATGAACTTGTTAGACAAGTTATATCTTTTGTATAAATATAAGCCTAGAGGCTAATGAATAAAATGAGAGAAACTATTTTACTTCTAAGGTTTCCTCCAAATCTATCAATTTTTATTAACTAAATGTATTATAGAATAATTCAAGATAATTTAAACATAAATTCAAATAAAAATGAACGGGAATCATATATTTATGTTTGAATGAGGTAGAAAGATTTCATTATTTTATTAAAACTTAACTATAATTAATTTTGAAATTTTTGGTAACTAATATTAAAGTCAATGCATTGAATGCTAAAGTCAATGGAGATGAATTTTTTTGTCAAGTTTCTGCAAAAATACTAGTATAGATTAATTTGACTATTATTCCAACGCAATCTCAGGTTATAAATATAGGTAAGAATATAAATTTTATATATAGATATATACAACAATTTTATTTATAAACATGTTTTCTACTTTGATATATTCTATTAATAATTTAATATTATAGAGTGAGACTATAATTTACAAAACTGAAATAATCATATTGAACTCATTATGAAAGATGTTGTCTACTTTTTAATATTTTAGTATAAAAATGAGGTGTATTATTTCTCTTAACTCTGTTGGTACATATTTTTAACAAGATGTTAGCTTTCAAATGCTTTAAACTAAACTAAGTGTTCTTATTTGTTATGTTTTCATTAGATTTCATTTTCAAAGAGGTTTACATACCTTCAAGAGCTCACTTCAGCTTTTATACCTTTTTTCTTTGAATTTATATTTTCATTACGCTAGTAAAGCTCTTAAAATAGTCTATATAAAATTTTTACTATCATCGATTTCACTTTTTTTTTCTTTGTAATACTTGGAATCAACAATGCGTTAGAAGTAAAATTTGAAAGTTCCAAATTAATAATGCTATATCAACAGTAGAAAAAAATTATATATATATATATATATATATATATACTGTATATTTTTGTTCTTCTTTCTACAAATTAAAAATTTATGTGTCATCCACAAATTTTAAATGATGAAGTTTATTATATGTTTTGATTGTATTGGTTATCTATTAAAAATTATATTTTTAATTAAAAAAAATGATGTGTTAAGTTGAAAAGCTGATGTGTATTGATTAAAATATTTTGATTGGTTAAGTTTTTAAATGAGGTGTCAGCTTCATATTTTACCAAAATGTTGATGTGTCTGGAGAGAAACTCCTTGTACTTTTATTGTACACTAGGATAGTACCTGCGCTACACCGCAGGATTGTTTGTATCACTACAAGAAATATCAACATTAATAGCACACGAAGATAGCTCATTTTACTGAACTGTTATGAAAGATCAATATTTTATTTTAATCACTATACTATAACACTAAATAAAAGCTAAGATAAAAAAATCACTAAGTCGAAAGCAAAAATCGTTTATTCCGCCAATACTTTCTGAAAAAATTCACTTATCCGCCATGTATCCTAGATCTAAAAAATTTATGTCCCACATTCCAAATATAAAAAAAAAACTTACACTTTTCTATACGATAGAAAGAACAAAAAAAAAAATCCCCCAAATCAAAACCTAGGTCGTCAGCCTCATCAGAACACAAATCAATCTTTCCTCTTGATTCATCTTCATCACCATGTGGATAAGAAGTGTCTCTTCTCATCTCAAAATCCTGGTCGCTGATGTCGTCGCTGATTCTCCTCCTCGTCTATCAATAGCCGGCTCCACTAGTCCCTGTTGGGTTTTATTTCGTGGCCAATCCAACAGCCATTTCTGCTTCTTCTTCTCTTTCTTCTTCTATGTTCTCTCGAAATCCCGGCTCACATGGTTCATTGTTACTATAGTTTAAACGCTTTCAGATCTCGAATTGGGACTCTATAGATAGCGGATTTAGATTTTCTTTACGCTGCTTTCTTCATAGATTTGGAGGATATACATAAATCTGGTCTCATATATTGGTTTAATACTCGAGTATGTATACTCATTTGCTGCAATTTTGTAATTTCTCTCCTCCATTGGAGAGTGAATGATTTTTTTATTATGGTTAGTATTTTGCAGTAGAGACTCATGTGAAGAAGAAGGTGTCATGAGAAGGGGGAGCTTGTAGCTCAAAAGGATGAGCTTGAAATTGAAGCTCAAAAGGAGGATCTTGAAGCTTGAGCTTGAGATGGTACTCCGAAGACTTTTTTGTTCTTCTTTGAGAGAAACCAGATCTAAGGTCTTTTCCTTGTTGATTTGAGTTTTTTTTTTTTGCAGACATCTAATGGTTTGCAAGTAAGCTCAAGGCATTTGACTATAGTCTATAAAATGGTTCTGAGATCGATCTTCACCAAGGTCAGAAATTCTTTAGTTCTCGATTTTGAATATGTCTGCTTCTTACTCCAAAAGTTTGTAGGATTTTATTGACTCTTAGCTTTGGTGTGTATTGTCGTCTCTCCTAAATTTTGTGTGTACTTATATATATATGATATACATAATATCTCAACCTTTTTTTTAGAGTTATAATCATATTGCTTGTGTCTTCTTTCAAAAGGAGGATAAGGAGATTGAAATGGAAGACATGTTAGTATTTTGAATGGTTAGTTAGTACATTAGTGTGATTGTTCTTGTTTTGTCTAAACGTTTAACTACGTTACAAGTTTTTGCATTGAGAGATGGATGATAGTAAAGGTAAGTATCAAACTTGTTTAACTGGTTTGGTTTATGAAACATCAATTGGTGAATCGTTAATTGTTTGATTTCCTGTTGGTTCATGATGTTCAGTTTCATCATCAAGGCTTGTCTCTATTTGTCTGGTTCTTGGCACTGAATTGCTCTACTAAATGTTCTTGCACTGCTGTTTTGTTTGATACAGGATGAGCCCATCTGAGTTTATTCTTCCGTTTGATCAGTATATGGAGTCTGTGAAGAATAACTACTCCATCGGCATGAGATTTAAAATGAGATTAGAAGGCGAAAAGGCTTCTGCAGAATTGTGAAATGGCCTGAAGCTGGTGACAAGCCCATACATATAAGGTTGTGTGGTAATGTTTAATAATCTGCAAATTCTCTTAGATTTTTAGCCTTGAGTTAAGGACTTAACTTAATATGAAAGAGCTTTGCTTTTCCTTGAACACAAGTACAATCGTTAGTTAAGGCGATGAAGGAAGAGGATGGTGTGGCTAGCGCCGTGAAGATCCGGTTGTTGGTGTTACGAGTTCAATGGAAGATCTAGTTGGTGGCACTTAGGATGTTAGTTTTATTTTGTTTCAATACTTGGCTGCACTTAAGATATTAGTATAAAACTTGCACTACAGGAAATTTGATTATTGATAGCACAAAAGGATAGCGTTTTTGATGTTTATGCTTTCTTTGAGTTAACCGTGTATTACAGATAGCGTTTAGTTATTTTTAAACGCTACCAATGGTTAAAAGCGGGAACAAAAAAATTGACGCGGGCCAAATTGGTTCTAAAAAATTAGTAAACCGCTATTGAAATTAAAAAGGGGGGAAAATTTCGTTTTTCTCCCTATAGCAAAATAGATCTGAGTCGACACTCTTCTCTCTTTCTCAATTTTTCTCTAAGGCAGATCTGAGACACTCAAACTCTCTCTCGATTTCTCTGGCTCTCACTCGATTCCTTACTCTCTCAACTCGATTTCTCCCTTTCTCAACTCAATTTCTCAATCTCTAATCGGTTTCTCTCTCTCTCGCAACTCGATTTGTCTCTCATGCAACTCCATCTCTCTCTCTCTCAACTCGATTTCACTGTGGAAACCCTAATCTAGGAGTTCACTCGATTTCATACTCTCTCTCACTCGATTTAGAGCTCACAGCAACTCGATTTCTCAATCTATCTCAGTCGATTTCTCAGAAACCCTAACTAAGGTGGGTAATTGTTTTCGAATTTAGCTTTGCTTTTTCTCTCATGTGTTGTTGATATGTCTTTCGGTTTAATGTGAGTGTATGTGGAGCTGTATTGTTGGTCTTGTTCGATGATGGAGAAGTCTTGGGTTTGGCTGCCAAGGTATGGAGTTTACAAGACTGTTTAATTGCTTATGAACTTTGTTACAAATTGCTATTGAACTTTTTAATGTTTGTTGCTTACAGGGCTAGCCTTGAGTATCAGATATGAGCTAGAAATTTTGTGAATGCAGTAACAACAAGTTTGGGTAATCCTAGTTCTATGTTATGTCCCTGCACAGATTGCCAGAATTTGTCTCATCAAGGAACATAGAAATGTTTGATCATCTAGTGATTAGGGGAACGGATGAGAAATACAAGAGGAATTTGTGTTGGCGCATTCATGGTGATAGGAAACTTGCTCAGCCAGATGAAGATCCAAGCTCTGAGTTTGAAGCTTATGATTTGATTAGAACAACCTTCTTTGATAGTGATTCAAAGCCCAATAGCCACAGTGAAGATCAGAATGATGATGTTGATAGTGTAGAAGAATCTGAGTTTAAAAAGAAGCTACAAGATGCTGAAACTCCTTTATATTCCATCTGTCCCAACTACACCAAGATATCTGCAATCATGGGGCTTTACAGGATTAAAGTGAAGGGCGGTATGTTGGAGAACTATTTTGATCAGTTGCTCAAAATGGTTCATGATATGCTTCCTAAGGACAATGTGTTACCGAGATCAACAGATGAGATGAAGAAGTTTCTGAAAATATTTGGGTTTGGATATGACATGATACATGCATGCAAGAAGGATTGTATCCTATATAGGAAGCAATACGCAGATATTGAAACCTGTCTAAGATTTAGTCTCGCCAGATGGGAAAGGGATAAGAATATCGGTGAAGAGAAGAAGGGGACTTCCAGCAAATGTTCTAAGGTATTTTCCAATTAAAGATAAATTTAGGAGGATATATTGATCCAAAAGAATGGCTGAAGAGTTGAGGTGGCATTTCAATAATGCAAGTACATATGGTACAATGAAGCATCCAGTTGACTCATTAACTTGGGACAATGTGAATGATAAATGGCCTGAGTTTGCTGCTGAACCAAGAAACCTCTGCCTCGGCCTTTCCATTGATGGGAAATTCTTTTGCCATCCAGAACACGAAGTATAGCACATGGCCAGTATTATTAGTCAACTACAACATGCATCCGACATTGTGTATGAAGGCTGAGAACATGATGCTCACTCTTTTGATCCCCGGGCCAATTGCACCGAGCAATAACAATGTTGTCTACCTAGAGCAATGTTGCTGTGGAGTATAACTGATTATCCAGCATTAGGGTCATTGGCAGGATGTAAAGTCAAAGGGAAACAGACATGTATTGTGTGTGGAAAGGATATGCCTTCTAGATGGTTAAAATTTAGCCGTAAGCATGTGTATTTGGGCAACAAAAAGAGGCTCAGACCTGATCATCCGTACAAAAGAAGAAAGGGGTTTGATAATACAATAGAGAAAGGAAGTGCAAGAAGAGTTCAAACTGGGGTAGAAATCTGTGAGATGCTTAAGGATTTCATAAATGATTTTGGTAAATGCATAGAGAAAAAAGGGAAAAGGAAAAGAAAAGGTATAAGTGAAGATGAGGAACTATCGAATGATGAATCTGATGAAGACGGTGTTAAATGGAGGTGGAAGAAAAGGTCCATCCTGTTTGAGTTACCTTACTGGAAGGTATATAAATTCAAATTTCAATAATTGTCAATTATTTTTATAAAGTTGCATATCATATTGAACTAATCACTACAGGAAATGTGTGTATTGATATCACCATAAGATAGCGTTTTGTATGTTTATGCTATGTTTGACTGAATCGTGATTTAAAGATAGCGTTTTGGTATAATGAAATTATTTAAGCGGTATAATGAAAGTGTTGCGGGACAGTTTTTTGGTTCTAGATCTTTATTATCCCGCTATTGAAAATGGTAAGAGGGAAAAAACTAAAATTTTGGCTAAGGCAAAATAAAAGAAAACCCGATTAGTCATTTCTCATTTTTTTGCCTTAGCCAAAATCATATCAGCTCGAGAAGTTCTGGATCTCTTTCGATATCACTCTCACTCAATTTCTCTCAATCTCACTCGCTTTCTCAGTCTCTCCCTCTAATTCACACTTTATCTCACTCGATTTCTCACTGTGTCAGTTTTTCTTCTTAGTCTCTCAACTCGATTTCTCACAATCTCCTTGGAATCTTCAATAGGTATGTTTTCATTCAATAGTAGCTTATTTGTTCGTTGGAATGGAAAACCATTTTCATTTGGGGTTCCGATTCTTGGGTTGTGTGAACATTGATGTGGAAGTTTGTGATTTTGGGTTTTGATTTTCAGTTTCGGTGAACATTTCTTGTTTCAATTTTGATTTTCTTTTTTGATTATGATTTTTGGGTTTCAAATTTATGTTGATTGAAACTGTTCTTCATTTATCAATTTCAGAAATGGCAAAGAGAAGAGGAGGAGGTCAAGTTGGTCCTCGTCGTAGTAGACGTAATCAAGGCTTGGAGGTAGAAGAGATAACACCAGAAGTTGCTACATCATCAAAACTAAAGGTGAATAAGAAAATAAAAGCAAAGAAAGTGGCTAGGAGAAGTAGTACTAGAAGGAAGAAAGTGGCTGCTCAATATGATGAGGTAGAAGATGTTACACCGCAAGATGATGTGGTTGAAGTTGTATTACCCCAAGATGATGCTGTTGACAATGTAACACGATCATCAATGGAGGCTGATCAGATTGAGAAAGCAATGTCTGAAGATGAGAAAGAAGATTCTGAGAAGGGTAATGACAAAGATGTAACACCGGAAGCTGATCAGACTGGGAAAGCAATGTCTGATGATGAGAAAGAAGATTCTGAGAAGGGTAATGAGAAAGATGTAACACCAGATGCTGATCAGACTGAGAAAGCAATGTCTGAAGATGAGAAAGAAGATTCTGAGATAGAAGGAGAAGCTTGTTTGACTGGACAGGAACAACAGGAGGATAAAGAAGAAGCTACCAATATGGAAGAAGCTGCCAATATGGAAGAAGCTGCCAATATGGAAGAAGATGGTGTTGGCAATGGTCAAGATAATGCGATTCCTAGCAACACTGATGAAGGAATTCAGGTACCGGAGGAAAGAGTGAAAGAAAGAAAAAAAAGAGGACCAACAAAGATCCGTAAAGTGGCTGAAAATCCTAATGAAAAGGTTTCAGTTACTTTCACTGACTTTGGTGATCCTGTTGGACCTGGTTCAATAACATTATCATCTTTTCTTGGTGTCCTTGTGAGGGAACACGTTCCGGTTACAATTTGTGATTGGAGGAAAGTTGACGCAGTGACTAAACAAACAATGTGGGAAGAGATTCAGGTATACATTTATATGCAACTATTTTTTGTTGAACAGATATGAAACATGTTTGACCTTTGCTTGTTGTATGTTATGCAGGAGATGTTTAACTTGCAAGAAGAATGGCAGAGAGTTGTTATTTTGAAGCAAATGGGAAATATCTGGAGGGCTTGGAAGTCAAGGCTATTGTCAAAAGTACGTGCTGCGAAGACTGCTGCTAAGAGAATAGATTTAAAACCCAGCAACATCCCATCGATTCAAGTGTGGAACTCTTGGGTTAGGAGCAAGACTAACTCAGCTTTCACGGTTAGTTATCTACAACTAAGTAACTTTCTTGTTTATATGTCATGTCTGATAGATTTAATAAAAATGATATTTATAATGTAGGAAATAAGTAGCAAGTATAGGAAGATGAGACAAAATCAGATTCCTCACACCACCAACCGCAAAGGAATGCTTCGTTTAGCTGATGATATGGTAAAATAGTTGTCAAATATCTATATATATTGTATATCTTGTTAGAATAAAATAGTATTGAGATATGTATGTACTTTATATAGAAAAAAAGAGTAGAGACTCAAGTAAGGTGACGAGGAGTAAGGTATGGATTGCGGGACACACTCATGCTGATGGTAGACCTGTGAAGCCTCAATTTGCTGAGACTATTGTAAGAATTCTGGAACTTGTTATATTGTGTATAATTGATGGATAACAATCACTTGTTAATCACTCTGAGTCTTCTTGTCTTTAAATGTTTGTATCAGGAACAAATACAATCACTTGATAGTCAAATGGACTCTACATCAACTATTGATAACATAAAGGAAGATGCTGTGAGCAAGATTTTGGGAAAAGACAAACCTGGACGAGTAAGGGGGTTTGGTAGAGGGATTACAGCTACTAAGCTAGCGTTTCTGCAATCTGGAGACGCAAAGATGGCAGAAATGAAAAGTGAGATTGAAGAGTTAAGGGGCATTGTCCGAGACTTAGCTGGAAAGAAGGGAATCCATTTCGTTATTGTTCGGTCAATTGGTATGGTTTTAAGACATTTACGAATTCCTTTTCCCTATTTCAGACAAGTAATGGTGATACTGAAACATCAGAGAGTATTGGTGGATCCAAAGAAGGAGTTAGAGTACAAATATTGGATTGGATTCAATCAGGAGATGTAGTTGTTGGGAAGGAGAATTATGTTCTGCTGAACCGATGTACAAAATTGGTCGTATACCAATTGGTCCTAATGCAATGGATGTCCTTGTTAAGTCATCACTAAGTTTAGAAGCTTTTCTCTGGAGGCCTACAACAGATGTGCTATATCTTGAAGAAACTGTGGGATGCAAAATACCTTGGCCAATGGACAAGGTGCTTTTGTATATGGATCCAGTCGCTTCCGAAGATGTATCCATGGTAAAGTGATACATATCTAATCATTTATCTTCTTACATTTCAAATCTTCTTTTCTTGTGGTGAAGTGATATATCTCTAATCATTATCTTCTTACATTTTAGCAAAACAAGGAAAGTGAAACTCGAAGATGCAAAATATATGACTAATGAAGACGATGAGGTTATTGCTGAAGGTGTTGTGTGCTCAACTAACTCCAAAGAGAAGGTTAACAATATACCTCTAGGTCCAAGTGCTGTTTGTATTGAAGTTGTGAAGGTTTTAAATGATAATGCTCATTTGTGGAGGCCAACTACTGAAGCTAGTTTAATTGGTGATGCAATTAACGAGAAAATTGCATGGCCAGTCCTAAAGATTGACGTCACGACTGCAACCACTACAGATGCAACACAACCTAAAGTCCAGGTATGTTATTTCATTTGTTTGTCTGTTGATTGATGTTGGAACTTGCTTCTATTATTTGCTTTGAGTTGTAGAGTCCAGGCAGCAATAGTTCCACCAGAAGTCCAAAGCAGAAGTGTTATCTTTTAGATTGCAGCAACTCTGGACGTAAGGTAGCTGAATGAAGAGTAGTTTCAACAGATCCGAACGACTCGTGCCATCATGTACTCATAGGTCCAAATGCAAGCAAGGTCTCAGTTGAAGTGGCTAAGATTGGTATAGCAAAGGTGTGGAGGCCAAATTCAGAGATTGAAACCATTTCTGATGCAATAGGTTCAATTGTAGCATGGCCAAATGATAAAATAAAGTTTGTGTGAATGGATGGGATATGATGTTGCAATTGTTGGAATTTTTATTTTAATTTGTATTGTAATTGTAATGGATTTTTATTATGGTTAATGACTGATTAACAATTGTTGGAATTTGACCAGTGCTGGGAATTTCGAAAATTAAACTGGTCATTGCTAATTAACCGGTTTAGTGATTTCGAAAATTAAACCGGTTTGGAGATTTCGAAAATTAAACCGGTTTGGAGATTTCAAAAATTATGGCTAATTAAACCGGTGCTGGAAATGTCTTTATTAATCCGGTTTGGAGATGTCTTAATTAAACCAGTTATGGAGATTTCGAAAATTTAACCAGTTTGGAAATTTCAAAAATTAAACCGGTTTGGAGATTTCAAAAATTAATCCGATTTGGAGATGTCTAAATTAAACTGGTGATGGAAATTTCGAAAATTAAACCGGTTTAGAGATGTCTAAATTATGTTCAAACCGGTTTAAGATGATATAAGCATCATCCCATCAATTGATTCTAAATTAAACCGGTTTCAATTATGTCAAAATTAAACCGGTTATGTCTAAACCGGTTTGCTAAAAATTTGTATTTTTGTGCTTCATTTGTGCTCTCTACTCAAAAACATAAAATTAAAACCCTAAACTTCAAACATTATAGTTAAATTTCTAAATCCTAAAGTATAAAACATAAACACTAAACTCCAAAGTCTAAACCCTAAACCCTAAACCCTATACCCTAAACCCTAAACTAAAACTTAGTGTTAGAATATTAATTTATACTAATTGTTCTTAATTATAACATTTATAATTATAAGAAATAATATTCAGAAACATTGAAAACCTTATTTTGATAAATTTTTTTAAAATAATTTATTTTATATGCTTATTTTTGTATTTAAAATGAAAAAACAATTAACCTCCCAGATTATAGGATGAATCCTACACCGTTGGATAACGCCGACTATGATCTCAGCCGTCCTTTCTTATTGTAGACGCAATTAATGTACACTGTTGATCTGTCTTGCTAACTTTGATCTGGCCCGTTTATTGTTCTTAGCAAATAAGCAGTAATCACCGAGATTGCAATCTAGGCGAAACCTACACCGTTGATCTGTCTCGCTAACTTTGATCTGAGCCGTTATTATTGTTAGCCAATGAGCAGTAATCACCAAGATTGCAATCTTGTGAAACATACACCGTTGATCTGTCTCGATAAGCTTACAGAACACAACTCATCTTTAGGGTTTACCAAAACTTCCCCATCTCTTCCTTTGTGTTCACCAAATCGTTTCAGAACGGATCCATCTCCATCGTGAACAAATGGATAAGACGTGGATTTCGCTGCCAAAGAAAAGCATCGAGCAACGAAATTCGCCAATTCATCAGCAAGAAGATTGGGCAATCTATCTGAAATGCTATGCCCATGTAGAGATTGCCGCAATGTATGCAATCAGTCGATAGATGAAATTGTTGAGCATCTAGTGATAAGGGGTATGGATAAGAAGTAAAAGACTTCTTGTTGGAGTATTCATGGTGAAAAAAGAGCGTCTACAGAAGACAGTGGTCCTCAACACGAAACAGAGGCATTTGACTTGTTTAAGACAACATTCTCTATGGGTGAAGGTGAACCAAATCTGAGGAATGATGATGAAGCATTAGAGGCAAACGACGGTGAAGCAGTAGAGGAAACTGAGTTTAGGAAAAAGTTAAGAGAAGATGAAACTCCATTCTACTCTGATTGTATCAAATACACAAAGGTTTCAACAATTATGGGACTTTACAGATTCAAGGTTAAGAGTGGTGTGTCAGAAAACTACTTTGATCAGCTGTTGGATTTAATTCAGGATATGCTACCTGAAGACAATGTACTGCCGAAGAGTTTAGCTGCTAAAGATATTTGGTTTCAGATACGAAAATATTCATGCTTGCAAGAATGATTGCATACTATATAGGAAGGAGTTTGAGAAGTTAGACAGCTGTCCAAGATGCAAAGTTTCAAGATGGGAGAAGGATAAGCACAATAATGAGATGAAGGTTGGGATTCCAACAAAGGTCCTTAGATATTTTCCAATCAAGCACAGATTTAGGAGGATGTTTAGATCAAAAAAGATGGCTGAAGATTTGCAGTGGCACTATACCAATGGCACTGAAGATGGTACAATGCGACACCCCGTTGATTCTATATCATGTGCACAAGTGAATGCTACATGGCTAGACTTTGCTGCTGAACCAAGGAATCTTTGACTTGGAATTTCTACAGATGGGATGAACCCTTTCTCCATGCAAAACACCAATCACAGCACATGGCCAATGTTGTTGGTGAACTATAACACACCTCCGACTATGTGTATGAAGGCTGAAAATATAATGTTGACTTTGTTGATCCCTGGTCCAACAGCTCCTGGGAATAACATAGATGTTTACTTGGCACCACTAATAGACAATTTAAAAGATTTGTGGGTTGAGGGTATTGAAATCTACGACTCATTTGCGAAAGAGAATTTCACACTTACAGCCATGCTGCTTTGGAGTATCAGTGACTATCCAGCCTTAGGAACATTGTCCGGATGTAAAGTGAAGGGGAAACAAGCCTGCAATGTATGTGGAAAAGATACACCTTCCAGATGGCTAAATTTTAGCTGTAAGTTTGTCTATATGGGGAATAGAAAGAGACTACCGTCTGGCCATCATTACAGATATAAAAAAGCTTGGTTTGACAACACTATTGAGGAAAGGAATGCTAAAAGGATACAAACAGGCGCTGAAATATATGAGACACTACAAGCTTTTAGGAATGATTTTAGAAAACCTCTAGACAAGGAAATTAAAAGAAAAAGAACTGAGTTGGAAGATGATGAGGTGGATCAAGAAGAGTGTGAAGAATCAAATGATCTATGGCGGTGGAAGAAGAGATCAATATTCTTTGAACTACATTACTATATTCTCTTATTGTTGGATCTGAATAAGCTAGCCTGACAGTTTATTCCTTCATGTGTTAGGATTTGCCTGTTCGTCATAATATTGATGTTATGCACGTAGAAAAAAATGTGTCGGATGCTATATTGGCTATCTTGATGCAAAGTGCTAAGTCAGAAGATGGTTTGAAAGCAAGAAAAGACTTAGAAGATATTGGAATCAGAAATCACTTGCACACAGAGGTCAGGAGAAAGAAAACATACTTACCTCCAGCAGCCTACTGGTTATCCAAGAAAGAAAAGACCATTTTCGGCCACAGGTTATCTAAGTTTATAGGTCCTGATGGTTATTGTGGTAATATTGCGAATAGTGTTTCAGTTAACCCTCCAAATATAGGTAGTTTAAAGTCGCATGATCATCATGTCCTCATACAGAACTTGTTACTGGCTGCATTAAGAGGGTTGTTACATAAGGTTCCTAGGATTGCCATCAATAGATTATGCAGTTACTTCAACAGGTTGTGTCAACGTATCATCGACCCGGAGAAACTAATGACAATGGAGACAGAGTTTGTGGAAACAATGTGTCAACTGGAGCGCTTCTTCCCTCCATCCCTTTTTGATATCATGTTCCACCTTCCAATTCATCTATCAAAAGAGGCACGTTTGGGAGGACCGGTACACTTCCGCTGGATGTATCCCTTCAAAAGGTTTGATGTACTCATTTGCTTCAATATATGTATTTCCTGCAATTATGTTCAACTAATATTCATTTCTTGACTGAGTTATAGGTACATGAAAACACTTAAGGCTTTTGTTAAGAATCATGCAAGGCCAGAAGCATGCATGGCTGAGGGGTATTTAGCTGGAGAATGCGTTGCATTTTGTTTAGAGTTCCTTAAAGATTCAGTACCAGTTCAAGAAACAGTTAATCGCAATGAAGATACTGAGGCTGATAGAGGCGTGGTTGAAGGTCGACCTCTGCAGAAGAGTATAGAAGTTACCCTATCAGATAAAGATAGAGACACTGCACATCGCTATGTGCTAATGAACATGGCATCTTTGGATCCTTATATTGAGTAAGAGGTTACCCTTTATGTTTCATCTACTAATTATTATTATAATTTATTCTCAAAACTGTTGTTTAATGTAAAATCAGGATGCATTTGGAAGAATTACAAGCTAATGATGCTCGATGTGCTAAAAATGAAACTTTGTTATGGAAAAACCATACTGAGCAGTTTGCACAATGGCTTAAAATAAAGGTTTCCATATGCAACTTGTCTTCTTGATTATTTGTTATACAACTTGTTAAATTGACTGATTAGCTTGTTAGCTTCATGATAATGTTTTGCTTGATGACTGGTTAGCTCATCTTGTAGCTTGATGGCTGGTCTTCTTGGACCAGTTTGCTAGCTTATCTTGTAGCTTGATGAATGGTTTCTTGGGACAGATTGGTAGCTTCATGATCATGTTTTGATTAATGACTGGTTAGCTTACCTTGTAGCTGGATGACTAGTTTTCTTGGCACAGATTGTTAGTTTCATGATCATGTTTTGCTAAGTGACTGATTAGCTTAGGTTGCATCTTGATGACTGGTATTCGTGATTATCATTTTAGTACTTCAGCTTGATGATCAAGGATGGAATTTTACTGTGGCAGATTCATTCAGACTCAACAAATAGTCATTCTAAGGAGATATGGTGGTTGGCATTTGGACCAAGAAATGTTGCTTTAGCACATAAAGGATTTATCGTTAATGGGCAACGGTTTCACACATATGCGGTTAATCGGAAGACACAAAATAGTGGAGTAACTTATGAAGCATTTAGCATGTGTAGATCAAGTGCTCGAGATATGAGACAAGTCGCTGATATGCTTACATATTTTGGAGTGATAAAGGAGATTTTACTTATGGACTATCACATGTTCAAAGTGCCGCTGTTTAGATGCAATTGGGCCAACACAGGGAATGGTGTGAAGGAGGAAGATGGTTTCACTCTTGTCAACCTTCATATGAACCAAACAGCCTATTTGAAAGATCCATTCATTCTACCTTCTCAAGCAAAACAGGTTTTCTATTCTAGGGAAGATGATAATTCAAATTGGTATGTTGTTATGAGAGCACCACCTAGAGGCTATCATGAGTTGGAAACATAAGAGGATTTAGGTGTTGCACCTTTGCCTGTCCAAGAAGTCGATGATTTGGATGATGAAGCTTGTGATGATGATAGTGTTTATGTTAGGGATGATTGTGAAGGTTTGTTAGCGGTAGATTGATAGGTGTTTGTGGTTTTTGTAAACAATAAAATCTGTTATGATTATCTAAACATTTAAATATATTTAAATATTTTGTATTAATTAAATTGGTTTTTTTTACAAATATTCGAAATTAATTAATTATTTTAAATAATAAATAATTCGTAATTCATTTTAATAAATAAATTTTAAAAAATTTCAAAACAAACTAATAACACACAATATTTGCTATCTTTGCTATAGGTAAAATCCAATTAATGAGTTTTAATAACATTTGTATTATGTTATTATAAATATTAACAATTGCGCAGTATACAATGTTATCGTTGTATATTTAACTATAGCAAACCGGCTATCCGCTATTAAAAGTGTATGACCTACTATAACGGGCGATCTCAGAGCGTTTTAGGAAACGCTATAATCGTAAACTCATAGCGTTTAACAGCCGCTATTAATACCCACATTTCCTATAGTGAATTCTTCTTCTTTTGTGGTAGGATATGCCGGTTCGTCACAATATTGATGTAATGCATGTGGAGAAGAATGTTTCTGATGCTATGTTGGCTATGTTGATGCAATCTGTTAAGTCAAAAGATGGGGTGAAAGCAAGGAAAGATCTCGCAGACATGGGGATTAGACAGAAGTTACATACACAGGAAAAAGGGAAGAGGACTTATTTGCCTCCAACTGCTTATTGGCTGTCCAAGTCTGAGAAAACAACATTTTGCAAGAAGTTAAGTTCATTCAGAGGGCCTGATGGTTATTCTGCAAATATATCCAACTGTGTTTCAGTGGATCCTCCTATGATTGGTGGATTGAAGTCACATGATCATCATGTGCTTCTCCAGAATCTCTTACCAATTGCTTTGAGAGGATTACTACCAAAGGGTCCTAGAATTGCAGTGATTAGACTATGTAATTTCTTTAAGAGGTTGTGTCAGCGAGTTATTGATCCAGAAAAGCTAATATCACTGGAGGCTGAGTGTGTAAAGACCTTTTGCCAACTAAAAAGATATTTTCCTCCATCCCTTTTTGATATAATGTACCATCTTCCAATACATCTAGCAAGGGAGGCACGTTTGGGTGGACCTGTTCATTTCAGATGGATGTACTCCTTTGAAAGGTAATCATCTTTTAACTTTGAAAATTTTCAGGTTGTATTTCAATAGTTTACTAACATAGTATATTCGTATTTGGTTGAGGTATAGGTAAATGAAAACACTAAAAGCATATGTAAAAAACTATGTAAGGCCAGAAGCTTGTATGGCTGAAGGTTATTTAGCTGGGGAGTGTATTGCATTTTGCATGGAGTTTCTACAAAATTCTGTACCGGTGCAAGAAAAAATCAACCGTAATGAAGATATTGGGTCCTTTGGGGGAATACTTGAAGGACGCCCATTCCAGAAGGCTGCTCAAGTGGTATTAAGTGATAAAGAGAGAGAGACATTGCCCATAGATATGTTCTAATGAACATGGTAGTGATGAGTCCATATGTAGAGTAAGTTTTTCTTTTGCCTCATCTTATTTCTTATAGTTTAACAACTAAGTTTGAAAGTTTAATGTTTAAAACTAACTTTCTGATATTTTATAACAGTATGCACATTGAAGAATTGCAATCAATGGATGTGAGATGTGTAAAAGTGAAACTCTTTTATGGAAATTACATGCAGAGAGGTTCTCACAGTGGGTAAAAGATAAGGTTAGATATTGTATATATACACAATATTATTTTCTTATTCCTATGTATATATAGTAAATAACTATACATATTTTGTGTGGATATGTAGATCCCTGGTAACTCATAACATCATTCAGAGAAATTGAGATGGTTAGCTCATGGACCAAGGAATATAGCTCAAACCTATAAGGGGTTTGTCATTAATGGGCATAGATTTCACACTGAGGAAGTAATGCGCAAGACTCAGAACAGTGGAGTAACTTATGAAGATTTTAGCATGTGTAGAGCTAGTGCAAGAGATAATAGACAGATGGCGGACATGGTTGTGTTCTATGGAGTTATACAACAGATAATTATGCTAGATTACCATATGTTTCAGATTCCAATATTCAAGTGTAAGTGGGCCAACAAAGGAAATGGTGTAAAAGAAGAAGAAGGATTTCCACTTGTGAATCTCAATGTCAACCAATCTGCCTACTTCCAAGATCCATATATTTTGGCCTCCCAAGCTAAACAAGTATTCTATTCTAGAGATAACTCCTCAAGTTGGTATGTAGTGATGAGGGCGCCACCAAGAGGGTATCATGAGCTAGAGACAGAAGAAGAGTTTGTAGTTGCACCATCCATTCCGCAAAATGAAGATTTTGGGAACGAGTCTTCTGATGATGAGAGTTTCTTTGATAGAAAAGATTGTGAAGGGGTCTTAGTAGTGGATTAATTGGATTAGGATTAGTATAATGTACTAATTTTTATTACAGTTCTGTTTCAGGTATATGAAAATGTCGAAGAAAATGGATAAAATCATTCCTAGACGCAGTAACCGTCAGCTAGGCATCTCTGCAGTCCCTGTAAAGTCCATCCGGATGGTTTAGGCTTCAAACAATGCAGAAGATAGTGTTCAGAAAAATGTTGAAGAAATTTTAGAGAATATGGGATCAGAAAGAGAAGAAGATAGGCAGGTCAATGAAGTTGAAGAAGATGAGCATCACAATGAAGGTAAAAAAGATAGGCAGGTCAATGGAGAGGAAGAAGAGCAGCAGGCTGATCTAGAAGAAAATTTGTAATCAACAGCTGTAGAAGCTCAAGAAACCAAGAAAAGGAGAACAAGAGGGCCAACTAAGATGCGTGGAGTTGCTAAACACCATGAAGACAAAATTGAAGTTGAATGGAATTCTCTTGGTGCACATGTGGGTCCAGGATCAGTCTTGCTTTCATCCTTCATGGGTATTTTGGTAAGAGAGCATGTGCCAGTCCTTCTTTATGACTGGAGATATTTGGATCCTTCAATAAAACACATGATGTGGGAGCAAATTCAGGTATTTCCTAAATACTCTTGCTAATTTACCTCTTATATGAGTCGGTGTACTAATCATCAGGTTGTTTAAACTGTTTCACAAATATTGTAGGCAAGGTTCAATTTAACTGAAGAGTGGCAAAAAGAATCTCTTTTAATGGAGATGAATAATACTTGGCGGTCTTCTAAGTCTAGGATTGTCTCTAAAGTACGAAAACTAAATAAGAAAGAGGTTGTGGAGATGAAACCAAGTAACATCCAATTTGTTGCAGCTTGGAAAAAATGGGTGAAGTCTAAGACTAGTGCAGATTTTCAGGTTATGTATTTCAAACTCTGTAATGATAGAATATGTTTGTTTGAATCTTTATTGATTATGGGCTTGTTTATAGGTTGTAAGTGAAAAATTCAGGGAACTGAGGAAGGGGCAGATTCCACACACCTCAAGCCGTAAAGGAATGAATCGACTAGCTGATGATATGGTATGTAGATGTTAATTTTGCTGTTATTTTTCACATAGCTGATGTGGTTTTGTTACCTGCAGAACAAAAAAAGTTCAGACCCAAGCAAAGTGTCAAGGAGCAAAGTATGGGTAGCAGGACACACTCATTCAGATGGGAGACCTGTGAGACCAGAATTTGTGGATACTGTTGTAAATGACATGGGATTATAAATATGTAATTTATTATATAGAACTCATACTAACTCTGTTTTCACTATTTGTGTTAGAAAAAAATAAAATCTCTTGATAGTGAAATGGCATCTACAGCTAGCACTAGCATTAGAGAGGATGCTGTGAGCCAGGTGTTAGGAAGAGACAAACCTGGAAGGATTAGAGGGATGTGCAAAGGGACCACTGCAACAAAGCTAGCATTCCTTCAGGCTAGAGATGCAGAAGGAATTGGTCAACAAGGTTGAAAATCTTGAAAATAAACTTCACTTCTTGTCTAAAGGGAAGAAGGTTAGTTAATCTTTTACTCACATTGGTAACCAATGCTTGATGATTCCAATGTATGCTTCTAAAATTCAACTTCTTCTGTGAACAACCTGATGATGTTTCTACCTCGGAGCTGGATAGTAGTTGTAGACAGGATGTTCGTATGTGTCAACTACTGGATTGGTACTCAAAAGAGGAATGTGTTGTCGGTGAAGGAGAGTACTGCTCGTCTGAACCAATGTACAAGGTTGCTCATATTCCAATTGGTTCTAATGCATCAGCTATCATTGTTAGGTCTGTATTAGTATAAAATGCTTCTCTTTGGAGGCCAACTAAAACTGTTGGATCACTTACCCAAACTGTGGGAGTCAAAATAGCATGGCCAGCTAATAAAATCAAGATGGTTGATTCCGAAACTGATAACCAAACTTTTGAATCATCGGTAAAATTTTGATTTTGGTTGATTTTTATTGAAACTGTATTATTATTCCCTGTTCTGATATATATTTGTTTATGACTGACTTAGGTACATGACATGATCATCATCTACGATTGTAATGCGGAGGAGGATGAAATAGTTGCTGAGGGTCAAATGTGGTCTACTGATCCTAAAGAAGTGATCAACGATATTCCTATTGGTCGAAATGCTACAGTGGTGAAGGTTGAGAAGGTGGTTAAGAAAGATGCTTATTTGTGGAGACCAACTACTGAAATATACTTGATGGAGCATGTACTTCAAGATTATATTGCCTGGCCAATGAACAAGATACTTGATAACATCATTATTTTACTCATATTAGCTATAGTTTTCATATGCATTTAGGAAGAGTTTGATATGATTTCAATGCTTTAATGTCTATTATCAAGTATTTTAGGTTTCAAGAAGGTTTTATAGCAAAAAGGACCAAAAGGCAAGGAAAATACGTTATAGGAAAGTTTCAGAGCTTTACAGTACGGGCCACTTTTGAAGACTTTCCACAACTCAAAATATATCATGCTTGGTGTCTATGGAAATTTGGAAGAGTCCTCTTTCTCCTCGAAGTAGAATCAAGTCAATCCATTCATTCATGCGGAAGTTATGCCCGATTTACCGAAACGTGTTATAAACCGACGTGAAGAGAAGCAACCAGCCGATGGGCTATCATTCAAGGCCTGACCAGCGATCATCACCACGGCCCAGTCCCAGCCTCCTCCACGGTCCAGAATCCTCCTTCGCCGCCCCTTGTCCTGCACTTAAGAAGAGAAGACGTTTCTACCCTTACAAAACCCTAACCCTAAACAAAACCCTATAAATACTCTTAAGACCTAGGGTTTTGAGGTGTGCTTCCTTTGTGCCTCTAAGTTCTTCATCCACGCCACTAGCAGCCGACCTAGAGATGACCAGAGACTCTTCTACCGTCGTCGAAGCTCGTCCTCTCTCACCTCCTCTTAGAAGCCATCGCCGAAGACACCAAATCTCTACTCTTCCTTATTTCTTTCATACTTACTTTGCTTTTGGGATCAAGTTACTTTTGTGACAAATAGAGAAGTTTACTTTGAACCCCCTTTTGTTTATTGATTCATTTTTGATGCTGTTCTACATAATATCAATGTCGTTTCTTAGCATCATGAGCGAGTAGTTTTATTTGTTGGGTTCTATGGGGTGATTCAAGGGGAATTCATGGTTCGCTTCAATTAGGTTGTTAGATCTTATTTTTGGTTTTATATTAGAGTTATTTGGGGACATCTTTATCTTAATTCTTATGCTTGGATTGATCAACAAGTACTGATCTAGAGAACGGGAGCGCTAACCGTGTTATCCTACTTCTCCGAACTAGTGTTATACTGAAGCCTTGCTCGTAACCTGCGTAAGTTGAGTTGCGAAGTTTGGTGAATGTATCGAACTTGTTTAACTAGCTGGTTGACATGCGACGTTGCCTGCGAAAGTTGAGTAACGGAGTGTGAAGACTTTAGACTTTCATTCTATGAGAATAGCTTGTTAGTTCATTAGTATTTCGTAGTTGAGAACCTAAACCGAAAATTAGTATTTACTTGTTAGATCTTGCACCTAATATTGCTTAGAACCATGAAAACCCTAAGATGACTCCCAAAACGCCCAACGCCTTAGTCTTATAGTTTTAAACCGCTTTTATTTACTTTTATTTATTTGCAATAGTTATTAGGAAAACCAAAACCCCAATCTCTTCTTTAGTCTTAGCCATAGTTCTTTCCCTTTTAATTCAATTTGTGCTTGCTATTACTCTCTGTGGGATCGATCCTAAAATACTACAATTGATTAACTGTGCACTTTCAGTCGTCGTGTAGTCTTTTTAGGTAAAAGATTTGGAGTGAAATTCTACACACATCATTACTCAACCTTCAAGACAAGCATCACCGAAAGCATCATCACCTAAGGTATAATTTTCAGTGACTGAATTTTAAGTTAGTCAAATGTTATATGATTGTGATCTTGAGTTGATCTATAATTTTGTTCTGAGTGGTAGAGTATAAGCTGCAGCTTCGCTAACAGCTCATCAAATGGAAAGAAGAAGACTTGCATGTTGTTGGACTGTGAAAACTCAGGAGAGATCGTTGCAGAAGGTATAGTCACTTCAACCAATCTGGAAGACACAGTCCACTGTAAACCCTTAGGACCTAATGCTAGCAAGGTATGGGTTAAAATTATAAAGATTGGAACAGCCAAAGTATGGAGACCAGATGCGGAAGTGGAATGTGTTGCTGATGCTTTAGGTACAACAGTGGCATGGCCTAATGATAAGATTGTAGGGTCTTGAGTTCAGCACACTTGTGTTAGAAACAAACTAGGGCCTTAGTTGGAACTTGAACTATTGTGTGGTGTTTATGTTGGCTAGCTTATAAGTTTATATGCCTTCTGTTGGAACTTGAACTATTGTGTGGTGGTTATGTTGGTTTGTTGGATTGAAAACTAATGTTATTATAAAAGTTTTCTTCTTCAGAAGGTATTTTTCGTTTTGTTTACAAAAATTTCAATAAAAATATTTGCTTAGGAATCCAAACAAATAGCAGAAAACGAATGCTACAAAAAGTAATATTAAAATGTTATAAATAGACTAAATAATGAAATATAATCGCTATTGTATACTTAAATATCGAGGATATAAAAAACGTTATTGTTTATAAATATTCAATAGCATGCCTAAAAAAGTTATCTAAAGTGTCAGATCAACTATCGCGGTGGATGACATCACTTTTCACAACGCTATCTTTGTTTATGATAGCGTTTAACGTGTGCTATCAATAATCAAATTTCCTGTAGTGTTGGTATGATTTTATGTATGACATTTTTTGGTTAAAATATTTATATTATATATATAGATGATTTATGAAATGTGAAATCTATATAGAAATAAATTTAAATAAATTTTGCAAAATAAACTAAATCGTTTTAATATAGCTATAGTAGAAATTCCTAACATAGCATGAAAAATGACTTATTACATTATTTTAAAAAATTAGAAAAACATGATAACAAAGCATGTAGCTGCTGCTATGGTTGAAGATTCAAACATAGCATATATATCTGGCGCTATCATATGTGGGGTACCTACGATAACAGTGGCCTAATATATCATTTGTGAAAAAGCTATGAATGACATATTATAATGTTTCTCTAGTGCTATCAATGTAAATATTAGTTGTAGAGTATTTTATTTTTATTTTTATTATTTTTAGATAATTTTATATGTGTTTATAATTAAAAAATCATTATTAATATTTTTTTATAATATTCATTGATAATATTTTTGGTTTTAGGTTTTTGTTATTATGCGTTGCTAGTTTTATTATTGTATTGAAATTTTAGATTAAAATCAATTTTTTAATTGCTTGTATTAGGATGTATTGGAGGACCATTATTATTGTTAGTTGTTTTGTTTTATTTAATCAATTTTGGCGTTTGCTAGGATGAATTGGAGGTCCATTTTATTAGTTTTGTTGTTTCGTTATTATTTTTATTTAATTTTGACAGTTTATTTTTTTTAATGACATATACCATGTGTGTTTTTATTGATTTTTTTCTTCTTCTTATTATTATTGATAGAATTGCTTAATTGGATTGTCTATGTAACATAAAATAGCTACTTGGATTTGGAAGGACTGTTTTTTTTTTAGTTTGTTAGATTTTTAGTACATTTTCAAAACATAATTATAAAACTAGTACATGTACTATTTACAATTGGAAAGAAGAGTGGGTGTGAGATAAAAGACCATAGAGATAGAGAATAAGGTAGGACATAGTGTTTTTGGTGAAGATTACTAATTAACCCCGGTTGGGAAGAGAAAATGAGATTTTTTTTTTCGCTCAGTTTTTTTTTTCCTTCTTTTTTGTTTTCCCCTTCCATCTAAAACCTAAAATATTAGTCAATGAATTTTTTTTAAAACCAGATTCCATATATAAAAAAAATCTATGTTTTTTTTTGGTCATCAACAAAAAAAAATAAAAATAATTTTTTTTATATATGGAATCTGGTTTTTAAAAAAATTTCATTGACTAATATTTTGGGTTTTAGATGGAAGGGGAAAACAAAAAAGAAGGAAAAAAATCTATGTTTTTTTCTCAATTATTTGATATGCATTTTGTTTGATGAATTTATTTGATAATGTTAAATATTTTTTACAAATTTTGTATCTGTATAAATTATCAAGTGTACAGATGTAATATGTACAATGATTGTTTAATATTTAAGTGTACAGTTGTCTGTACATATTATTAAGAGTGCAGATGTCTGTGCACATTATCAAGTGTACATATGTAATTTGTTTAATCTGTACATTTATCAAGTGTGCAGATGTAATTTGTTTAATCCGTATATTTAATAATGTGAACAGACAACTGTACACTTAAATAAGGTATACTGACATATGTACACTTAAAAATAATGTACGGATAATATAATATATTTAAAAAATATTAAACAAAATTCATATCAAATTGTGAAGAAAAAAATATAGATTTTTTTGTATCGAAAAAGTTTTCAAAAAAAATTATATTAACAATTATTTGAAAAATCAAGAAAATATGACAAAAGAGGAGTAGTGGCAAGTTATGTAAATATCAAATGTTTTTGAGGGCTAGTGAGTCTTGTAAACAGTCGCAAACAGTGGTCAATGTACTACTTTGCCAATTATAAATAGTAAACGTATTAGTTTTCAAATTAAGTTTAAACTGTATGTTTTTTCCTATTATCTCTTTTTTTTAGCTATTTGGTGTTTTAGTACATTTTACAAACATAATTGTAATACTAGTACAGTTACTATTTACAATTGGAGAATACCAAGTTGACCACTATTTGCAACTGTTCGATTCTCTTTTTTGCCATCCCCTAACATACATAATTACCTTCATGCCATTATTTCTCTTTTCTCCTTTTTTTTTTTAATTTTTCAAATAATTGTTAATATAACTTTTTTTTTAGAAAACTTCTTAGAAACAAAAAAAAAATCTATATTTTTTTCTTTACAATTTGATATGAATTTTGTTTAATAGTTTTTTTAAATATATTATATTATTCGTACATTATTTTAAGTATACAAATGTCTGTATACTTAAAATAGTGTACGAATTAAACATATTATATATGTACACTTGATAATGTGTACGGACATTTGTACTCTTAATAATGTGTACGAATAATATAATATATAAAATATATTACTCATGTACACTTGAAAATATGTATAGACATATGTACTCTTAATAATATGTACGGATAATATAATATATGAAAATATATTTAAAATAATCAAACAAAATGCATATCAACTAATAAAGGAAAAAACAAAGATTTTTGTTTATCTAAAACATTAAAAAAAAATTTACAACAACTAATTCTTTAGTTATTAGAATTTAGGGGTTATGTTTAAAATAATAGAGAGAAAGAGTGAGAGAACCTGGCTCATATTCCATTTCTCCTCTTCCTTCCCTCTCTCCTCTTTCTTCCGCAAAACAATTGATCAGGGGCAAACTAGTAATCACACCCAAATATCCCTACCCCAAAAAATTTTCTAACTCTTACCGCCTCTATCTCACAAACCCTCTTTTTCCAATTATGAATAGTAACTGTATTAATTTTACAATTACGTTTGTAAAACGTACTAAAACAAAAACACACCTTTTTTTTTACATACTTGTTTATGAAATGTGATTTAAAAATGAAAAATAGTTGTTTTAAGAAATTTAAACAGCCCTTCTCGTAAAGCTAGTAAGCACAAATCACTGTTAGAAAGTAAGCATACTTGAAATATACAACAAAAACAAACAAAGTTTCATAAGAAAATGAGTAAATAATTGAGAAGAAAGATCTCAAGGAAAAGAAAGCTGAAGACATTTCAAAAGTAAATGAAAAAGATCAACAATGAATTAAGCTTCTCTTCTCGTTTCTTACGTGTTCCTCTTTTCAATTATATTCTTCTTCTCACAAGTCCTTTCTCCCACACCAGCAAATACGGTGAAACCACATATTCACCGGTAGGAGAACCAGTTAGTAAGTAAAAAAGTATGGAATACCACTGGGCACACTATATATATATACACCAAGAGTACATACCATGAGCTTTGGCGTCATTGTTGAATAGTTCCTTAATGAGCACTGTTTTCCCAACACCAGCACCGCCAGAACGTCCAATCTCTCCTTCTCTTTGATAAGGAGAAAGGAGATAAAGAACCTTATAAAAGAAGAGAAAGCAACAAATGTCGGTTTAGAACACGAAAGACAACACATGTGACTTGTATAAATAACGTGGAGGTGGTACTGGTAACGTGATCTATCTTAATACCAGTAGCCAGAATCACTTGACCAATGGTGAAATCAAACAAAGATGGAGCATCTCTATGAAGGGTAAGTAATGGTCGGTTTATGTTAGAGAATTCAAAGCGACAAGGTGTTAGAATCAATTGTCACGACAGGTCCATAGAAAGTAAGAAATTTTTCAAGCATAGCTGTCACAGAACTCAACATTAACCTTTCATAGCAACAATAATTTTGTCTACAGTGATTAGTACACATCCTCATATTAACAAAAAAAAAAAGATATCCACACCCATTCATCTCAAAACCATAGATAACAGATTAATCGGAAAATCTGTTATGACTAATGATATCAAGCATATATATATGATATCAAGCATATAATATATATATATATATATATATATATGACTAAATGATGATGAGTAAACGGGTAAATATTAATAATAAAGAGTTATTATTAGTAGAAACAAAAATGTTCACAAGTCAGTCACCACAGATTCTGAATTATGATCCTAAAACCCTCTGGAATATTATGGAGAATCATAACAGCTAATCCCTGTGATTACTCCCTTCAATCACTCCCATAGATCTCTCTCTTATTTACTGTAAAGAATAATTGACTTTCTATAGATACTTTGTAAAGCTTTGTATATAATTGTCCATGCAATCATCAATAAGATAAGACATTCAGTCTCTACGTGGAAAACGTTCCGGCGGGAAGATTTAAGGTTTACTCCACGAAGTAGCGAATCCAATAGCCATGGATGGAGAAGCTTCGAGCAGCCGCCGTAAGAGACAACGAGCTCCCGCCGTTGCTGAAGAAGAAGCCGAGAATGGTGGAGGAGGAGATGAGGTGACGCGATCTGCGACAATGTTCGAGCTAGATCTCCTCGATTGTCCCATTTGTTGTCACGCACTCACGATTCCTATCTTTCAGGTCTTTGTAATTTCTTACTTCATCCCACTGTTCCTTCCTTATTCTGGGTTTGATTCAGAATTTTGAAAAATTGTAAGTGTGATTTAGGGTTTATGGATGATTATTTTGGTGATAAATGTTGCATATGTGTGAGATTAGAAGCCTTAATAGATGTTAATATCATTACAGTCACTAAATTGTGGGTTACTAGTGTATATAGATATGACTGTTCCTTCCCAGTTTTAGATTTGTATTTGGTGTTATAGTATCATTGACTTGTGAGTTTTGAAAAACTGTATTGTGATTTAGGGTTTATGGATGATGATTTGGTGATAAATGTTGCATATTTGTGAGATTAGAAGCCTTATTAGATGTTAATCTGATTACAGTCACTGTTCTTTCCCAGATAACATATGAATTTACCAGTTTGATTTGTATTTTGGTGTTATAGTTTCATTGACTTGTGAGTTTTGCTTTTGCTTTCTCAGTGTGACAATGGACATATAGCTTGTTCGTCTTGTTGTACTAAAGCGAGGAACAAATGCCCTGCTTGCACTTTACCTATTGGTAACTTTCGATGTAGGATAATGGAGAGAGTTGTTGAAGCTGTCATTGTGCCATGCCCAAACCGCCAGACTTGGTTGTACTGAGAAGTTCTCTTATGGGAAAGAGTTAGCCCATGAGAAGAAATGCAGGTTCGCTCCGTGTTATTGTCCTGAACCAGACTGTGACTACAGCGGCGTGTACAAGGATCTCTATTGTCACTACGATGCTAACCACTACGACGAAGACGACGACTCATGGAATAAATTCATGTGTGGCCGTTCCTCTGGCGCATGGCTGGACATAAGTCCTTCAGGAATCCGCAGATGGTCCCTTGGTTGTGGTTCACTGTTTTAAGGAGCCGCAAGGATTTTACGTGACTGTGAATTGTATTGCACCTTCTGCTCCAGGAGTTGGGGAGTTCTCCTATCATCTCTCTTACAAGTCTGGAGGTAAAACTATGACGTTTGAAGTGGAGGAGATGGATAGGATTCAGAAAGTGAGCTATCGAACTCCAGAGAAGGACTTCATGTTGGTCCCTTACTATTTCCAGGGTCAGATGGTTAATATGAAAATGAATATTTGCATCCGCCGGCTAGAAAACAATTAAGATGAAGAAGAAGAAGTTGATGATGATGATGATGAAGAAGATGCTGATGAAGAAGATGCTGATGAAGAAGAGTAATAATCATCATATCATATCCATTGTAGGTCGTTTTGTTCGTAACTTCATTGACCCTTCTGATGTATTATTGCTGCAGCTACTTAAGTTTGTCATCGATGCACTCTAAGCGAATAAGTTTCATGACTCGTTGTTTTACTTAGTGCTCATTTTTCTCCAACAATCTGTTATACTACTTACGTGTCTGGGGTTTGTTCTTTGTTTGATATCTAGTATTAATAAAATTTAAATACCCATAGACGTTTTAAAAGAAAAGAAAAGAAAAAACTCAGAACTTGTTACTAAAATTTTACAGACAAGAGTAAACTAAGAGCAAGGGCATTGGTGGGGGACAGTTTTTGGTCCCTCGATTTTAATAATAATATTTTGAAAGTTTCTTATTTTTAGTAAGAGCATTGGTGTCTATTTGTAATTGGTCCCCCGAATAAAATAATAATATTTTTAAAATTTAAACATTAATTTAAAATTGAAAAACAAAAACATACAATTAGAAAATTAATAACATAAAACATAAAAACATCAAAACAAAAACAAACATTTTTTTCAACTCATAGAAATTTATAAAT
Source organism: Camelina sativa (assembly GCF_030686135.1). Lineage (NCBI taxonomy): Eukaryota > Viridiplantae > Streptophyta > Magnoliopsida > Brassicales > Brassicaceae > Camelina > Camelina sativa. Next base: position 19,923,403 of record NC_141889.1, on the reverse strand, counting down.
CAATCTTCATTATATGGAAGATGTCCAAAATTAGTCCAAATATGCTCAATCAGATCTTGTTTTAGTTGGTCATGGGCTTGTTTATCCCGAATTCTTGTTTGACGAGTAATTGTACCGCTGATATTTGAACCCACAACGGCGGCACCAACGGTATATGTTTGATCCACATGTTCTCCTTGTTGAAATTCAGAAACAATGTTTCGGTAACTGTATGTATGTCGTTCATCTTCGACAATCATATTATGGAGTATTATGCATGATCTTATAACATTTGTCATTCTGTTTTTATCCCATAAACGAGACGGGAATTCGTCGAGGACTTCCGGTGAGAAGATCGGATCGCCTTCGGAAGATACAGAAGATCGCCTCACCGTCGAGATAGAAGAGAGAAGTCGCGAAGTTTGTCTTAAAAAATTGTTTTGTGTTTACCCTAGACTATTTCTTCTTCCAATCAGAAACAACCACGTGGCCAAGTCGATGAACGAAAAACGTCCCCTTTGTAGATACGTTTCTTCGTTAATGGGCCATTTTTCGTTTATTTAAAAACCAAAAATTTTGGGGACGGCCCATGTCGACGCCGATGCCCTTGCTCTAATCTTATTGACACCACAAACTATTTCTAACGGATTAAATTAAAACTTGGTTAAAAGGTTACGTTTTATGCGCTTTTAATGCTTAAAACCCAATCCATTAGCCTCAGCTAGAAAGCTCCACGTATGTATCATCCATCTTCTCCAAATAGTTCCCAATCATATATATCTGACGAGGTTATTCATCAATACCAAATGTCTTGTTCAACTTCCAAAGGTATTAATATATTACTCATTCAATCTCAGATTGATTCATAGATTTGTTTGATTCTGAATCTGCCAAATCTATTATTATGGTTTCAGCTTTTGCATTAGATTTGCGATTTTAACTTAAGAGATCCAAATCCTTTGTGTCTACGACAGGTTAAAACTGAGTCGAGATTTGGGAGATTCATTGCGATGATGAATCATTTACTGATACTCTCTGTGTTCTTGAGCTCAGCCTTGTTTTACGGAGGAGATGCGGGAATCACAAGTAGCTTCATCCGATCCGAATGGCCCGCCGTTGATATCCCACTTGACCATCATGTTTTCAAAGTACCAAAAGGGTATAATGCTCCACAACAAGTGCATATAACTCAAGGTGACTATGATGGTAAAGCTGTTATCGTCTCATGGGTGACACCTGATGAGCCTGGTTCGGGTAAAGTACATTACGGTACGGTTCAAGGGAAGTATGAGTTTACTGCTGAAGGGACATACTCAAACTACACCTTTTACAAATACAAATCTGGGTTTGTTCATCACTGCCTTGTATCTGGCCTTGAGGTAAAAAAATTATTCCAAGATGACTTGGTGGCTATGGGACTGTGTAATGGTTGTTTGTCTGTTGTATTGTAACACTAGTATGCATTTACAAAGTGGAATTAATATCAATGTTTTTTTTACCTTAGGAAGTTATGTGATCTTAGTATGTATTTGGTGGTTAGATTACATTATTACTTCCTTGTCCCTGTCCTTGAGGTAACAATACAAGAAGGTTTTGCTTATTGTGGAAATGATATTAAATATTCATTTTGTGTGGCAAAGTGTGTACATGATGATTCTATACACTACCTGTTATTTGTTGGGATGATGCTAATCCATATATGTTGGTTGTCAGTACGATACAAAATACTATTACAAGATCGAAAGTGGTGAATCTTCTCGGGAGTTTTGGTTTGTTACACCACCACATGTGCATCCAGATGCTTCTTACAAGTTTGGTATTATAGGTATGTCACGTTTTTTGTAAAGATTTACTTTATCTTCTTTCTATTAATCTAAACGCATATGTGCTTGTTCCAAGACTTTGTTTTTTAAGATTCATTGCAGAGATAACTTGATTTAGTGTTTCAACGAGAGTTACTTGACTTGTTTCTCCGGCTCTGTACTAACCAAACTCAGTTTAACTTACGAATTGTAGGCGATATGGGCCAAACATTCAACTCGTTATCCACACTGGAACACTATATGCAGAGTGGAGCTCAAGCTGTCTTATTTCTTGGAGATCTTTCTTATGCTGACAGATATCAGTATAACGACGTTGGTGTGAGATGGGACAGCTGGGGTCGTTTTGTGGAGCATAGTACCGCTTATCAACCGTGGCTCTGGTCTGCAGGAAATCATGAAGTTGATTACATGCCATACATGGTATAATACTGATTCATCATGCGCTGTCTTACTACCTACCCAAGTAACATATAGGTTATCCTTATAATTCGAACCCATGGAACCAACAAGTTGAGTGGTTCCAATGCTACAAATCTTCCATTTTAACAGTTTCTCTGACATAGATCAATTGTTACAGGTGCTTAAGAAAGTACTCTGAAGCTTAAAAGAGATAAAAGAATTGGTTACATGAATTTTTATATGATTAAACATATAGGAGCATGAAATTTTTGTTATAGCTACTAGTCGTAACTTCTCACTATTCAGATTGTTGCGCTTGAATTCTGTTTTTGTTCCTCCTGAAAGTTCTCAAACATGTAAAACATTGACAGGGGGAAGTGACACCTTTCAAGAACTACCTTCAGCGTTACACTACGCCTTACTTAGCCTCAAAAAGTAGCAATCCTCTCTGGTATGCTGTTAGGCGTGCATCAGCTCACATCATTGTCCTCTCCAGCTATTCGCCATTTGGTAATATCTCAATTGCTCAGTTACATCCCTGCTTGTAACTGTTACTTAGGAAATAAATCTTTTTTACATGAATGAGTAGTTAAGCATGACTTTTTCTGATTGCTGTGCAGTGAAGTATACCCCGCAATGGCACTGGCTTAGTGAAGAGCTTAAAAGAGTTGACAGGGAGAAAACTCCTTGGCTAATTGTTCTGATGCACGTCCCAATTTACAACACTAATGAAGCACACTTCATGGAGGGTGAAAGCATGCGAGCAGCCTTTGAGAAGTGGTTTGTCGAACACAAAGTTGATGTAATCTTTGCTGGGCATGTTCATGCCTACGAGAGATCGGTACTTGCTTGTTACCATAAACTCCTCATAGATTTTGTGCTTCAGTGTTTAGTAAAATCTTTTGTTTTGTCATTCATCTCAGTACCGAATATCGAATGTGCGGTATAACGTGTCAAGCGGAGATCGTTTCCCAGTTCCAGATAAATCGGCTCCAGTTTATATCACAGTTGGAGATGGAGGAAATCAAGAAGGTCTGGCGGCAAGGTGAGTAACATGACATTCAGTCATACAGTAGACCTATATCTAAAAGTTGAGCCGCTGAACTTCTTCAGAACTGATCATAATGATAATAATGGCTCTCCTATGCATGGTTATGTGTAGTATTTATATTTTTGGATAATGAGAACAGTGTGGCCTTTTTGCTTCAGGTTTAGGGAACCACAGCCGGACTATTCTGCATTTCGAGAAGCTAGCTACGGCCACTCTACCCTGGAGATAAAGAACCGAACACACGCCATATACCACTGGAACCGCAATGATGATGGGAAGAAAGTAGCAACGGATGAATTTGTGTTACACAACCAGTACTGGTAAGTTTTCTTATTCTCACTTTAGTAATCTTAGTAACTGTGTAGATGCAGAGCTAAGTGAAAATAATACGCAGGGGAAATAATATTCGACGGAGAAAGCTTAAGAAGCATTATATCAAGAGTGTTGTGGCTGACAGGATTGCCAATTGATTCACTAAGTTGCCTTATGCTTTTGATTCAAGTGTGAAGATTCATTCACCAAATCTTGATTACTTGTTATTAAATAAGGGAAGCTTATAATACGTTGTTACTTTTCTTTCCCGCTAAGTCTTATGCCATTTGGAGTATGAAGGAATTGGAATTATGTATTCTTTCAGTCTACGTCTGGGATTTTAGATTAGCGAATAATGTATTCAGTATAATTGTGTTAAGGAAACCTCTTCCACTACATAACTTCTCAATTGATAAGTTTTTGCTGAGAAATAATCTCAACCCAAACTTCACGATGCGTAGCAGCTTTGATCGTGTATGATCAATTTCTAATCTTTTTTTTTTCTTCTAATTTCTAATTTTTGTATTCTTCGGTTGAGGCAGATGGGATTAACAAATCCTCCATGTAGCATTTGGTCAGAAAATCTTATTTGAAACTATCAAAAATACTTTAAATTACGTTAATCAATTGGTAAATTGTAAATCCTAATGGTAGAGACAATTTTATGACAAAAAAAAGAAGTAAAAATAGGACATATTTGTGTTTTTAATTAGGTAAAAACACCCTAACAATAAATTTATTCACAATAATGGGTTTAATCACCGATCTTCCTACACTAAATTCTGCCTAAAACTTGACAAAAAAAATTCTTGCTACACCAAACTGATACCCAATTTTTCTTCTAGCCAACTGATACACATGTACAAGTATGATTACATTTTAACATTGTTTTCTTAAATCATACTGTGATACTGTGATAAAGCCAAGTTGCGTTATGATTTGAGATCTTAGGAGCTTATAACTGTTCTCAGGAACCCACCTGTCCATTGTCCATATGATTAGTGATTTCTTTTTCAGCTTATTGTATTATTTTGAATATCACAGTAGAATAAAGCTATATTTTCTATATATATAGAGAGTTTCTTTATTTTAGAGATAAATATAGGGAAAACCATTGGAGATGGTCTTAATTGCTAAATTGCATTACTCAGAAAAACAAGACGAAAACATAGTATTCAAATTCACTCGAGGACAATGCATTTACTTATCAATCAGAGAAGCCAGAGGACTCGACTAAAGCTGAGTAAGACGCATTCTCGTCCAAAGTCGTCATCATATCCCTAGTCACCCTTCTGTTTTTGGTCCTGAACACTATTCCATGATCTAAACTAATCAATTCACACAAAGCTAACCTCTGAGATTGGGTTGAATCCATGTCAGCATCCCAACAAGTCTGAGACAATATATATCTTTCACATTCTCAATCTTGTCCTCCGGTACTAAGATTTTGTTTTGAAGGAGCGCAAAATAGGCATGTAAAGCCGCCGTATTTCGAATCTGGATCAAGTGAACACAATTAAGTCATGTAACCAACATGAATTTCCTAAACAGAGTTTGACAATGCAGCGAAGTGACCTTTGGGTATTGGTGGGAAAGGAACGGTAGAAGCTGAGAGAACGCTTGAGCGCTGATGGGTTGGGAGACAGAAGCAATAGAACCAAGTATTACAACGCCTGTCTCTACCTTTTCGAATTTCTTTGAAGCTCTTAGTTCGATGGCTAAGGAATCCATTACTCCCATGTAGAAACCCAGCGTATAAGCCTGAAATCAAATGACACATAAGCTTTGCGTGGAATTTATAAGCTTTGGCAAAATCTAATCGGAACAAGTAAAACTGTAGAATCAACCTCTTGATTCCGAAAAATCCTGTCCAAGAAGAGCTCTTGAATTGTCTGTGTCAGAAGAAAAGTGTTAAAGATCTAAATACATAGAAAATAGAGGTTAATCGTTTATTTACCTTCAGACAGGGTACGATAACTCGGTCACATTTCTTGTACTCTTGGAGTATCCAGACGATGTCCTCACAGATCGCAGATTCTCTAGATTGTGGTTGTGTAAGATCTTTAGCTTCCAGTAACCCAAGGCTCCAGGATCTGCATACTGCCCATTGTAAGTTTGCTTTGTTGGGAAGAATTTCTTCCAGTGCTTCTCTATGAGGTATGAAAGGGACAGTAACAGTTTTGTTATACAAAATCCTTTGAAGAGCTTTTGCAGCGGCTTCTCTTAATTTATCCATTTTCTCCATTCCTTGCTTCACAATACCTCCAATCAAATGGTTTGCGAGATTTGAATCAAAAAGAGAAGATGAATCATTGTTATGATCACCCGTTGAGTTCATTTCAACCTTCTTACAGAGCATATATGTACATTTCTCAAGTCCATGGATTGCAGCTTCACGAACCCAAGAACCAACATCACCTCCGTTATCAACTGAATAGTCATCAAGAGCTTCCAGTAAAGTAGTTACCACTTCAGTCTTGATAAGAATAAAAAGAGACAGGTCATCGTTTTCAGGATCAATAAAAAGAGATAGGCCCGTCCAAATGCCCAACAAACATAGGCAGCTGCATCACGTACATAAGATCCAACACTGTGCGGACCTCTACGAACATCATAATGGAGTGCCTGCAAATGACATTTACATGTAAATCCATACAGCTTCTACATAATTTGGGTGAGTGACGTGATGGCTTCGTATGCATTGACTAGAGAAATAAGTAACCCAGTAACCCAAGGAAAGAGTACGACCTTCACAATAACTGGACGACTTTTGGGAAACTTTTAGGCAACAGTAACCCTCTACGAGAGAGTTCAGCTAAAGCCAAACAACCCCCATGCCATGAGCCATCTCCCTGAATATCATGAAAATCACAATAACTGTCAGTTAGACAGTGCCTGTTTTAATTGGAGTATCGAGCATGCAAGTTATGCTGCCAGAGATATCCATTAATAATTTTGAGTACCTCTCTTGGTGAAAACAGTTCCAGTACAGATGAAAGAACTTCTTCAGAAAGAACAGATGTTAGTCGTGAAGTTACACGACCTATACCCTTTGCAGCAGACCAACGAACCACGGTGTCCTACACAATTCAGAAAATAGAAAAACATATAAAAGGAAAATGCTTGTAAATACTGGCAAGTGGTAACATGTGAAATATTCTGGTTGGCAGCTAAGCCATCAAATATATAGCATCCAAGAAAAAAATATCTGTTTTAAGTGTTAACTGTCACTCCAGTCTATACCTTAGTACATGCATCATACTTTTACTCAGATTATCATGTTGTCATTTACTTGTATAAGTTGAGATGTAACCACCTGTAGTTATCAGCCTAACAGTAGAATCTCACCCACTAAACGTACCGTGTCTGTCAAACCAGAGAGTAGCATTTCAATTATTTGTTCTAAGATTTCAGGAACATCCATATATTCATCATCTTGGTCATTTGCACTTTCTGGTTGGGAGACGGCAGCGACAACATGATCAGGCGGCACCAACGTTTGGGTCGAACTCGTAGATATATTCTCATTAAGGGAGGCGGTGTGAGCCTGCACGGTAGTTCCAAACAAGTTTCAGATGACTATCTTGAGAATGAGATTATGACAATTACGGGCATAGTCAGAAATTTGAAAATATTAAAGCCCATGAAGGTTGTTTATACATGCTAAAAGGTCTTTACCACATAGCGCCAGGAAGGTGAGCGATGAGAAAGACAAACAAGCCCTATCCTCTGAGTTAACTTGATCAGATACTTGCGAAGCAGAGGACTTCTAGTTGCTGCATTTGATTTGCTTAGCATAATCACATCTTTCAAAACGACAGGAAGGGCTTCAAGCAACACTTCTCAGCTAGCAGTCTGCCAATGTTAAGACATAAAAACCCAGATCAAAATACGAAAACTTAAGTAATCAAAACCAGCAATATTCCCTACAAAATAAAAACATGTAAATTGAATCGGATATTTACTTTACTAGCATCTATATCTATGTTTAACATGTGGAATATGGACCATTATTGAAAACATAGTGAATAACTCCAGGTTAAAGAAAAAAAAAACCTTAAAAATGGCAGCCAGAGCCTCCATCACACTAAGCAAGCAAAAGTTGTTCACAACACTATCTCCCTCAGAAGATAAAACTTCATGTGTCCACTCAAAAAAACTGAAACAGAAATGCCACAAAGCAATAAAGAAAAGTAGTTGATTTGAGTAATCCGAACAATCTTGTTGATGAAGTCAAGTGTTCAGACCAGAACAAACACATAAACAAAACTCAAAACTGAAGCTATGGTGATAGGATCAGACCTTGCAAATGCCTTTCGCATATCCGGACGCGTTAAAAGCTTAGAGAGGAGCAACGCCGAAATCCTGCGCATAGGGCCAGCAGTGCACAGATAGTCCTTACAGAAACCCAAAATCTTCAATACCAGAGGAGCAAGGTCGTCCACACCAAAGCTCTTGTCGTTGACAATGCTTGTATCAACAGAAGAAATATCAAATGGGACCAACACAAGGATTGAAAGCCACAAAAGAGTAACACATTTGGCCTCCATTTCTCCAGTGCTTTCTTGCCTCAAGGATGAAACAGAAGTCATGCTATGGCACTTGTCCAGAAGCGCCACAGCGAGTTCTAGATCGGAAACTTGATGCGGAAAGTACTTGATTACAGCTTTGTAGCCACATACAGTAACTAAACTGTAGATAATGATGCATACGGGTTTGATAATTTCGAGAATTTCATGGGATCTCGGATCCAGTTCAAGTGTTGTAGAGCGAATGATTAACATGAGTGGTGAAACTATGCTCTCTAAGTAGGGTTCCACTAGCTGACCTTGCTCTTGGTATTTGTCCATCTACGATACAGAAAAACAATGTCGGCAAAGATGTCACACAAGAAGAAGCTGAGGCTAAAAGAGTAAGAAGCAAGCTTACAATGGAGCGGATGATGTGAACAGAAGAAGGATCAACGACACGGCCATTTGCAACAATATCATCAAGTAGGGATTTAACAATCTCCCATTCTTGCAAAAAGTATCTAAGTAGAAACTTTTCCCTGGAATCATGAATGTCCTCATCTCCATTCACAACCACCAAACTTTCCTCTTCTCCAGCTGCCATTACTCTCTCTCACTGTAAAACTGGAATAGAGAAAGGGATTTCAACGCTAGCGAATTGAATAAATTTACTGGTTCCTCTTGAAACTGGAAAAGACAGAGATCTTCAGAAGGTTGGTGAGGCTAGAAATAAGAAGATGAAGAACTAACTGGCTGGGTCTACCAAGGTGAAGACTTTTGCCTGCGAAACCAAGATGAAAAGAATAAACCGAACAGCTCCCAAAACAGACTACTATCTACTATTACATACGTTCATTTGTCTTTCCCAAACTGACAATTTCTAGACTGAGCCAAGCCTCAACCACAACAACAACTTGTGAATAGCGTTCCAACTAATAATGACAAGAACCTGATATTAAATTTAAGTGGAAATTTGAGCAAAAGGCAATCACAGCGATAAGAACTTAAACAGAGATTCAATAGCATTACCAAATCAAAACCCACAGTCAGAGATCTCAATAGCTTTTTCAAAAACCAAAATTTAACAGATACAATGAGCGAAAGAAACTGAACTCAAGTGGTATACAATTTTTTTCTCGGACAATCGTTCCTCCGTTCTCTCTCTTCTCTCTCCTTAGAAGTTCACAAAAAAAGTAGATCTCCTGTTTCCACTTTTTTCTTTTGTAATATGTGCTTAATTGCAGGTGTTGGTTTTGCAAAGAAGATCCAAGAGTGAGCAAGGGTCCTCTTCTACCGACAGTGGTGGCGTGGTTCTCTCTCTTCGGTGTAGTTATGGCTCCGGTAAGTGGAGAAGAAGATCTGGTGTAAGGGCCCCTGTTTTGAGGACGCCGGAGCTTCTCGGCTCCTCCGTTTCAACGGCTCGCTGTGACTATAGCGCTCGATCCTTTTGGATCTTGTTGGCTGTCGCGGATTCTGGTTGCAGTTGGTCTGGGTGAGCCGTCAGCCTCTGCAATTGCCGTGAATTGTGTGTCCACCAGACCGGTTTGAAGTTGTCCTTGCTCGAGGGAGATCGAAGCCGTCGGTGGTTTAAAGGAGGGGATAGATCTGAGTTTTGGCGGTTTGCTATGTCAGAAACTGCCAACGTCGATGTCGGTTGTCGGAAGTTGTACACACCGGGAGGGTCAGGTGGCTCGCAGGAACAAGATTGGTGCGCTGACTCTCTGTTTCCGGTGATCAACAGGGTCCGATCCTCTTGCCGGCGGCTGCTCTATTTCGTTTTTCTGTAAACCCTAATTTTGTACTGGGTCCGAATTGTAACATGCCAAGGCCCAGCCCATTTGGGAGTTTTAATATTAATTAAAAAAAAAAAAACTGAACTCGGCCTCGAGAGTGAATAATCAATCGAGTAATCAATCACTAATCCAGAAAAGCAGAAACTGAACTCTCCTGACACTCAGCTTAGCAGAAAAGATGCGGGAATATGCAGAGACCGCCTAATCCTGGTGCAAGATAACCAAGATGGCTCACTCCAGAGTTTACTCTGTCCTCAAAGAGATGAAACTCTCAAACCCGAAAGCAGAAAAAAGTTTTTCAATTGTAAGACAATGATAAAATTGTCAGACGAAAAAAAAAAAGTTCTTTAAATTGGCACAAATCTCAACTTCTCACAAGAGATTTCGCCACCCAATCAAGCTTAATCCCACATCTGCCTTAATGCTACAAAATCAGTTCGAAAAAACTCGTAGACACAATTTAACCTTTTTTTGGTAAACAAGGGATTATAAAATTCACTAACTAAATCAAAGTAATAAAGCCCAATATGATATATATATAAAGCCCAATTTAAAGAAACATACCCAATTCTTTTCGCCATATCACATTTCTACTTGGATCAGCTTTACAGCCCATTAGAGGAACAAAAAAAAGAAAAATGAATGAAAAAAAATAATTTTGAACAAAATAAACAATTTTTGAGGAATGAATGGAAAAAATGCAGAGAAAAAAACAAAATAATAATTGGAGACCAAACAATAATAATATTTGTTAAATTATATTGAATATTAAATCAATCAGTCAAAAAAAAATACTACTTTTAATATATATATAAAATAAATTTTACATTAATTTAAAAATAAATTTTTGAATTAAATTTTAAATACATCATATTAAATATTTATAGTTAATATTAACCTACAATAAAAATTTTAAGAATAACTTAAAATATTCTTTAGTTTTTATTTGCGATATAAACGTCTTTAAAATTTATTTTACTATTCATACAATTTTTAAATAAAGCCTTCAGATTAATTTTACATGAAATTTTGTATCAAAAATAATTTTCTGCCAATATACTGTGCAAAAAGATGAATATTATTGTATTATAAGATTGAAATATTATTAATAAACATAATTTCTATTTATTTTAAAATAAAATAAAAACAAATTTTAGTATTTGTTCTTTTTTTTATTCTATTTGTTCATCATCAATTTTGGAACGTAACATTTTTGTTCTATTCTTCGTCATTTTATGAGGTTATGTGTAGTGTAGTATTTATATTTTTGGATAATGAGAACAATGTGACCTTTTTGTTTCAAGTTTAGGGAACCACAGCCGGATTATTCCGCATTTCGAGAAGCTAGCTACGGCCACTCTACTCTGGAGATAAAGAACCGAACACACGCCATATACCACTGGAACCGCAATAATGATGGGAAGAAAGTAGCAACGGATGAATTTGTGTTACACAACCAGTACTGGTAAGTTTTCTTATTCTCACTTTAGTAATATTAGTAACTGTGTAGATGCAGAGCTAAGTGGAATTAATACGCAGGGGAAATAACATTCGACGGAGAAAGCTTAAGAAGCATTATATCAAGAGTGTTGTGGCTGACGGGATTGCCAATTGATTCACTAAGTTGCCTTATGCTTTTGATTCAAGTGTGAAGATTCATTCACCAAATCTTGATTACTTGTTATTAAATAAGGGAAGATTATAATACGTTGTTACTTTTTTTTCCCGCTAAGTTTTATGCCATTTCGAGTATGAAAGGAATTGGAATTATGTATTCTTTCAGTCTACGTCTGGGATGTTGAACGAGTGACTGCACTAGCTCGATGGTTATGATTAAAGAAGGCGAAACAAAGAACTTTATTTAAGATTGTCAAAGATCGTTGAATTACAAGTTGTCTGTTTAAAAGCCGACCGACCTATTACAGAGTTATGTATTCTCAATTTGATTAATAACGTTTAAAAGTAGAATCGGACGGACTCCAGACTCCTGCCTTCTGTTTCTTGGTCCCCTTCTGCACGTAGCTCCCTCGGTATTTATAATTGATGGGACGTTTCATCCTTCTGCCTCGGGATCAATGTGGTATTGTCTTGGAGCAAAGGTGGTGACCGACTTCTTTGTAGGCTGTCGTTAAATGGGCCATCCGTCCTTATTGGGCCTTCTAGAAGCTTAGTCGGCCTGGTAGGAATGACTTGGTCAGTCAATATCTCCAAAGGCTAAGTTGACTATTTCGTGAATGGGCTGGGTTGGAGGCGTGCTAAGGAGGGGTGAAACCCATATCCAACATGGGATTTTAGATTAGCCAATAATGTATTCAGTATAACTGTGTTAAGGAAATCTTCCACAAGGTTTGCATTATCAAGCTTCAAACCCCTGCAAGATGGTGGCAACTGAAATTAATATGGAATTATGAAAAGACTACTTCAACTTCTTAGATAATATGTCATGATTTTTTCTCTTGTTATATGCTAGTAGTGTGTATGTAGTACATACGTTATGATTGAATTGTATAGTTGTATGTAAAATATTACTTGGAGAATAACGTTGACAGATCCCTTAAACATTATTAAGCTAGATTAGTTACTTGGAAAAAAGAGTATGTTCAAGAAAACTTTGTTCCAATGGAAGAAATGTCTACAATACACGTTTTATTGAGTGAAACTGCGGCAAAGAGTTGAGAAGTCCAGTAAATGGACGACCATGATGTGTTTTTACATGGAGGTTTATCCAAAGAAACATACATGAAACTCTCTCCGGGGTTTGAAACATGATCTGATCCAACTATAGCGGGTCAATTAAGTTGCGTTCATATGAAAGACTTACGGAAGATATATAAACTACTTCCTAGGGACAGAGGCACAGAGCTTTCTAAGAAGGATATTTTTCCCACACAAGTACACGCTTGACGTCAAAGACGAAGTTGGGCTGGTGGGATGGAAGCATTTTGGATTACCAGAATTAGTTATTTGAAGATTATGCGTCAAGAGTTATGATACACGATCATGTAATATCACAGTTTATGGATGAGGCACACCAAATTACATTGTAAAGCATCACTGCAGATGGTTTGATACATTAGAGACTGCCTATGTTGAAAGCTGACTGTGATTTACGTGCCAGAGCTTATTGTTCTGCATGTCTGTTTACATTGTGATCTTTATGTGTCTTATGTAAAATAACAGATGCAAGCAACGGACTGTTTTGAGATTTGGCACCAGATATGATTCAGTAAGATTACATAAAATGTGGCCGCAGTCAAACAGCTAACTGTTAGAAGACCAGAAAATGGTATTGTATCCAAAGCAATACTTAACCACAGAGTAGAACACTTTCTCAGTTTATTAATTTATACTCTAAGAGAGAGACAGAGAGAGAGAGATACTGACAGGATGTTATTGCAGTTCCAACAAAATCTATGAAGAACATTGCAAACCTCTGTACAAATGTAGTGAGCAGAAGCAGGCCGTCGATGATCAATCCTCCTTGCAAGTAGCCTTGTTATGTCCTACTCCTCCACACTTTGTACAGCACACGGATCGTCCTCTTTTCCGGTCTTTGATTCTCTTCTCCACTCCCTGAACTCGGGAAAACAGAGGAGGAAGTACTTCTTCATCCTCTTCTTTGCTGCTGCCTTCAGTCTCCACCAAAGCTTCGTCAATCGCAACTGCTCCTAGAGCTTGTGAATACGTTAAACGGTAACTCTCAACTGTAAAGAAACTTGAACAATAGTCATATAGATTTCTTCCTTTTGTGTTTAGGACAGCAATCGCATGCTGGCAAGGGAGGCCTGTGGGCTTCCACGCGAAACAGCTGCAGGTTTGGTTACTAATGTCTACAAGCTGAACAGACCCATCATGAACCTCAAAAAGCGTGTCTGAACAAAAGAAAACTTTTAGCGTGCTTGCTTTCTTGCATTCTTCCACTAGACTTTCCTCCTTAGATGGCACTAGTTGGCTGAACCACGGTTTTGACTTCTCTTGGCTACCATTCACCAACTCCACAATTTTATTGACAAACATCACGAGCTTCTGGACGATGGAAGTTTCCTGAATTTCTTCAATCCATTTCGAGTAGATCTCTCCCACATCTGACGTAATATGACTGTATGGTTCACCTTCAAATAATGCACTGGCCCAGTGCTTTGATTCAATCTGCATCACCCAATCATAAGCTCTAGGAGACACTCGTTTTATTTGCTCGATGTAAACCTTAAACCCATCAAGACGATCAGCACGTGCTGCAGCTAGTAAATAGTACGACAAAGATGGCTTCCCATCTCCAAGAAACGGACCTCTTAGGCTTCTCATAAAATCCTCCATCAAGTAATGTATGGAATAACCATGTTGGGCATTCTCAAAAATTTCCAACACAGAACTCGCTAGCCCTTTCTCTCGGTCAGAGACAAAAGTAAGAGCTCGTAAACTGGGCACAGCTACCTTTAACTGTTCCAGAAACCAGCGCCAGGTTTCATCAGTTTCCACATCCACAAGGGCTAATGCCACTGGAAGCACGCCATCATCTCCATCCAAGGCAGAAGCCGTTAACAAAATTTCATGATACCTTGACTTAAATGGAATGGCATCGAGGAAAAGAAGCGGACGGCAACCAGTTTGAAAGCCATGTATACAAGACTGGAAAGACAGAAAAAGCCGCTGAAATCTTCTGTCCTCACCAACCACCAGATCAACCATACTTCCAGGGTTTGCCTCAATTACCTTATTCACAAAATGAGGTAAATGCTTATATGCCTCTTTGAATGATGTATGAAGTCCACCTTTGGCTTCATCAATGCCTCGTCTTATAGTGCAATAACTGAGTTCAATACCAAAATCTTGAAAAATCGAGTCAGCAATGTTCTTAGTCTTCTGATTTGGGTTCTCCTGCAACCTCTCCTTAATGATACTCACTACCCAATTCTTTTTAGGATGAGCAGATTTCCAAGATTCTCCCCCACATGTATGTCTTCTATTAAATTTTTTAATCCTAAACACACTTTCAGATGGTACCCATGATGCATAAATCTTCCAAGGACAACCTCCAACTAAACAAACACCACATGCACGATTTGATTCATTCTTCCTTAACCTGTACCCAAAACGACAAGCAACTGCATATTTCTGCAGAGCATCACGAAATTCAACGACACTCTCAAATCCCTGACCCACACCGGTAATACAACGTTTCCATGAGGCTACCAAGCTTTCTACAGAACCATCGTTAGCATCAGCAATAGAATAATTTCTCTCAAGATCCTCAGTTTCAGGGTAATAGGTCTCAATATCCTGCACATAGTCCTTGTCATCATCAACATCGTCATCATCAACATCGTTATCATCAACATCGTTATCATCAACATCGTCGTCATCATCATCTTCGTCACTAAAGACAAATTCATCATCATCAGTTTCTATTACAGGCTTTCGAACTTCTCCCCTATTTCTCAAGGATCGTCTCCTTGTCTCCGTGACATTCTCATCCTGAACCAAAATGCTGGGTTCTTCCATCACACGTCTTCGTTTACTAACACTTACAGGGGAACTGGTGGTCACACCACAAACAACATTTAGCGACATTGGAGGGGAGCTTTTGGTACCAGGATTACTACCTATGAATGATTGTTTCAAACTTTTGGGAGTCATTTTGGAGATATTGGAAACAAGACTCGTCTTCCCTTTCTTGAATTTTTTTGAGGTTGATTTAGCTGGTACCACTGGATTGGTGGATAATGTTACAGGAATCTCCACAAGACCACTAGATTCAGAGGTAAATCTGGGGCAGACCTTTCTGGATCTAAAATTAACATCAGCGAGGTTGTTTTCTTCAGGTACTCCTGTGACAATTTGGATAGGTACATTTGCTACATTCCCATATTCCACCGGTGTCGTCTCTGTTTCGACTGCTATATTATAAGACCTGCAATTAGAAACAGAAATAGATAATGAAACCACGATCAAAAGACCAGCAGAACGAAATAATGGTACATACATTTAAGATCTTATGTAAAGTAATGTCTAATTCTACTCCATTTTGGATCAGAAGTGATTTGACAAAAACCTAAATTATCTATCGGAGAATGTTTTTAATGAGAAATTTTGGTGTTTCGTAGATATCAACATACAATAACACTGAAGATCTTCTCTTCTTAGTTTTGTAGTTTACGAATGTTAAAAAAAAAAAAAACAGTTTGTTATGCTGTCAAAAAAAACTCTCAAGCATTTCAGAGACCTGAGCAAAATGGCAATCATTAAAATTTACTCGGCTCTCAAACTAGAGGGATAATACATTATCACATAGCAAACGTTATCCCTAAAATGCTACAAAATTGATGCATCATTAGGTGCCTACTACACTCTCTGTCAGGTTAGATTAAACTGAAAGAGAAAGCTGCAAAATAGATATAGAGTTGCGTGAAACATGATTACATAAGAGGGCATACCTGGTAACAGGTGACACAACTGCTTCAGACTGGAAACCTTCTTGTCCTGTGATAAAAACTTCTGCTGTGACTGAGCTCAGATGGAAATCATACATTCTTTTCATGTCCTTCTCTTGTTTCATGGTGATAAGAGTTCTTCTGTTTCCCGGGAGAAAATACTTGAGGGACAAAGAATTATATTCTAAATTCAAGAGCTTTGCCAGTTTTAGCTTAAAATCATCAAACGTAGTTTCATGATTAATATCTATCGCTTCTGCCTCTCCCCCAGTATATGTCATTGTCCCATCATCATCAGTCACAAATTTGCCACCAGACTGACAAATCAATATAAGCTTACCTTTGCCCATACCCACAAAAGAAGCCTGAGGAACTCAAAACGGAAGAGAAAGGTTACATCAGATACACAAGTAATCTGTATCGTCATACGTCCTACTGGCTATACTGAACTGTGTGAGCGGTAGAAAAATCAGTCTAGGACAAAATGTTCATTGTAGTAAATCAGTAAATGTCAAGCGTGCAAATCTTAAAATATAAACAAGATATGCATCTATGCTTAAGAACTCAAAATCAATTTGAACCAACTGAGACTTGATAACGTGTAAAGAGCACACAGTAGAATAGCAAATCACAGCAAAAGCCAAATATGACACCAGATTAGCACAATCTGAACTAATCCAAATTAATTTACTATTTGACCTGCATATTTCACTCTTTCTTCACCTAAAAACTCATCAAAATCTCCCCTTTCAAGTAGAGCAAAGAAGGCTACATGTTTTAAACACTAAGAAACATTTTACTAAAGGGTTCAAAGTTCCAGTCTTTGACTAAGGAACCAGCATCACAAAGTATAAACCTAGAGGGTAAATGTTTCAGTCTTTGAATAGGAATCAGAAACCACCAAATTGGGTCTGCATCACAAAGTATAAACCTAAAGGGTTAAAGTTAAGTCTTTGACAAAGTATAAGCCTAAAGGGTTCAAAGTTTCAGTCTTTGAATAGGAATCAGCAACCAGCAAATTGGGTCTGCATCACAAAGGATGAAACTTTGATGGAAAAAAGAAGAACACAAGTATAACAGTTGAATCCCACAAAATTCAATAATCAAGGCAACAATTAGAGGTGAGTGAGAGAATAGTTTTTACCAAAATATCAAAAGGGGATCTCGAAGCTCAGGAATTAGGGTTAGGAGAGCGAGAAGATGAGAATTGCGGGGAAGAAACGAGAGAATGAAACGAATTAGGGTTGGGTCTGTAGTGGAATAAAACAAATAAAGGGTCCACTTTATCGAACAAAATAGTTTCTAAGGGTTGCATTGAAATTCTTCCAGGGTCGTATCTGTGCAATTCTTAAATAATAAAATAAAACAGTTTTTGTCCAAAAAAAAAAAAAATAATAAAACAGATTTTATTATCTCAATCCGATAAGAAAGTATAATGTGTTGAATATAAGGATCTTTACCAACTATAAAGAAAGTTGAAAAATGGTAAACTAATTTAATAAATAAAATATAGGATAGTATCGGCGCTACATTGCGAAATATTTTTCTAAATTTGTTTATCTTATTATAAAAATAATTTGTAGTAATTAAATAAAATTTAGTATTTGATGTTTTACCATTACTTAGATTGTAGTGTCTTTTGCTTATCGGAATTAATTTTTATTTATATGGCTAAATTTTGTAATTATAGTTATGTTCTCTATTTGTCAATGTTTATATCTAATGAGAAAGATAATGTTGCAAATGTAAAAATATAATATATTTTTCAATCGATAATTATTTTTTTCTATTTCTTTCTGATATGTTAAAAATTTCTTAGTGACTACAAAGCTTTTGGTTACTGAGCCTATATGTTTTTATGTAACCTCGATATTTAGGATTTGAGATAGCTTCATCGTGATATTTTTCGAAGAACACTAACCACATATATGAGCATAACAATGTACCATATTATGTTTTAAAAGAGTTTTTTTTTTGTAAACACTTTTTTTAAAGAACACACGTTATGTAGAAACATCAAATTCAGATTTATATTTTTAACTAAAGGGTCCAATTGGTGACTAATTTTTAGAATAGAATGTGTTGTTCCTTGTTTTTTTTTCATTTTTGTTACCATTTAGAAGTAATATTTTCCTAATTTTAACATGTAGACCCCACACTATTCCTAGTAGTTCATTTTTTTAAGAATCATAGAAGAAAATTGTTCATCTTCAAATTTAATAAGGAACAAATTTCCCTACTCATTAGTGTTATATCATTTTTTCTTTTCCTGATCATTTTTTTTAATTCTTATTCCTCCAAATTCTTTTTGTTCCTCAATAAGTTACCATGAGCATTTTGGAAGATAGCTCTGATCAGTTCAATAATTAAACTAAACTATAGCAATTTAATAAAAACAACTCCATTTTAATATAATTCTTTTTTGTAAACACATTTTTTAAAACACATATTTTGTAGACACATCATATTCATATTTTATATTTTAAACTAAATTTTGGAAAATAGCTTTGCTCACTTCAATATTAAACTAAACCGAACTAACAATTTAGTAATAACAACTCCAGTTTTTACTTTAAAAAAAAACTCCATTTACGATCTCATTAATCCGGTTCAATAACTAATCCCAAGTCTACTTTAACAACCTCAAGATCACAACCAACGTCATGACTGCACACCTAAGCTACATGGAATCAGAAGCGGGTATACGGAAGCGGAAGCGTATGGAATCGTAGAAGTGATATTTTTGAAAATTTAAAGAAGCGGGTACGTGTTGGAAACATTTTTCATATATATATATATATATATCAAAATGTTTTTGATAAATGATTTATTATTTTAACAATGACAAATAAAGAAAAATATTTGTTTGTTATTCTATAATATTATTACAAATACAAATAATCAATGATTTGAAGTTAACAACCGATTAAAAAAATTAGATTACCATTAATTATGTCTTTAAAAAAATACAAAATTGGGCCAATTGTAGTACAACCAAACTCTTTAATGGGCCACTTTTTATTTTTCTTTTTTATTCGATCCTATATACAGACGGTTTTTCTCGATAATGAAGACGGTGAAGATGACGGCCTGACGACACGACAACGGCTGACGTGTTTGGCAATATATTTGGAATCGCACAAGTAGATCAACACTAAGTTTATTGATCTAAGCTTGACTCAAACTTTGTCACTGAAACTCTTTTCTCAAAGAAAAACTACCTCTTTGATTTTTTTACTTATCACTCTTTGTTTATTGTTTTCTGATCTGGTATAAAAAAACTTTGTCACTGTCGCAAATCGGAAAAATACTTTATTCCTTCCACGGGAAACCCAGTTGGCTAATATTGCGAGTCACCAAATATTGTGCTTAGGTGTATTAATTGTTTTAATTTGATTGGATATTCGTTTTAATTGATGTGTACTTCAATACAAAAGTTGAGCTGTCATACTCTGGTGAAAAACAAGGAAGTTTGATTGTATTGATAAATATAAACTTAAGTTTTATTAACATTTTTTTAATCACTACATATTAATAAAGTTAGTTTTTTTTCTCTTCTCCAAGCATTCACCTAAACAATATTATTTTTTAACATTAAAATAGACTTAAATTTTGTATTTAGTACATAATTAAGTTACTTATAATTAATAGAAAACTAAATAAAAAGAAATGAATTTATATTAAATGAATGAAATGTGAAAATAAGAAAAAATTACTATAACTTTTTATTATTGGTAATAATATAATTCAACTTTTTAAAAAAACTGATCATATTTTAAAATTTTAAATGTGTTAATGTTTTGAAGAATGAATGTAAATTTTAAATTCATGGTAGAATAAAACAACATTTCTGTAATTGTATTTGTAAAACTAAACAGAAAAAACTTTGAAAGTCAAATAATAGTTTATAACATGGTCAAAAAGAAAAACCAAATTTGGAATTTCATAAATTGAATCAAATGATTTTAATCAAAATTTGAGTATTAAAAAATAGTAATTAAAATATGTCTACAAAATCAATTTATAGTCTAGTATATATTATATGGGAGCCAATAAAAGGTGAAAATAAAGTAAAAGTAGAAAGGCAACGAGTGCATCGTACGCATCGTAGGGGGTGTATTCAAACCATGATTTTGGAGAATTTTATGGGATTTATGAAATTTAGAATTTTGATAGATTTTAGGGAATGTGATATGATTTTCTGTAAAATTCTTTCAAATCCCACCTAAAACCATGAGATTTAGATTTATGTATTTTTAACTAAACAAATAATCTCAAATCCTCTAGAATCCTAAAAATCATTAAAATTCAAATCCACAAAACTGTTTTGAATAACAATAGATTTTAAAGTAGATTTTTAAATCATCCGTTCGATAATAATGATAGTTTGTCATTCTAAACTGTTTTAATGTCGCTGAAAGAAAGAGTATTTGGCCATTGTTTGCAAAAGAAATGGTAGTTTTGAAATTGGTCACATGTAGTAGTGTATTTTAAAAAAATGAGCATGGAAAAAAGGGTATTTTTTAGAATGCCCCAACATTATTTGGAAAAATAATTATAATTATTTTATTTTAAAATTGATTTTTAAAAACACATTAATCTTGGTTGTTAAGTTCATTTTAATAGTTTATTCCATTTATTTTAAGTAGTAATTTTTTTGTTGTTTGCATTCTTTATTTTTTTCTTATATTTATTGAACTTTTTGTGCATTTTAATTTATGTTCCATGTTTCTTCTTCTACTCATCCTTCTTTTTAGCTTTTTAGGTGCAATGAAAATATTTAATTTCTCAAATATGTTTTCCAAAATTAGGCAGTATTTCCTCTTTGGGACCATATATTTAATTTACTCTTAAATTTTGACCCAACTTTTTTTATTTATCTTTGTAAAATGTTAAAGTGGGTAAAAACAAAGAAGCACATGTAACTGTCAGTGAAAGAGAGTTCAATATCATCTTCCTCCAATCATTCTCTCTATCCTGTGAACTTCACTTTCCCGTTGAATCGTTCAATCGTTGAAGTTTCGATATGTCGAACTCCACTACGGAGGACTCCGTCGCCGTTCCGTTGCTTTCCTCCCTCCGCCGCGCTACTAACTCTACTTCTCAAGTCGCAATCGTCGGCTCCGACGTCTGTCCCATCGAAAGCCTCGATTACGAGTACGAAAACACTCTCACCGTTGCTTCTTCTTTCTCAATTTTGCTTCTTCTTAAGCTTTTAATTTTGGTCGTTACGCTTTCGATTTTAGGATCGCGGAGAATGATTTCTTCAAACA
Organism: Camelina sativa; assembly: GCF_030686135.1. NCBI lineage: Eukaryota > Viridiplantae > Streptophyta > Magnoliopsida > Brassicales > Brassicaceae > Camelina > Camelina sativa. The sequence goes on along the minus strand of NC_141889.1, from coordinate 19,901,831 downwards.
AGATTGGAGAGGTCGTAGTAAGGTTGAGATTTTCCAATACGTGGTTATGAAGTGGCTGCTGTGTTTTTGTATCGGTATCATTGTAAGTCTCATCGGATTTGCTAACAATCTCGCCGTTGAGAATCTCGCCGGTATTAAGTTCGTCTTTACTTCTAACATGATGATAGCCGGAAGGTGAATGGACTCTGCTTTTCCGATTTGTGTTTTTGCTTGCAATGTTGATTGATTGGTTTTTATATGGAAAGAGAGTTGAAAATTGTTTCACAGGTTCGGTATGGGATTTGTTGTTTTCACTGCTACAAACCTGGTTCTTACTCTCTTTGCGTCGGTCATCACCGCTTTTGTTGCGCCTGCCGCGGCAGGTTCCGGTATACCAGAAGTTAAGGCCTATTTGAACGGTGTTGATGCTCCAGATATATTCTCACTTCGCACTTTGGTCGTTAAGGTAAGGATTTGTAAATTGCGCAAGATGGGGTCAGATATTTGTGTTTTGATTGCTCTTTTCTTGGGGTACAGATCATTGGGAACATATCTGCAGTGTCGGCGTCTCTTCTCATTGGTAAGGCAGGGCCTATGGTGCACACTGGTGCTTGTGTTGCATCTATACTTGGTCAGGGCGGCTCCAAAAGATATGGACTGAACTGGAGATGGCTCAGATTTTTTAAAAATGATAGAGACCGAAGAGATCTTGTCACTTGTGGGTCAGCTGCTGGTATTGCTGCCTCGTTTCGTGCTCCAGTTGGTGGTGTATTGTTCGCCCTTGAGGAGATGTCATCTTGGTATGTTAAGTTGTGTCAAGTTATTCTCTTGAGCTCAATGGGTTTTTTTTTTTATCTTAAGTTCATTAATTACCATTATTGTTGTTGAACTGATTGGCTCGTTGGTTTTTCTAGTCACTATATCTGTCCTTCACACCGTTATTTTGTGAATGATTAATTAAGCTAGGGTGTCGTTGTAGGTGGAGGAGTGCACTTTTATGGAGAATATTCTTTTCAACGGCTGTTGTGGCAATTGTCCTCAGGGCTCTAATCGATGTGTGTTTAAGTGGAAAATGCGGGTTATTTGGTAAAGGAGGCCTTATAATGTTTGATGTCTATTCAGAAAATGCGTCTTATCACTTGGGGGATGTACTTCCTGTTCTTCTCCTTGGAGTTGTCGGTGGTATCCTAGGAAGCCTTTACAACTTTCTACTGGATAAGGTGTTGCGGGCTTACAACTACATATATGAGTAAGCTATCTTTTTGGATAGATTTATAACACAGACAACAGAGTAAATAAAAATCTTGATCGCCAAACATCATTTTCTGTCCAGGAAAGGGGTTGCTTGGAAAATCCTCCTAGCTTGTGCGATATCAATTTTCACATCCTGTCTACTTTTTGGATTACCATTTCTTGCATCATGCCAACCTTGCCCTGCTGATGCCTTAGAAGAGTGCCCTACAATTGGCCGGTCTGGCAACTTCAAGAAATACCAATGCCCCCCTGGTCACTACAATGATCTAGCTAGCCTCATTTTCAACACAAATGATGATGCTATCAAAAACCTTTTCAGCAAAAACACTGACTTCGAGTTTCATTATTTCTCAGTTCTCCTATTTTTTGTCACCTGCTTCTTCCTCAGTATCTTTAGCTATGGCATTGTTGCTCCAGCAGGGCTCTTTGTACCCGTTATCGTAACAGGAGCATCGTATGGACGGTTTGTAGGGATGCTGCTTGGTTCAAACTCAAATCTTAATCATGGTCTGTTTGCTGTGCTGGGTGCTGCCTCCTTTCTTGGTGGAACAATGAGGATGACAGTTTCCACGTGTGTTATTCTCCTAGAGCTGACCAACAATCTGTTATTACTACCTATGATGATGGTGGTCCTTCTGATTTCAAAAACAGTTGCCGATGGTTTCAATGCTAACATCTATAACCTCATCATGAAGTTAAAAGGGTTTCCCTACCTCTATAGCCATGCAGAGCCTTACATGAGGCAGCTTCTAGTTGGTGATGTAGTCACAGGCCCACTTCAAGTCTTCAATGGCATCGAGAAAGTCGAAACTATTCTACATGTTCTCAAAACCACCAATCACAATGGCTTCCCTGTGATTGATGGGCCACCACTCGCTGCAGCTCCTGTTCTATACGGTTTAATCCTCCGGGCTCATATTCTGACTCTGCTAAAGAAACGGGTATTCTTGTCTAGTCCGGTGGCTTGTGACTCCAATACCCTTGCCCAGTTCAAGGCTGGTGAATTTGCTAAGAAGGGTTCTGGGAGGGGTGATAAAATAGAAGATGTGGAACTAAGCGAGGAAGAATTGAATATGTATTTGGATTTACATCCGTTCTCTAATGCCTCGCCTTACACTGTTGTCGAGACAATGTCACTTGCGAAGGCCCTTGTCCTCTTCCGTGAAGTTGGGATAAGGCACTTACTGGTCATACCAAAAACCTCCAATGTAAGTGATTTTGGTTCTCCTTTTCCCTCCCTGACCGTTATCATCACCTTATCAGTTTCTGATGGGCACTAGTTCGTAAGACACGATACATATTAAGGCAGAGTATAAATAGATAGGAGATAGAACAGATTAGAGTCTTTTGGATTTTAAGCATTGGTTTGTTTGAAGAATCAATAACAGCTCTCGAACCATCACTTCATTCTCTATATATCCCATAGTTCTTGTGTTTTTTTGGTTCATCAGTTGTCGAATATTCAGTTTGTATCAAATTCGTTAATTTGTAACTAAAGAAAGTAGTTAATTTGTATTGCAGAGACCTCCAGTGGTAGGTATATTGACCCGGCATGACTTCATGCCGGAACATATACTAGGCCTGCATCCGTCCCAGTCTCGGAGCAGGTGGAAAAGGCTTCGGATTCGGCTTCGGCTTCCTTTCCTCTCATGAAGTAAACAGCTGCCTGTCCACTTTCAGGTATGACAGCTCTGATCAAACTCTGTATAATTATTAAACGCAGCCATTTGGAAATCTAATTTTTGCAAATGCTCTGTGGTAATCATTCGACTTTGTATATGAATGAACATTTCGTTTAGTGTTAATACAAAGATCGATGAAGAGAGAATTTATAAATGTTTTATTGATTGAAAAAAAGCTGTCTCTAACCATCAGAATACAAGTTCGGAATCCCTTTTGTCATTCTACGTGTTACAAACACACATGCAATTGCATCAAGTTGGGCCCATATGGTCAAACACTAGGATCATGATTATTGAGTCGAAAGCTGAAACTTCCGTGATTCCAAAAATGTCCGCAAAAAATATAATTATGTGATAATGGTAATAGTATGAATAAAAGATATTTTAATATATGTTTTTTTAATATAATTTAAAATACATAGTAATTGAATATTAATCTGTCATGATCGGACTAGAAGTAGGAGAATCATCTTGAAATTCCAAATTGATTTTGCAGCAACAAACAGGAAAAGCAAATGTTACACAGTCTCCTCCTTTGTAACCGAGAGATAAGCACTTTGCATTACATGCAACTCTGCTGCTACATCCATATCTCCAATCCTGACATTTCCGTTTTCCTGTTATGTATGATTAAAAAAAAAAAAAAATGCAAGAATAAGTACATATATAAAATAGTATTTGAAAATTAAATGACCAATACTAATACAATTTGTGTTCACTGACTTTAACTAAATTACCAAGGACATCTCAAAACTAATTTTTAAAAAAAAACTAAAATCAATAGGTAATAAATAATTGGGATACCTGATGTTATGGGCAATAGCACGAGAGTATATATCATAAACAAAGGTAATATAGTAGCTGAAAATTTCTTCGTAGCCATTAATTATGTTTCTGAAAATAAGGAAAAAAATCTCTTTAGAAATTACCTTTTAATTTCACAAAAAAAAAACATTTAAGAAAGTTAGATTCAATATTATTTTTCGCATAAGAAAATTATAGTATAAAATTTTATGTTGCCTTCTTCAACATAAAACTTTTAAGTTATGGTATTTGCATATTTGTAATTTGATTTACCTTTCTTCTCTATGGTATTTTTATTCTTACAAAAGTTGATTGTGTTGGTCTTGTGTGTATTATATACATATATATATATATATATGATATAACATTACATATATAACTTTATTGACATTCCATATAATGAAAATAATAAATTTTATACTATACTTAAATCTAGACTAGAAATTTGGTCAAAAGCTTTCATTCACTTATGTAAATTCCATATGTGAATCTCAAGAAATGTAAAGTTATAATATTTTTATTCAAACTTTTAGGCATATATGAGATATATTAATAACATTCATTAATTATGCATATTCATTTAATTGTAATGATACAATTTTCAAAACAAAAACAAAAAATTATTTTAATTTTTTTAAAAATTAAAAAATTCATGTTATAGGCTTCCTTAATAGTTTCCAATCGTACATTGTTTTTTATTGAGTGGCTAGAATATCTATCATATGTGTTACCCAAAAAAAAGAAACAAAATATATTTTACAAATAAAGTTCTAAAATAATTGAGTTTAGATTTGAGAATTTTTAGAAATACCCTTTTTGAGATACCTTTTTCAAAAATACCTTTTTGAACATTTTCATTTTTACCCTCTTTTACACAATTACAATATGTTAAATTAATTTTTTAAAAAAATTTTAGGTTTGGGTTCTCTATTTTGTATTTAGGGTATAGTTTTTAGGAGGTATGGTTTAGTATTTGGTATTTAGAGTTTAGAATTTAGTTATTTTATATATTAAAAAGAGGTATTTTTGAAAATGAACACCATAAAAGGGTATTTTTGAAATTGACATAAAAATTGTATTTTTGAAAATCTCCCATTATTTTATAAGTTTTAATAGTCTAGAAAGTAAATTTTGATCTCCTTAGTTTTTTCCCTAGATGAATGTTCATGTATCTCAATTAATAGTTGATGGAAAAAGATCCCAAAAAGATCATCATCGATCTTGGCTGGTTAATACTTAAGGTTTTTGTTGGAGTAAAAATTTTACCACTTAAATATCTTTGATCTTAAAATACCTCATCTTAAGGTTTTTGTTGGATTTAAACTCTCAACGTAGCAGTTGTTAATTTACGAGCATTATGTAATCATTTAAAGATGTTAAATGTTTACTCCACATGTTTAAATATATACAAGCAGTTCACAAGATTGTTTTTTTTTTTCTGTCAATCTTACGAATATATTGTCTTGGTCTCTTTTGTGGTAATATGTGGGTTGAATAACTTAGTAGTAACCTTGTCCAATACCCAAAAAAAAACCCAAACTTTTCGATGTTCTTTTATAGTAATTTTTTTCTCTTTCTTCCGTATCGGAAACTCTAGCGCCACCGACCAATAGAGCTCCGGCCACATCTGAGGTGAGGTTGAAAATACATGCCAAGAGACCATACCATCTTTACATGCCAAACAATTAATGGAAAAACCAAACTTCCAACTGCTAAGACTGTAGAAGAAAATACAATTCTTATATCACTCTGGAAGACTGGAACTACTACAACAACTTGTACAGATAGTTGAACAAGTAACAGACTCGCTTGACTACACAAGACACAGTTTTCTAATTACATTCTAAGCGTAACTACTTTATATGTGTTATATGTAAAAACGAAGATACACCCAATATTGAAAAAACTTTCTTTTCTTATTAAGAATCATTTAAACAATCTTAGAAAATATGTTTAATCAGATTTACACACAGTCAACACGACTTGTCACTGACCAATTTTTAATCTAACCAAAATCCTTAAGAACTCTAAAAGCTTATTCGCTTAGTTCTCTAAAATTCTTCTTCAACGGTCAAACAACATGTTTGCCCAATAACACAATATATAGGATACCACATATGACCTACTTTCCTAAACAAGGATAAGTCCAAATCTTCTTAATAGATATGATAATAACTTGTTCTCTAATCAAAGAGTCTCAATATCCGTTACGGGTTCTACGTGTGAACCTCTTTTCTAGAGTCCTACAGACCAGCCTTGTAGCAACCAAAGTCTTCATGCTTTCATTCTCCCCCTTTTTATCTGAATGTGACAACTCAAGCTCCATATGTGAATAGTACTAGAATCTTCCGAAAACATAAGCCTCAACCACATATTCAGCTACAACATCACCATCATCACCAATATCATCATCTCATCATACTCCCCCAGCGTGAGTGCACATTCATATAAAAACAAAGATGGAGACATATATGCAGGGGGACACAACAAGCTTCCTATCATGCATTGTACCAAAAATAATCCTCAAGAGCTTTTATAATGTTCTTAGGTTCAACCTTTGAAACAAAACAATGTTGCAACACTCCTTGAGAATTCAGCTGAACATGACGAACGGTTTGCTCAACAAATGCAACTGCAGCAGACTGATTCTTATGACCTTGCAACTGTTTTGATGTAGCTAAGACTCCTGATGATTCATCATTCCAATCATTACTATTTGATCTAGTTGATTCAGTTGTGACTTTTTCTTGTACAGGTGGTTCTGCAACATGCTTCTGTAGAACCTGAGGTTCAACCCCAACATCATCTTCAGTGACTATCTTCGAGAGATTGCAACATAGGTTGATTTCCTCAGTTTCCTGGATTACTTGATTATATTGTCTTTCATTATGTTCAGAAACCTTACTGTAAAGATCCTTTTTAGCAACCCAGACTTTGCAAAAGTGAGATGGATCGATAAAGCACTTCCTAGCCATCCAAAGCTCCTTGATATTGTTCTTAAACTTGTAACATAAAAATCTGACATGACCAGGTTTACCACAATGAAAACATTCATAAATCCTACGTCCTCGCTGGGATTTAGTCCAACCTTTTTGTTCAGAAGCCGATATAGATTGAACTTGTGTGTTCCTGGTTAGTGCTACATGGGCTTCCTGTTGAACCACTTTTCCCAGAATACTTGACTCAACTTCATGATTTACATTGCTTCTAACAAAGCTTACTGATTTATCACGAGACAACAGCTCAACAGTCTCCTCTTTGTGATAACCCAGACCTTGATGTTGAGATCCTACAATTCCCATAGATAGTATCTCATCAAGCTTCTTGCCACCATTATTCAACATCCTAATCTTCTTGTGATTCTCATTCAGCTCTCTTTCTAGACTTGTTGCTTTTTCTTTTTCCAAACCATACTTTTCTTGAAGTTCCTTCAGTTTCTTTTCTAATACTTCTTTCTCAAAAGAAGGAAGTTCCTCACCAATCAATCCTTCAGAATTATTTTCTTCAAGCATATTGACTTTGGCTTCCAAACACAGTTTTTCCTTTATAAGAACCAATTTTTCGTTGCACAATTGGACCCAGTTGTCGTACAAAACACAATAGCTCTCTTTTGAAATCGACTCTTCACCATCATCATTTGAGCTTTCATCAGCCATATCATCACTCTTAGCACTGTATGCAAAAAGATTCAGTATTCCTCCTTCTTTTTCATCCCCATCACTCTCTGATTCTGAATCACTAAAGCTAACATATGCCTTATTATTTCCTTTCACCATGTTTGGACATTCAGATTTTAAATGTCCAATTCCTTTAGATTCAAAGCATTTCATCTCCTTGCGCTTAACCATTGGACACTCAGATTTGTAATGACCAAAACCACCACATTCAAGACACTAAATCTCTTTTCTCCGATCAGCTTTTTCTTTCTCAGATTTATTTGGCCTAGAACAAGACCTCTCTATATCACTTCGATTCCAGCGAGATAAATCTCGTCCCTGTCCTTTTTCAACACGCTTGAGAGCTTTTCCAAAGTTTCTTGCCATCAAGGACATGCTATCTTTTATCTCTTGCAACTGATCACTCCTGTCATCTGCCTTGAATGCAATTCCTTTACCATGAATTCTCAGTTCTTCATCAACTTCTATCTCCTCTGATTTTAGCATACCAACAAGATCCTCAAACTTCAAGGTGTCTGTGTTGCCAGATACCCTCATAACTGCTTTATGGGCTGCATACTTAGAAGGTAAACATCTAATTAATTTCTTAACCAGCTTGGTATTTTTATAGATCTTACCAAGATTCTTTGCTTCATTAGCAATAACACTCAATTTTGCACTGAACTGTGAAATTGACTCTTCTGGATCCATCCTTAAGATTTCAAATTGAGATGCAAGTTGGACTAATCTTGTTCTTTTGACACTTAAGTTTCCTTCATGAGTCTTCTGCAGAATGTCCCAAGCATCTTTAGCTGATTCACAACCTTGAACAAGCTTAAACTCATCATCATCAATAGCTCCAAAGATAGCATTAAGAGCCCTAGCATTGTATTTAGTCAAGTTCTTTTCTTCCACTGTCCAGCGTGCCTTAGGTTTAGTGATCTTGTCACCAGCTTCGGTTTTCTCATATGGAGGCTCCCAACCTTCTTCAACAGCCGTCCAAGCATCCTCACGTAGATTACGGATCAACTGAACCATGCGGACCTTCCAACGACCATAACTTTGTTCATCCAAGATCACAGCCCTTTGAAGCAACATCAACTCATTACCCGACTGCATCATTATCCCAAAATCTCAACCTGTAGCGAGTATAGAGCTCTCGTTGGTTGACTGCTCTGATACCAATTGTAAAATCGAAGATGCAGCCAATATTGAAAAAACCTTCTGTTCTTATTAAGAATCACTTAAACAATCTTACAAGATATGTTTAATCAGATTGACACACAGTCAGCACGACTTGTCACTGACCAATTCTTAATCTAACCAAAATATCTAAGAACCCTAAAAGCTTATTCGCTTAGTTCTCTAAAATTCTTCTTCAACGGCCAAACAACATGTTTGCCCAATAACACAATATATAGGATATCACCTATGACCTTCTTTCCTAAACAAGGATAAGTCCAAATCTTCTTAATAGATATGATAATAACTTGTTCTCTAATCAAAGAGTCTCGATATCTGTGTGAACCTCTTTTCCAGAGTCCTACAGACCAGCTTTGTAGCAACCAAAGTCTTCATGCTTTCATTATATACATATGGACATATGATCATTGACTCATTGTGTTTCTATTAATTTTCTCACATCTTATACACCAGTTAAGAATATATAGTACATATATATTCTCGATTAACATAACTACATTATGACATTCTCTATATACACACTGAGAATAAGAAGTGAGTTGGCTCCTTTAAAACACCGAAGTTAGATTTACTTTATCGTTTTACAATTTTTTTAAATAGCAAAGTTAGATCTACATTCAAATATTATTTTATACTCGGTTAGACCCGCGCTTCGCCACGTGATACTTTTTATAAATTTTTTTAGATATATTGAATTATCAAAATATAATAATTAAAAAAATTGGATTAACTGTAAAAACTATGGTTTATACAATGATAAAATAGAAAATGCATTAATAAAATAAAAATAGAGAAATCTCAAATTTAAAAAATGACTTATAAATATTTACATTTAAATCGGGTAGACTTAAATACTTAATTGTATACATAGCCTAACTAACTCTAATGTATATTCTATTTTATTTTCTTTACCTTTTGTGGGAGATGTATTATTAATATAATTTAAATTTATGATAAACTTTTGTAGTTTATACAAAGTTAATCACATAATTGTTATATAGTGTTTTTTTAGTGGTTCAAAAATTATTATCAAGCATAATTTTTGTACATTGGTTTAGCATTCTACAATCTCAAAAACAAACCTTCCAAAAACTTAATACCAGATAAAGCAAAACAAAAGCAACTATGCTATGAATATGAGTTCGGATATTCAATTCGATATCAAACTACAGTTTAGTTCATAAAATAACTAAGTAACAGATCTAAAGCAAACACATTAAGGTAAATCCTTTAGTTCCATACCATTTTGGACAATGTTCACAAGCCAGAACTTGTTTACATTATAAAGCTGCTGACTTCATTCGTAATCTTCAATCACCTAACAAAGAAATACACCGAAAGTGTCAAATTTCCTTTATACCCTCGAATCAAGGCGAATATCGAATTCATAACGAGATTCAATCGGAAAAACTCAAAACTTCTCTTCTACCCAAAACCACGAACACAAGGATAAATAAATAAAAAACTCATAGAAAGTCTTAGATTTGGAGATGACAACACATTTTCTTTTTCACATGATCTACAATCTCAGCTTTTGCTTAACTCGAATTCGAATAAAAAACAAAAAATAGGCAGTTGCTAGAAGGGGTGAATTTTTTTCTTTAGATTTATTATGTCTTTTTCTTTTAATTATTTGAGAAGATATACGGACTTGAAAAAATATACATTAATATTGCTTCTTTGTGGGCTGGGCTGGACATGTATGTCTTATATGTTTTAATTAAAATAGTAGACTTGTAAACAAAAATATGCGAGAGACACAGTATGACATGGAACATAATTGAATTTCTATTGGCAGTACATGATGAATTGTATTAATCGATATATTTTGATAGGTTAACTGTTTTAATTGATGTGTCAATACCAACTTCAAAGTTGAAGAAAAATACGTGAGAGACGTAGTATAACGTGGAACATAATTGAATTTTTTTTTTTTTTGTCATGCAAAACATAATTGAATTTCTATTGGTAGTACATGATGAGTTGTATTAATCCTTATATTTTGATTGGTTAACTGTTTTAATTGATGTGTCAACACCACTTTCAAAGTTGAGGCTGATGTGTTAGAAAAGGAGAGCAACACATTCTAGTTTTATTGTATTGATATATATATATATATATATATATATACATCGAAATGTGAAGTTAGATTTACTTTATCGTTCTCTAGACTATAACTCATATTCTAAACAACACTATTGAATCAAAATATTCCAACCAAAACAAAGCTGAAAATAAAATCCGAGCTGCTTTTATGCTCCGGTATACTTCCATATTTTGAAGAAACAACCAAAATTTAACAAATGGAAGAGAGTTTAATTCCCAACCAACATTTTATGTTTCGGAAACTTGGTTAAAGCCTCAAACATTCAATAAAAAGGTCGACGTGAGTATTACTCGTGTGGAGAAAATTTATGGAATGTTTCTTACCTAACAGTAGAATGAATTTTCCTCAATATTACTCGTGTGGTTTTTAGTTTCCAAATAACGTGAATCCTTTTTGGTCATCGGTCCCCCCCCCCCCCCCCCCCCCCACCCTCACGTTTCATTTCCTTTTTGTCATGTCAGTAAGATGTATTTTAAAATGTTTGTGGTTATGACATGAGTAAGGAAAAATGTTACCACATGTATGATAATGAATATGGTAATACTAGTAGGTGAATATCTACAAAACACACGGGTTTTTTTTAATTCTTAAGATGATTGGCTTGTACTGTTATAGTTTCTATAAATATAGGCTATAGCTACATGTTTGAAACAAGTAGGCCGATTATGTTTTTATGGCACAAAAATTTGTAACTATTCTTGGAATGTTAATATTATTATTAGCAATTTATATTTGATTTTCATTTGAGAGTATGTCCTAAAAAAATAATGTCCATAATTTTAACTAAGAAGTTATGGATCGAGGTCCATATATATATATCTTTTCAGACCCGTAATCAAAACATATTATATGGTTTCATCCCAAGAATAAATTTGAACCAATGACCTCAATACAGTAAAACTTCTATAAACTAATAATGTTCGGACCAAAATATTTTATAAATTAATAATAATTATTTTATAGTGTAAATTAATAATTATTAATTTGTAGGTATATTTTTAATTGTTTAATTTTTTAAAATTATGAATTGAGACAATCTTTGCAAAATAAGATTATGAAATTACAAATATTATAGAAAATTTTTAACAATAAATTACAAATATTATAAATTAAAGAATATTGTAAATTTATGGTATTGGAATTGAATTTGAAATAATTAAAAAATATTATTGAAAATAAATTACAAATATTATAGACAAATGCACTTATACACATGACATAAATACTCATATTTATGAATAAGAATATCAGTTATCGTATTTTAATAGTCTATCAAACTATCAAAATGTAAATAATGCATATGTAGAAATTGAAAACTTTTAAAAGTGTTACCTGTTTTATGAAATGTTATAAAATATTTTATATCAGTATAGTTTGAAGATACAATATAACTATTGTTTTATAGATATGAGGTTTAAGAGTAACATACTTTACTATATCAATATATATATATATATGTAAATTTACATAATTATTAATTTATGATATTACTGGGACCATATTTTACATGGAGATTTCAAAAAAATTATTATCTTATCGAATTTTGTTATTTTTCCCGACTTGGGACTAGCAAAATTTATTAATTTATAGTGTTTATTAATTTATAGAGGTTTTACTGTAGTTTTTGTCAAATGTTTTTACCATTTTAAGCTATTGAGTCTTTGTAAGATCCATAATTCCTATTAAAAAAATATATAAAGCTCATTCGAGGTGGAAAGCTTACTTGCATTTGATCGTGAGAAGCCAAATTACTCGACTTCGCCAGTCCAATATCATCTCCGGATCGATTCAAATGTTTAGTATGAAACAGTGGTATGTATCTAGGCATTTAATGTGAGGTTAAATTGACCGAGATTGAGCTTAAGAGTAATGCTATCGTTTTGACACATACATGTACACAACTCACATCGGATCTTAAAAGAGGAGAGGATGCATCGGGTAAAAAGATCCAGAAACTTTTATTGTATGGAGATCGTGTTTCCTTTTTCCATGTTTCCTTTTTCCACATATTGCTTCAGAATACTTCACGCACATTCTTTATTTTAAATATAGAATAAGAAAAAGATTGTTCAAGAACTCAAAATAAAGAATTACTTTTTTTATTTATCTCAAAGGAAAACTTTTTCAAAAACTTTTTAAGCTCTCAAACACAATCTCTCTAAACTCATAGTTTATGCAAACCCTTGCATCTCCTTAAATATAAAACCCTCAACACAAATTTCTTAATCTAGGAAAATTAACTTATTTTAGATATCTCCTAAAATACAAATATGTATATTTAACTTTTAAACTAAATATACTTTTCTTGGGCTTCAAGCTACTTCAAACTACTTCAAGCGTAACTCAACATTTTCCCTCTTAAGCTTGAAGTCTTCTTCACGCATATCCTTCAATCCAATGAGATCCCTCATCTCTTTGTGTTTGATCCTTCCAAGTGTTTTTGTTAAGATGTCCGCCCTTTGCTTATCTCCAGGAACATGCTCAACTTCAATCTGTCCATTCTCAACATATTCTCTTATGAAATGGTACATTGTGTGTATGTGTTTGCTTCGACCATGGAATACGGGGTTCTTGGTGAGAGAAATAGCTGATTCATTATCTATTCGGATGACAACTTTTTTTTTTTGTTAAAGGGTATTCAATATTATAAATAAATGCCCAATGGGCTATTTCCGGATTTAGACCCATCTACAATAACCCCCTTAGGGCCTAAACCACACACATAAAACCAATTAAAACCGAAAATCAAAACTGACCCGGGTTTTTCTAATAATGAACCGGAATCCGGTCGCTTTGTAACCCTAATCCCAACTGAAGAACTCAGTTTAAGCCGCCGCCCATGATATTGCGGATGCTCATCGGAACAGGACCTCCGGTGAACCTAGACGATGTGAGTCAAATGGAGATGGTGATCCAAGATCCGTTGTCATCCCGCCACCGTAGAGCAGCTTTGAGGAGGAAGAAGAGATCCGAGCTTTGATTGTCGAAGAGATTCAAGCTCATATTTGAGAGAAGAAAAGCGGTAGGGAGTAGATCTGAAATCCTTCAACGGTGGCTTAGCTCCTCCTAGCCATAGACGACCTCCCCCATCGAACAACAACCGTGAGAAGCCTCCATAATCTCCAAGTCTTCGGATCTAACCACCTTACTCTCTCGATCCTTGCCGTGAATCTCCCTCTTCTACTCCACGTCGCATCACCGCTGATAGAGCTCTTACCATCGGTGTGTCGAGGAAACTTCTCCCTTCCACTGCTCCCTTGGTTTTGATCTGCAAGCTTCACTTTTGTTGATGCTGCAGTTTACGGATGAAGCACCATGAGCCTTGGGGCTCTCTACGTCGCTGGAATCGACGGAGAACCCCCATCGACGTTGCAAGAGGTTGCGATCAGAAGAAGAAAAGGTTTACGAGAGAAAATCGCCGCGAGTTTCGTCCACGCGCCTGCGATTCTCTCTATCTTTAGTTTTTAATACACAAAATTTTCTACACTTAATCAATCTTCTGCTCTTTCTTTGATGATGACAACTTTTTCACGCGGCAATTCGGTGATCTCGCTAAGCAAGTCTTGTAACCATATTGCTTGTCTTGCCGCCTCTGTAGCCGCCATAAACTCAGCCTCACATGATGACAGAGCAACTGTCTCTTGTTTCTGAGAACACCAAGAAATCAAACTCCCTCCTAGGTAGAAGACATGGCCGGTTGTGCTCTTACCATCATCTGAGTCCACATTATGATTGCTATCACTAAAACCAATCAGTTTTGGAACCGTGGAGGTGGATCTTGTGAACTTGAGTCCTAGCGTCATCGTTCCCTGCAAATACCTTAAACATTGCTTCATTGCCGCTCCATGGGATTCCTTAGGACTGTGCATATATCGACTTAGTACTCCTACACAAAAGGAAAAATCTGGTCGAGTATGGAGAAGATAGCGAAGACATCCCACAATCTTTCTATATATAGTGGCATCAATGTCTCTCTCGTCCAAAGCTTTTGAAAATTTTAGACCAGCCTCCATTGGTGTATGCGTCAAGTTACACTTTAAGATCCCAGTTTCCTCCAAGATTTTAGATGCATATCGTCTTTGACTCAAAGTTACTCCATCTCTGTTTTGACATACTTTAATACCCAGATAATAAGTCAACTTACCAAGATCACTCATTTTAAATTTAGATGACATCTCTTTCTTGAATCCTTCGATAGCCTCAACATTGGTTCCTGACACAAAGAGATCGTCAACATAAACCGCAACAAGAAGAATATCTTGATTCACCTTTCTCCGATAGACTGTAGGTTCCTTTGAACATCGTTTGAACTGAAGCTCATTGAGAACTCGATTCAACTTATCATTACACGCCCTTGGAGCTTGTTTCAGTCCGTACAATGCTTTGTTGAGTCTATAGACTTTGTCTTCACTTCCTTTTACAACAAAACCCTCCGGTTGCATCACATAAACAGTCTCCTTTAGATCTCCATGAAGAAATGCCTTTTTTAAGTCTAGGTGATGGATTTCCCATCCGTTCACAGCTGAGAGACTGATGAGAAGTCGTATTGTCTCAATTCTTGCCACCGGAGCAAAAACATCTTCATAATCGATCCCATGTCTTTGTACGTACCCCTTGGCAACAAGTCTAGCTTTGTATTTATTAATGCTTCCGTCATTGTTCCTCTTAAGCTTGAAGACCCACTTTAATCCAATTGGTTTTGCTCCTTGTGGAAGCTCAACAAGATCCCATGTATAATTCTCTGTAATCGACTGGATCTCATCTTCGCACGCACGCATCCAGTTTTCTGAATTTCTTGCCTCACCAAAATTATATGGTTCGTTGTTAAGACACATTAACAAATGTTCTCCTTCTTCCTCGGATAATAGCACATAGTCATTAAGATACTTCGGTCTACGTGTCTCTCTTTGTGATCGTCTTAGCTCAATTACTCCTTGGTCCTCATCCTCACTATCATCATCTCTACTCTCGGTGGTATATGCTTCAACACTTCCAGCATCTCTTGTAACCACAATCTCTGATATATCATTATTTGTGGTTCTAACAGCTTTGTCAAATTCTGCTTCACTACAGGCTTGTTCTGCATTTTTAATACCATGGTTTTTCGTAAACTCCGAGACTGATCTTAAACTCTCCAGCTTTATTCTCCTCATCTCTGTTTTGATTCCAGTTCCAGACCTTTGTTTCATCAAAAACAACATCACGACTTACCACTATCTTCCGGTTTTGTGGATCGTACATCCTATAAGCCTTTGATCCTGTTTTCGTACCCAAAGTGACTAACATTCGCATTTTGTCGTCCAGTTTCTTTAAGTGTGGTACCTCTGTTTTTGCATACCCGACGCAGCCAAACACTCGAAGGTGTTGATATTGGGCTTCTTAGATCGAACCATCTCATATGGAGTTTGTTCCTTGAGTGCCCTTGTAGCAATTCGGTTTAAAAGGTATGTAGAGTGCCTAACAGCTTCCCCTCACAAGTAATTCGGAACTCGCATATGCTTAAGAATGCTTCAAGTCATCTCCATCAGCGTCCTATTCCGTCTCTCCACAACTACGTTTTGTTGTGGAGTGTAAGGGGTTGTAAGATGTCGTCTTATACTGGAGTTAGCACAAAAATCATTAAATTCATGTGATACAAATTCACCTCCTCTGTCTGTTCTGACGGTTTGAATGTTTAAACCTGTTTCTTGCTCCACCATGCTCTTGAACCTCTTGAACTTGTTGAAAGCCTCACTCTTTTCTTTCAACAGAATTGTCCACATATACCTTGAATAGTCATCGATAAGAACAAAAGTATATTTCTTCCCAGCCATTGTACTCGGCGTTATGGGACCACACAAATCACCGTGGATCAACTCAAGTGCTTGAGCTGCTCGTTAAGTAGTAGCTTGCGGGAACACTTTTCGTGTTTGTTTTCCTAACAAGCATGATCCACAGATTTGTTTTTCGATGACAATATGTGGTACTCCCTCTACAAGCTCCTTTTGTTATATGGACTTCATCGTCTCATAATTCACATGACCCAATCTCGCATGCCATCTACTTGAATCACTTGTTGTCATAGAATAGAAACACATTGGATCTTTAATCGCCATAGTTACCTTGTAGAGGCGATTTCTTGATCTCACTGCCTTGATCAGCAACTTCCCATCTCGATCATGCATAGTTAGTTTGTCTCCTTTCATTCGTATGTCACACCCGGACTCAGTGGCTTGACCAAGGCTGACAATGTTACTCTTCAAGCCCGAAATAAAATACACATCGGTCATTGTTCGTAGATCTCCATTCCTATCAATAAACTCAATCGACCCCTTTCCTTTGATGTTTATTCGTGAGTCATCACCAAACCTTACTTTTCCTTGAATAGATGTGTCTATTTTAGAAAAATACCTTTGGTCCCCAGTCATACGGTTGCTAGCTCCATTGTCTAGGTACCATGTATTTTCTTCTCAGCTATTCGTTTCATACTTGTTTGGCACAACCATCTCTTCATTGAGGTATACTACCTCGTGTATCATGAGTTCATCCGCTTCTCTTGTACTCTTGTTATCACTTTCTTGTGCTTCTTGAAGTTTTAGCAAACAATTGGGACAGTTCGATGCGAAGTAGCCACTCATATCACACCGATAACAATTTATTCTTGAAGTGTCTCGTCCTCCATTGTAGCGTCCTCGACCTCTTCCTCTACCATAGAAGCGTCCTCCTCTTCCTCTGCCTCTATGTTTACCGGTGAACTCACGCTGCTCCTGAGGTGACTGATGTTCCATGTTAGCGTACATCAGTTTGCTTTGTTCTTCTTGAGACTCTTCTTCTTCAGCGATGCGTTCTTCATAGGTTTTGAGACGTCCTACAATGTCTTCAAAGCTAGTGCTCTTTAGATCCAACACTTGCTCAAGAGAAGCGACAATGTGTATATACTTTATGCGGGGAAGACTCTTTAAGAATTTCTTTACAAGTTTAGGTTCCTCGATATCTTCTCCGACTGATGCCGACTTTGAGGAGATTTCGGACAACTTGCCAGCGAAGTCATCTATTGTTTCAGTATCCTTCATCTTCAAACGATCGAACTCAGCCATCAAAGTATGTAACCTTGCCTCCTTAACACGTTCTGCCCCCATGTGTCTTGCTTTAATAGCTTCCCACACCTTCTTTGCCGAGTCTAGCTCTCCTACTTGTAGAATAAGTACCTCCGGGATTGATTGGAACAACAAGGCTGTGGCCATGTCATTCTGCTCAGCATCTCCTATCGGATTTTCAATGATATCCCAGACCTTGTGAACTTTGAGTAGAATCTTCATATGCATGACCCATACCGTGTAGTTAGCTGAGTTTATCATAGGACACTTGATCGAAGAGGAACTTCCTTCCTTTAGCTTTGCCGAGCATCCATCTGTTATCTTCGCCATCATTGTGTTCGATGTCTCCGTAATCTCTCCCATGATATCTCATGAACCTTTGCTTTAATAGCTTCAAGCTACTTCAAGATTAACCCAACATTAAAATGTCGTCAATACAAATACTTTTAAGTCTTTAACATACAAATACTTTTAAGTCACTAAATTTGGTGTGTTTAATCTCTAATGTTTAATTAATGCATGCTTGTATTATATAACCTAAAATGTGTAATGTTAAATTAACTTTGTTAGTGTGAATCATAATAGTGAAGGGAGTAACATTCTTCATTAACTTTTTTTTCTTCAATATACAGTAAAATCTCTATAAATTAATAAGATTGGTACCATGAAATTTTATTAATTTATAGAGGTTTTAATTTATCGATAAATTAATAATTATTAATTTATTGATAAATTAATAAAATATTAATTTATGAAGTTGACGATTTATGAACTTGATGATTTGATTAATAATTTTGTCTATCATACTAGGATGGATGCCAATAGTTTACTAGATAATCCATGTAAAAATGATACATGTATAATAATAAGCAAACAACAATAGTCATATATTTCACTAGATTTACTTAGATATATATATATATATATATTAGTTTATTTAATTATTTATTTATAATATTGATGAGACCATATTTTTACATTGGGTTTTCAAAAAAATTATTATTTTATTATTTTATTGAAATGTGTTAGTTTTTACACCGGCCCAACTCAGGACCAAAAGTATTTATTAATTTATAACGAATATTAATTTAAAGAGTATTAATTTATAGAGGTTCTAGTGTATTGTTTATTACTTGCTTAAGTGTTCATACAAATTATAAATAAAGTAGTTTATGTTTACATGTTTTTGTTGGGAAAAACATAGATTTAGCGAATACTTTGAACAATATATCATGTTATTTATTTTGACGACAAATTTTTTTTAAAAAATGAACGTGAAAGAGCATTTTACTTATTTACAACCTTATATATTACATGTTTGATTGTTTTTACTCTCCATTATATCTTTAGTAATATTGTTGTTCTTTTTGCCATAGTAGAATTATATTAAATTAGTAAAGTCAATACATAGGTATTGCTTATATAGGCTGATTTACTAAATCATAATCGAATTTATTATTATATTGTTCTTATCTACCAGAAAAAAGACTTGAAATTAATTTGGTAAGCAATGTCACAATGATAAAGACTAGCAGTATACATACGTATAATATGACTTAGCTCTATACTGTTACTGTATTATTATATTGTATAGTATAATTTAAAAATATATACAGTAGTTATGAATTCGACAAACGCATTGATTGTAGGATTATAAATCTTTGTGTCTAACTGACGTTAAAGAGATAAACAAAACTTTTTCTAACTTCTCTGTCCCACTCCCACAGTATTACTGAATCAAGTTTACTGGTATTATTTTAAACAACTTAAACGCATTACCTGTAATTTGTTTACTACTAAACAAATGACCAAAAATATTTTTGATTCAAACAAAATAATGTGTTGTTGATCATTGAATAAGCTCCATATAAATATTAAGAATAAATATATTTATTAAGAACCACTCAATAATATAAGATGGCATAAGCATTGGTCAAACAAAAATAATGTTGATCATTCTGTTTCATTTCCAGATAAAGACATTTCAAATTGTCATTTTTGCCATTTAGCAGATTAAAGTATCTATTTATTTATTTTATCGACAGCAGTTTTTTTCCTTGTTTAATACAGAAAAATATATTTTCTTTTATTTAATAAACGTGACAAAAAGAAAAAAAAAAAACAATTTGAATTTTAAATATCAAAAAAATAAAAGAGAGAACAAGTTGCTTGGTGAAGCAAATACTCATTTCTCATACTAATGATATATGATAAAGACATAACAAAGAATCTTTCATGACTTTTCTTCCTTTCTCCTCATATCACTTCCAAAATTCTCTTATGTCTTCCTCTTGTGAGTAAACGAATAAAAAAACAAAAGAAACATATCCATGGCTGTTCCAAGATCATCAAGAAGATGCTCTCTTTCTCTGTTAACCCTTTTCTCCATATCTCTTATTCTTATTTCTGTTTCACTATTTGTCTTCACAAAGCCAACTAATAATAAGCCCTTGATCGATTACAGAAACCAATTCTCTGTTGTCTCTGTCTCTTTTCCTCCTTCTCTGTCTCCTCTTGGACAGGACAACACAACAAACACTAGTTTTGCTCCAGTCTCTTCTCCTTCTCCACTAATACTGCCTCTTCTTAGAGAGAGCAACACAACAAACACTACTCTTTCTTCAGTCTCCCCTTCTTCTTTATACGATGATCAACAAAACCAAAATAAGTCTCCAAGTCCTACAAGTAAAAAAGTTATTATCAGGGTATGTAGTTATTCTTTTAGTTTTTATTTTCAACCCTCACAAACTTTTCTATCAAAACTTCTTTTTCTAATAATATTTCAAAACTGTTTCTGTTTGGTATGATCAGAAGAAGAGAAGTGGGTTGGATAAAATAGAATCAGATTTAGCAAAAGCAAGAGCAGCAATTAAGAAGGCAGCTTCAACACAAAATTATGTTAGCTCCCTCTACAAAAACCCAGCCGCCTTTCATCAGTTGAGTTTCACTATTCTTCTCTTCTAGTTTTAACCAAAAGTTAAAATATATTCATATATATATATAAATTTCTCCATTTAGTAATTTACAAGTACAGTATTTGAAAGTACTTAGATTTATTAGTCAAAGGTGATACCGCTGACAATTATGAATTTTCACATGGATTTTTATTTTTCCAACTATTTTAAGCATCGACTTCATCAAAGAACTCAGCATTTAATAAAAGTTGCAATAAAGACAAAGAAAACACAATTACGTAACGTACTCGTGTTATTTAACGGCTCCGGTGAGATGCCTCAATTTAAGCAAAAGACTTCTATTCTTACTACTACCCCGGTGAGTATTATTTTTATTTTTTTTCCAGTTCCAAGAGTTTTAATGCAATTGAATTTTGAGATTAAGGATTTTACAAAACTAAAATGAAGTTTTTATATATTCAACTACTTTCATACGAAAAGGATTCTTTTTTTTTTTTGTCAAACACTTGATTCAATCTCATAAAACCAAGTACAAGGAGAAGGATACAAGGATCCAAGTTCTAAAACAGAAGCAAAAGAAAGTCAATCCCCAGTACCATACAAAGAGTGATAGTAAACATCGACAAATGATCCAGAAAAGTTTTGAGGCACTAGCTAAGAAGAAAATATCACATGAGAGGTAATGGTTTGTCGATAAATCTTCCACAGAAAGTTCAGTGATAGACGAAATGGTCCCTGTCAAACGATGACTAGGTGAAGATGATAAGGTTGTCATGGCTAAGCAAACTACCGGCGCAATAGATGCTTCTTGAGGTAATACAATGGCCATAACATGGAGCTCCATGTGTTTGGGAGCAAAGAAACTCTCCAATGAAGCTATCAGACGGATGTGCCAAAGATATGTGTCAAACCGTAGCAGAACAGGTGGAGTCTCCCTCTCATAACAGCCTTGACTATGGAGGTTAAGGCTTTCACACAAAGCTTGCAGTCGACATGACACATACAATGAATGGTTTAGTGCTCCCGGCAATTGGTGGGTGTTGGTTTTTAAAGGTGGCGGGATTGAACAACTTATAGAATTGTTGATCTTTAAGTGATGGTTGGGTTCGCTAGCTAGTATTGACACAGGGTGGTTGATGACTAAGAGAATATCATAACCGCAATCAGGTTGTTGGCAATAAGAATTCAGGACTGAAATGCCAAGCGACTTTAGAACCATTGGAGCCAAAACAAATAACACATGAAGTGCATATACCAGGGGTCTAAAGGATTGGTTTAGCGAAACTAGCAGTCTAGTTGGTGTATATCCCAATAGGGTTCTGCTACCTAAGAGAATATATCCAAAGCTTAGACCTTGATACGAGCTAGTGTTTGCCAAACAAAGTGAATGAGCGAACCTGGATTTTTGTGATGTGGGCTTAAGGATAGAAACTGTTAATGAGCCTTCTTCGAAATTCAAGTTCACCAAGGAAAACCTAGGGTTTTCGTTTGGTGTCCTCAAGCTGATCGATTCGCGGCGGCTGGTCGGAGGAATTGACAAGATATGCAATGAGCTATACATCTCCGGAGGAAACAGTTGTGCTCCAATCAAGTTTTGGCAAGGAAATGGGGTTGAAACGGAGATCCAAGGAGATGCGAAAGCCGTGGTTCTGAAAAGAAACCGTCGTGCGCCATCGACATCTTCCCCCGGTGAGGCGCAGCTGATGGTACAAGCAGAGGCTCTCCCGCCATCAACGAAGCTGAGGTGAAGTTTCCAGGTGAAAACGGAATTTCGATTTGTGATTTGATTTGTTCAGTGGATTTCAGATCCGTGGTTATGGAGACTTGGTACAAAAGAAGGATGGATGGGTTTGCCGGAAGCCAAATCCAACCTTTGATTGATGAATTGCCCAGGTTTGGGGTTTCCAAGAGAGATTGAGAGAGGTACCAAAAGATTAGAAAAAAGGGGAAAAAGATAACAAAAGGAGATCTAAAAGAAGAGAAATTGAAGCAGAGGGAAACAGCTTTTATCGCCCTCCGACGCCGGTAAGTCGGAGCTACGCCGACGCCGGAGAGTAAAAGTGAATGGATTGTCTCGAAATTCGTGTTTGGGAGAGTTTATTTCCACAAGTATTTCCTCACATTTGAATAAAAATATTGCACAACCAAACCACTCATACGATAAGGATTCAAATGACCTTTTTAACATATAAACTTTTTTAGTTAAAAAGCTTTGTGAAAAAGGTTTTTGTCTTCTTTAAATCAAATTTCATATTAAATTAAGATTTTAATTAGTGATGTTAAAATGGGACTACTCTGTCCATTTAAGTCCTGCCCGTTTTGGACTCGTTTATATCCTGCCCGTTTATACTCTGTTTGTTTAGACTTTGTACCTGTTTAGATCCTGCCCATTTATTTGGCCCGTTTATATCCGTTGAGATGGATTAAATTTTTTAATATAAAATTGAAATAAAGAGATGTTGGTTCATTCGATAAAAGACAATGCGATTCTTTATAAACAAGTAGCATCAGAATATGAGATATTTAGTGACTAACAACGTGGCGTACGTGTTCTTTCTTGACGTTTTTTTTTAAATTACATTTGTATAAAATAAACATTGATGTCACACTTTTGTATGCACAAAAACCAGGAGTCACACGGAAATGATGAATCGGTTTAAGGTGTGGACATACACAGAGGGAGAGGTCCCACTCTTCCATGACGGCCCTGTGAATGACATTTACGGCATAGAAGGTCAATTCATGGACGAAATGTGCGTGGACGGCCCCAAGAGTAGAAGCCCTTTTCGGGCCGATCGCCCGGAGAATGCTCACGTTTTCTTCGTACCGTTTAGTGTCGCCAAGGTTATCCACTACGTCTACAAGCCCATCCGCTCTGTTGAAGGATTTTCGCGGACGCGCCTACACCGTCTTATAGAGGATTACGTTGACGTAGTTGCCACTAAGCATCCTTATTGGAACAGAAGCCAGGGAGGCGATCATTTCATGGTATCATGCCATGACTGGGTACGTATATTTATATACTCTCTCGCTTTTCTTTTTCACCGTTGAGACTTGATGGTATCATAGTAATAATATTTGACATCTTAAATTAATATCTTAGATAGTTTTTTGTAATTAGTAAAACCAATTTGGCTAAGATGTAACCCGTATAATACATCCCATGATGACAAAAAAAAAAAAAAAAAATACATCCCATGATAAAATTTAAATTTTTTGTTTTCTTATCGAATGATTTAAAGTATATTATATTTTAATATTCTCATTTTATTAATTATAAAAAAAAGTTCGGTTGTATATATTTTTGGCTTAAATTCAAATAATCAAAGACCTCCTTTGAGATTTTTAGTGCTGAATCATGAGTTTCTTTTCAATTTTTTTCTTTTGGCAAAAGAAATTTCATTAAAATCAAAGAGTTATTACAAAGACATACAGAATTATTACAACAGTGTTATTATAAACACAGATGTATGTGCCCTAGACTAAGAAAAATACAACATAATGTATATATCTTCAATATGTTAGTCCATATACATCATAATCAAATGTATAAAGTCAATTTATTATACATATCTCTATATATTAAAGTTATTCTACATTTAATGAAATATATCAAATAGTAAACTATGATTCAACTACACAATTTTTTTATTTATAATAAATATGAAAAAATAATTAACATGGTTATTTTATGCATGTATCATAACACAACGAATATTATATACCCGATGATCTTGTTAGATACATAACGAAACAAGAAACGAATTAGAGAAACGATTTACGTATTGAAATTGGCCTGAAACTCTCCAACTCTGATATCATATATTATTTTTGGTTTTCACGTAGTTGCTTGAATATTGTAATTTGATTAATATGTAATCAAGAATCTATTATCTATTTATAATTTTGCATAGAAATGTGATTACTTTTTTTTGTGTATATATATATATATATATATAGGCACCAGACGTGATCGACGGGAATCCAAAGTTATTTGAAAAATTTATAAGGGGACTTTGCAATGCTAACACCTCAGAAGGATTCCGGCCTAATGTGGACGTATCCATTCCAGAGATCTACCTTCCTAAAGGTAAATTGGGTCCATCTTTTCTCGGTATATCGCCGAGAGTTCGATCTATTCTCGCATTTTTTGCTGGAAGAAGTCACGGTGATATCCGAAAAATCTTATTTAAACATTGGAAAGAAATGGACAATGAAGTCCAAGTCTATGACCATCTTCCCCCGGGAAAAGACTATACAAAATTAATGGGAATGAGCAAGTTTTGTCTGTGTCCGAGTGGTTGGGAGGTCGCTAGCCCTAGAGAGGTTGAGGCGATATACGCTGGTTGTGTACCGGTGATCATATCCGATAATTATTCATTACCATTCAGTGATGTGCTTAATTGGGATTCCTTCTCAATACAAATCCCTGTTTCCAGGATACCAGAGATCAAAACCATTCTACAGAGTGTCTCACTCGTTAGATACTTGAAGATGTATAAGAGAGTGTTAGAAGTGAAGAAGCATTTCGTGCTGAATCGTCCAGCTAAACCCTACGATGTGATGCATATGATGCTTCACTCTATCTGGTTAAGGCGACTTAATCTTAGGCTTGGTACATAGTATACATTTTTGTTTTGTTTCGTTACAAATATACTTTTAAGTGTCTAAACTCATATGAGTTACCATAGCTTTGTATTCTTTCTATAAACTTGCATAGTTCTCTCTTGTATATATACACTACAACAAACACAAGATCAAAGAGTTTCATCATGTTAATAAGAGAAACAAAGCATTTGTTATTCTTGTTCTGACGTTCTTCTTTTTCTTAGTTATTGTGCTCCCTCATGAACTATTTTTTGAAATTATTGTGTAAATGTTATTTGATAACCGGCGTAACCCAATTTTGCATCATCTAGGCGCCTTTCGTCATTTTATTGTTCACTAAGGGATGGTTTTAAATGTTTTCATACACCAACACCAAAAGTGTTCGATTACATTTTCAAATCATATGACAACTAAATTCTCAACCTGTGAAAGTTTTTAATTGAGGAGTGTTTTCTACGTGCTAATGATATAAACATGTTTTTCTTCCTTTATGGTCCATTAATATATCACAAGTGATAGTTTAGTAAATATAATGTCTATGTAGTAAACTTTGAGCTTGGGGTATGAATTTGGCCATGTGTAGTTTATTTTTTTTTTGTGTTCAAACTTTTTTTTTGGAAAAACAACCAGATATCTTATAATCCATTCTTGTCCAGATGTCTGACACTTTATCTTTTACAACTCTTAAATAATATTGCTGCAGCATGTTTGGCAAAAAACAAAAGATAAACGTTTTAAGCTTCTTGAAGAGTTATCTGTTTACATTCATATCCTTTTTTGCGATTTTCATTATTTCTTAGAAACCCGTTTCTGCACTTTCCTCAGCTTACCAACTTTCACAGCTTCCTGTAAAATCCGAATTTAAATAAAATATGTAAAAAGGTTTGCCATAAAAATTAGAGGTTCACAGAAGAAGAAGCTTACTTGTATATTCCCTATGTCGCGTAATGGTTGTTTGTTTGCGTCTTTGTCGTCATGGCTAATCCCAGCGGGTTTCTTAGCATCTACTGGTTGCATTGGTTTTAGATTTTCTTCTTCTCTGTTGCTACATTTGGAGGCTAAGCAGCCACAAGAGTCCCCACATCCGCTTCCATTTGCCCTGCATTTGCAACTTTTGGTCTTGCACAAAGATTTTTTAGTGCAAGAGCAACACACCTCTGCTTTGCTCTGGTCCTTTTTGCAAAGTGTTTCCTCAGAATTTTCAGGTTGAGATGGCTCCAAGGTTGATTGATCGTCGGTATTCTTGCTGGTAATAGAGCGTTCAACTGGTTCACCCTGATGAACAATTAGAATACATAAATCAGACCACAAACCAGAACAATTGGCCTTCGCTTGTAGGTATAAACTAAATATTCAGTTCCAGATTTATAACCTGAACTTCTTTATCTGTTTCACTGAATTGGGATTTGGTCATTTCCATCTGGCTGACCAGAGTACTCAATTTGTTAAATTCCTCTTTGAGTTCCTTCAGCTCTGAGTCCACTGGAGTATGGTTTATTTGGTTTTCACATGACGCAGAGCTAAATAAGAGAAGCAAAGATAATCAATTACGTAAGTAAACACAACTTAAGCTACAACAAAAGTTTAGCTACGATCAAACTTACCATGAGCTTTGCTCTCCCTCAAATTCTGCCTTAAGCACACCGGCCTCTAAGCTGAACCGTTTGACCTCTTCAGCCATTCTGATAAGAATAGTTAAGAACACATAATTTCAGCTACTGAAGTAATAAGAAGTTTTATTAGGCTCCACATACAGTGTTCTTTTCGTAGAGTTGTAATAGCAAAAAGAAAGAAAATCCCACAAAATTTCTATGGAAAGCTTACTCTTTCATTTGGCGTTCGTAATCAGAATGGAGCTTATTCAACTTCATTAGTAGCCCCGGTTGATTGCTAGCCTCCTGCACAACCAGAATCAGAAACCATTTGGAGTTCCAACTTATAGAAATCAATACACAGCCACATATATTATGGAATATCAAGTCTCTATATCTTCCTGTGGAAGTGTAAGGTACAAAATGCTAAAGATACTAAATAAAAAATTCAAGAAATAGTGCAGTTGAAAGCCTATGTAAACTTAACCAAGTTCTTAAATTCTTGTTGAAACTAAGATGTTACATTGGCTAAGGTATCCATACCTGAATCCCAGAGCTTGTTCCTTTTAATGGACCTGGCATATTAGAAAGAAGACACCTAAACAATTTAGCAAAAGATAAAAGGAAAAAAAAGGAATGTATACTATCTATCTGTTATCTGACCTTTATTTTTGTTGGAAGAAATCTTTTTAGATTGGAGCAGCAACTTTCGGCGATTCAGGGCTGTCAAAGCATGTGTATTCTTCAGCTGCAAAATCTGAATAAAAGAATATAGCAATTAACAAGCCACATGGACTCAGTAAACCACGGTTGCTGAAATATACATACAGAACAGTACAATCAGCAAAAGTCATACCAGCTTCTGGCGATTGTTTAAAGCTGACAGGACGTTTTTCTCAAACTCGCTTTTCCTTAGCTCTTTTTTGAGCTGTTAGAAGAGAAGCACTATTAAATTAAAAAGCCTGAGTTGTTACAAGGAACTAGATAAGGCAATCACAATTGTCGACCAAACCCATCAAGAAAAGGTTTTCAAGAACGTTTTATCAATCATAGATAAGTATAGTAAGACAGGTAACCAGATTCCATCTGGAATCTACAATTTCATAAGTTGAGATTCACTCATAAACCATAGAGAATGTATGATAATAAGAAATACTACTCTCTTTACCTGATAAACTTCCTTTTCTAGTGAAGCTTTCACTTGTCTGAAGTGCATAGAGTCTAGCTTGTTTTTGCAGTGCAACTTAACCTGAAGAATAGCCACAACTCACAAAAGTAAAAAAAAAAACCAAAAAGAAACTGCTGCAATTTTTCATTGAACGTAAACAATATTTGCAACAAGATGCTTTACCTTTTGCGCTTTTAATTTCTGAACTTCACCATCAAACAGCTTAACAGAACTCTCAGTTTTATACTTCTTCGTTGAACACATAGAGTGCAAATTTGACTTACTCCTTGAACTCATACCCTAGTACAAAGTATTAAGGTTAGAAATGTACATGGTATAGCATAAGTATCCTTCTTTATAAACTGGAACCTGAAAAATAAACCTTCACCTCCACTTTCGTAGCAATAGACTTCTGAGAAAACTCTCTGCTTGACTGTAACGTACCAACCGAAGAGCTAATCGATACATCAGCCAGTTTTGACTTTAGCTCCTCCACATCACACTGCCAAAATCGAAAAAAAATAATCAGTTACACATCAAAGCAAAGAACATTAGTATACCTAAGTCATTTCTAAAGATGAATCCACACAGATATATAAAAAATTCAGGAGTAATCAAATCATAGCACTACTGATTCCAGATCAAACTAATCCCATTATCATCAACCACTAAATTTCACACTTCTCTGCAAAATTGGAAACTGAAGCGACGAACATCATACATGAATTAAACGAGAATATCAAAGCGAAATCACTGTTTCAAAAGAAGCAATTCTAGATTTGAAAAACCGAGAAATTTTTAAAAAACAGAAATGGTAGGGGGGGGGGGGAAACCTTGAGAGCTTCGTTCACGGACTCCAGATCTCGAATCTTCTTCTCGTAGAGTTTCTCAGCATCGTCTCCGAGAGATGACTCTTTTGATCGGAGATTTAGCTTCTTCGTCATCTCCGGCGATGAGTTCTTAATTTTTTCTCGATGTGAGTGAGACAACAACGCTCCTTCTTCTCTCTCTCTCTTTTAATTTCCTAATCGGTGAAAAGGTGCGGACAGAGGAAGTATTTGAATTCACTATTTTTTAACTATTTCTTTTTATTTTCATTATGGGCCTTAAATAACAAAAGCCCGTATTCAAACCATGATTTTAAAAGATTTGGTGGGTTTATAAAATTTTGAATTTTGAGAGATTCAAGTGAGTTTTTAAGATATTTTGGTGCATTGTTATTTGTGATTTGGTGAGATTTGAACAAATAACGTTGATTGTGAGTGATTTTAGAAGATTTGTAGAAGTGAAAATACCAACTTAGCAAACATTCTATTAGCGTAAGAGCATTTTGATGTTTGATTATTTATAGCAGACGCAAAACTAGAGGGTTCTCTCCATACTTCATAATTGTGTTTTCCAATATGGAACTTGCAAGCCTTATTCGCTTGAGAAAAGAGAAGATGGAGCATATCCCAACAAAAGAATTCTCAAAGATGATTCCTGGCTTTTTGTGAAAGATTGATAAATAAAAAAACGATTTGTTTGACAATGAGAACGTGAGAGTGGAAAGCGGAAACCAATGATATGATTATTTTTGCAATTTTTTTTGTTAATAATATTTTTGTTTCAAATCCCACCTTCAGGTGTGATTTTCTCAGCTATGTTTTCAACTAAAAAGATATAAAAATCCATTTTCTGAATTTTTTTTAAAAATACATTGTTTAGTTTGAATAACATGGAATTTGATCTGATTCTTATAAATACTTGAATAACAAATGATTGTAAGTGATTTTGAATGACTTTACATCAAGTTCAGTTTCAATAACATGGAATTTGGTAACATATTTTAAAATCTCAATTTCAATAACAGGTGATTTGAACAAAAACTTAAAATCTTCTAAAATTCTAGTTTCAATACACCTTTAGTGTAATGTGTCAATGAGAAGATTTTAAAGGTCTCTCATTCTTTTTGCACATTGTTGCATAGTGCATACGTTTAAGATTCGTATTGGACGCTGAAAAAAAGATTTTTCAGTGAACTCCACAGTATTTAACGTCAAACTTATTTTTTTTCCATTTTGTATTGGAAAAAAAAACAGAAAAATACATTATATATTATTTTTTGGATGTGTTAATATAACCTGTCTTTTTTATTGGAAGAAAAAATATTTTATCTAAATATTGTTGGTATAAAAATACTTTGTCTTTTAGTTATATGGTGACTTCCAATCAACAACTTAACATCAGTTAACGGTATTACATAATTATTTAATATGGTTAAATTCTAAACGCACGTGTTTAGCCAGATATATACAACTAAATTTTCATAATTTTTATTATAAAGATCCTGAAGTGTAAAAAAATATTGGAAACAAGAAAAAACTATTTCAGAAAATCTTTGAGGGGGTATTGAACTTATATTTTAGAAGATTTTAAAGCATTCCAAAAATTACTTGTTATTCAATTGATGATTTTAAAACTCTTTTGAAGTTCTATGTTATTCAACTTGAAATTTATGTAAAAATATTCTAAATGATTCATAATCTCTTGTTATTCAATCTATAATTTGTAAAACTCACTTAAAATCTACTGTTATTCCAAGTATTACATTTTTTTTCTAAAGAGCTACTTTGAATGATTTTAAGAAACTTTTTTGAATTTTTTTAGTTGATATATGTGACTCATACAATCACACCCCTTAAGGTGGGATTTTGAAGGAGTTCCAAAAAAAAAAGGTCAGACCAATTGCATCTTCCACCTACGTACATGACTCTGTTTTTCGTCATAGCCACTGCATTTTCCCGATTTGAGAACATCACTGTGACAATATATGAACTGATGAAGGCTCGCATCTTCCACGAAACCACTTGTACACTCTTTGCAACATGGTTCCCCAAAAGCTCCGTTTAATACGACATCAGAGTCACTACCGGAACAATCAGTGGGTATCTTTATCTCGATCAAAGAGAGTTGCCAAACATAAATCTAAGAATTTGATTCATGATGTACCAAATAAGGCCTTGATTCTGAAAATAGGTAGGATTGTGGCCCCCTCTTGACCAACACATGTGTTTTGTTTGTACCCTGCTTCTCCACCTACCCGCTTCTCTAAATTGATGTGTATAAAGAAATTTGGTGGAGGCTTTTTTCTTTCCTTTTGTGCGACTCAGCCTAGTCCCTACCATAATAATCACAAAACAACAGTTTTTCAATGTTCGAATTTGGGAAAATGTTTGTAAAATTATGATTATGTTGAGTCAAAACTCAAAACACAAGTGCTTTTGAGTCGAAATTACTATATAACTTGAGTGCTTTTGATGCCATGTAACCTACAACTAATAATGTAGGATTCAACTAAATGGATTTGACTGCATTGTAAGTACGCAAATGGATGATGATCGAGTTTTGTAGTGGTTATCAGAATGACTACTCATGGTCACTAATTCAACAACTCATACGAGAAAAGATGATTTACGTTTTAAATGTGATGGGCTTGTTGGTTTCGTCGCCGAAAATACCTGAAATTTTTGTAAAACATAAAATAAGTATAGAATATCTATATATATATTTTTGAAGTACATTTTGGGTTCTACCCTTTTATTTGTACTTATTTAAAAACTTATTTACAAATCTATATATACATTGTTGAAGTACATTTTGGGTTCTACCCTTTTATTTGTACTTCTTTAAAAACTTATTTACAAAATTAATTCCTAAAATTTTACAAAAATAATATTACATCAGATTTTGTTTCCTAAATATTTTAAATTCTATTCCAACAAAAAAAATTACAGCAATCACAATGAAAACAAAATTTATGATATATTTAACAACACATTCTATTGTGTTTTGAAGATATTTTATCTCTGAATTCTTTGCAAACAAAGAAAAAAACAATTTGATTTCCAATTTGTGTTTCCAAAACCTGCGAGCTTTGATTCTTAACGTAGAAAGAACTTCGATTCGCATTTATTTAAATATTATAATTAATATACAGATAAACTTAATAAAATTTTAAAATATTATGAATATGTAAAATTAAAAAAGTTTAAAATACTATATGGTTATATAGTATATGGATTATAAAGAGGCATGTTAGAATTAATAAAATATTATTAAATTTGTGCTAACACGGGCTAAATTTTTATTTTATTATTTTTCAACACTACAAATATTAGAATATTTGACATATAAAATCAAGTTGATTTAAGTAAGATTGTGTAAAATAATTAAATCACTAAGAAAAAATGTGACTTAATCACAACGTATAAATTACTTTTTATGTATTTAGATCCTTTATTTTTTGTTATAATAATTAAAAAATTAAAATAGAATATCAAACACTAAACAAAACAAACAAATAGTAATGAAGTGTATTGCAGGTTAAAAAATTAATATAAACATTTAGCTGCACAAATGACCGGAAAATTTGGTTTTTCTTCTTTTTACAAAACATCTAATATTTAACAAATAAATACAACATAAAATATAAATAATAATAGAAATTATATGCACGCGGTATACCGCGGGTTAAAATCTAGTGTGTTATGAATTTTGTAGAACATTTAAAATTATGTTTACTGAAAATTTTGAAACATATTTCAGTTTTGAAATTCGTAGAACATGTAAAAATAAAATGTATAATCTTAAATATTTAGAACATATATAAATGAGAAAATTTATTTTAGACATTACATAACAAAAAGCATTGATATAAAAAACTTATTATCCTTAACAAAATCACAAAATGTCTTTTAATTTTTGTTTTGTGCATAGTTGTTTATTAACATGATTTTCTGAGTTTTTTTCTTTAAACGTCTTAAAACTTTATTTTATGATAGTAGTTTAGTCATAGTTAATAATTTACAAATAAAAATATATATAGATAAAATTAAAAAGATTATTTATTTTCAATTTAAATGTGAAAAATTAAATTACTAGTGTATAATGTTGTTCTTATATATAGAAATTAATACCCAAGCCAAAAGTTTTAAAAGGCGGACTTTTCAACGAAGGTTATATGGCTTTCATAAAGGTTAAAAAATGGGAAAAATGTCGTTTTAACCATAAACTTACACAAAAACGCCATTTAAACCATCAACTTTGCCTGCGGCCATTTAAAACATATACTTACAGTTGACTCTCTGTTAAAACATGAAACATAATTGACCAGGCCAAAAACCCCAGGTCGTAATTTCGGGTGACGGAGCAATTAACACCCGTTAACCCCCGTTGGCTCCTCTGTTACGCTGTCGTTAACAGTTCCGTTAAAGATAAAAACGACGTCGTTTTATCTACGACTCAGAACAGAAGAGATGTAATCCCCAAATCGCAAATCTTCATCTTCTCCTCACAATTACAGCCCCAAATTTTCTTTTTGTCATCTTCACCTCTACACAAACGAATCGAGTATGAGTTGCAATTCAGGACAATCGAGTGGTGAGAAAAAAGGACGTTGGTGCCATGGTTTTCCTTCAAAATGTCATTGCGGTTTAGACATCGCCATCTACACATCAAGCTCGAAACAGAACCCAGGAAGACCTTATTTTCGTTGTCCAACCAGAGGAGATGTAAGTGATTGAGATATGATTCTGTGTGTGTTTTATAGTTATGTGATAATCAAAAAAATTTCGTAAAAGCAGGACCATTTGTTTAAATGGGTCGAAGATGGTGTTTATGAGGAGGTTGTTGAGGCTTTACCTAAACTGACCAACATTGAGAGCGAGTTAAGCAGTGCCAAATCTGAGGTTGTTGTCCAGATTGAATAGTTAAAGGCTCGGATTGAAGTGTTGATGGATGATGCAATGTGGAGCAATAGAGAAATTAAGAATTGGAAATTGTGCTTGGTGTGTCTTTGTTTACCTTTCATTGTAATAGTGATCCTAGTGATTAAAACCAAAAAACCAACAATGCATCTTGGTTACTAGTGTGTTTGATATTGTGTTTTTTTGGTGTTGTATGTTATATGTGGCTTTGGTAATGATAAACTATGTCTTTGCTTCAGATAAGAGAGATCTTTGGATTCTTCCTCAGCCTTTCCTCAAACAAAAATGCAATAGAAGACGCCTTCAACATCTTCGAATAGCCTGACCTCACACATATATGTTCATTGACAACTAATCTTATCTGCATCTTATGCTTCCTCTTCTCATATGAACAATAAACCCTCCATGGACATTGACGACCATCATCATCAACATAACAACATTTTGCACCAACCATAAGAGCTTCGGATCTATATAGTTTGATGTCATACCTTGTCTTCAATGAGTACATCAACACAGCAAGCTTAAATTCTTCAGGAGAGTTGAAAGTTTTCTCCACTGCTAGCAAAGATTCTGGATCGTCAACATCTCCATCACCCATCCCTTCATTGTCGTTGTCTTCTTCATCTTCGTTATCCGATGATAAAGGATCTGGAATCTTGTCATCATCCCAAACATCATCACCGCTGTCAGAATCTGAACCAACTTCTTCTCCCCTAACAGCCTCGGGGAAGTCTTCCCTGATGTCTACATTAGCAACTTCTTCAACATCGAATCCACCATGCACTTCTTCCTCTCCCCCGTGCACTTCTTCCTCTCCACCAGCTACTCTATCATCAACCCCATCGAAGTCATCATCACCATATATCATACAATCATCATCGCTGTCATGTTCCACTTCCACCTCTATATCAGACTCAACTTCTTCGACAACTTTTTTTTTCCTTTCCGTCTTCGTTTAGCTCGACCTTTACCTCCGGCAACAGACTCTGATACACATTTAGAAGGTCCACATCGAACTTTGTCTCTAACCTCAGACTCTGAGATGTTTTGCGGTGGAGCTCCATCTCCGACAACACTATTTGTTTCGATTCGCGGTGGAGCTGCATCTACATCGTTGCTGTCATACACAACTAGACTCTGTGATTCGTCTCGTGATGGAGCTTCGATTCCATCTCCGACAAACGAAATCACCCCCTTGTTTCTCACTTTTGGCATCGAATAATCAGGGTTTCAAAGATTAGGGATTTTGGGAAATTAGGGATTACAATGCGATTTGGTGATTTTTAGCCTTCTGAGTCGTAGATAAAACGACGTTGTTTTTATCTTTAACGGAATTGTTAACGACAGCGTAATAGAGGAGCTAACAGGGTTAATTGCTCTGTCATCCGAATTACAACCTGGGGTTTTTGGCCTGATCAATTATGTTTCATGTTTTAGAAAAGAGTCAACTGCAACTATATATTTTAAATGGCCGCAGACAAAATTGATAGTTTAAATGATGTTTTTGCGTAAGTTCGTGGTTAAAACGACATTTTTCCGTTAAAAAATATAGAAGAATGCTTTCTCACATTTCATTTCAATAAATAAATACGAAGACGCCTCAACCCAATTGCCCCCCCCCCCCCCCAGCCTTAATATATAGAGATTTAATGTTGTTGTTGTTGTTGTATTTGGTTTTAGTCCCCACCAACCCACTCGACGGAGTCTCCAACAACGCCTTCCTCCTTCTCCTCCTCCACTCTCACCAACTTCTGATTCAGATCTCCACCACGATGCAGAGCTCCGCCGTGTTTTCTCTTTCTCCGTCGCTCCCTCTCCTAAAACCACGGCGGCTCTCTCTTCGCCATCCCTTAACCGCCGCTTCTTCGAACCTCAACGATCTCAACGTTTCTCCAAATGTTGTCTCTATTCCTTCTTTATCTCGTCGGTCTTGGCGTCTCGCTTCGTCTGATTCGCCTCTCCGAGCTTGGTCCGGTGTCCCTTCTTCGATCTCTCGCTCCTTGGACACGAATCGTTTCAAAACCGCCGCTACTGCAGTTCCTGAAAGCGCTGACGATGGAGAGAAGAGTGGGAAATTGTCGAAGATACTAGAACTTGGCTTGTTGTTTGCTATGTGGTACCTTTTCAATATCTACTTCAACATCTACAATAAGCAGGTATTGTATCTGAACTCCAATGTTTCGCTTTTGATTTAGTCTCATGACTCTCACTGTTCTATCGGCTTTGAATCGGAACGGATATGTTGAGTATAGGATGCACAGAGGAACAGTTTATATATCTAATTGTAATCTATTGTCATATTGAACGGGAGAGAGGTTTGTGGATTATTGATTTCTGAGAGAACCAATTATAGTTTCTTGTTTCTTGTGATTCCTGCAGGTTTTGAAAGCTCTGCACGCTCCAATGACTGTCACTTTGGTTCAGTTTGCTGTCGGTAGTGTTCTCATTACGATCATGTGGGCTCTTAACCTGTACAAGAGACCCAAGATCACTGGTGCTCAGGTGTGTTTTATTTGCTTTTTTTATTGATACTGTTTATCACAAGCTTCTTGTTGTGGAGATATGTCACTCACTTTGATTTGTTAACCTTGATAGTTAGCGGCCATCTTGCCGCTTGCCGTTGTGCACACACTTGGTAATCTGTTTACGAACATGAGCCTTGGGAAAGTTTCTGTTTCCTTTACTCACACCATTAAAGCCATGGAGCCTTTCTTCTCTGTTTTGTTGTCTGCTATGTTTCTTGGGGAGGTGAGCTCTTTTCTGATTTGTGTTTTTCTTTCACATCTCGGAGTTGATTGATGCACTCATGTTTACTGTCTAGGTTCCTATCTGTTGTTGCGAACATCCACCCTATTTATGATATTCAATATTAGTCATTGCGTTTTTTTTTTATTTGTGTTAACTATGTGCAACGTCTTCACCAGTCTTGAAGTTTTAAAGCATAACTTATTTACCAACTTCTTCTTAGGCGCCTACTCCGTGGGTAATTGGTGCCATTATACCAATTGTTGGTGGAGTTGCACTTGCTTCAATTTCAGAGGTCTCATTTAACTGGTCAGTTTGTCGACGAGTATTGTGACATTTTTTTTTTATGTTGTGATTATCTCTATTCCTCTGACAACTTTCAGATATTTACTATGTTAACTTTTGTGGCAGGGCTGGATTTACGAGTGCAATGGCGTCAAACTTGACTAACCAATCCCGTAATGTGCTGAGTAAGAAAGTCATGGTTAAGAAAGATGTAAGTTTCCTGTGCATGGATCAAATTTTCATTGACGTGTTGTGGAATAAAATAGCTAAATTTGATGTTGCGTCTCGGCAGGATTCTCTGGACAACATCACGCTCTTCTCCATTATAACATTGATGTCTCTCGTTCTGATGGCTCCTGTGACCTTCTTCTCTGAAGGCATCAAGTTCACTCCTTCATACATTCAGTCAGTTGTGAGTATATTTTATATATTGCAAATTTTGTATTGTATCCTTGGCAAATAATTCCTGTTCCTAACAGCCCATCTCGGTTTTGCAGGGTGTGAATGTTCAACAAATATACACAAAGTCTCTTATTGCTGCACTCTGCTTCCACGCGTACCAGCAGGTGAGCTTTTTTTTTTTCCTAGAGATTATGTTGTTTCGCTTGAGCATATAAAGATTTTGAATTGTCTTTTGTGAAATATGCGGAAAATACAGGTTTCGTACATGATATTGGCGAGAGTATCACCTGTTACACATTCTGTTGGAAACTGCGTGAAACGTGTTGTGGTTATTGTGAGCTCTGTTATCTTCTTCAAGACACCTGTCTCGCCTGTTAATGCTTTTGGTAATATACAGTCTTATTCTTGGCTTCTGTGTATAATCTAAAGTTTTGGAGCTCATTTGTTGTTTATTTTGCTCTGCTGCAGGAACTGGAATCGCCCTTGCAGGTGTCTTCTTATACTCCAGAGTGAAGGGTATCAAGCCAAAGCCGAAGACTGCTTAAGAAAATATCTGCTAATGCCTAATCTCATATCACTCCGGCCCCTTTGGTTTTTTATACAATTTCTCGAGCTGAAGTTTTCAGATAGATGGTTTTATTCTTTCGCGGGTTGGTCACGATGTTTCATCATCCCTTTCTAAGTTTTTTCACTGCAGCCATCGCTTCTCTTAGAATTTCTTTTTAAGTTGTTTGTTCTCTTCTGTGTCTAGACAAATTTTAAACACTTAAAATGCTTTACAGTTTTCCAAGAATATCTTGTCAACACACTCATTGGCGCTTTTAGTTTACTCATAAAAGTTTATTGGAACTGATGAATCGGTCCTTC
This sequence comes from Camelina sativa, assembly GCF_030686135.1. Lineage (NCBI taxonomy): Eukaryota > Viridiplantae > Streptophyta > Magnoliopsida > Brassicales > Brassicaceae > Camelina > Camelina sativa. The sequence continues at coordinate 19,863,738 of NC_141889.1, read as the reverse complement.
TAAGAGGATACTAGAATCGTTGGTTTCCTAAAGTTTGAAAACGCATGTATTACAGAACCTTTACGAACAGGATACCTTATTCTCTCTATCCGAGTAGAAGAGTTTTTTTTTTTGGCCCGAGATCTTTTCTTTTATTAATGCAAAATTGTTCTAATCTTTCCCCTTGGTGTTTTCTTTAGTAGAGCTAACGACACTTGGTTTGGAAAGGACTTCAGATGACATTAGACTGGAGCTACATATAATACTTAACCTCGCTCGTCCAACATAAGATAACAGAGTATATTTTACTTTTCCAAGATCAACCATCTAACCAATCTGGAGACAGACTCCAAGTACTTAGAGGCATTTTTAAATCTGGCAAATGTACATATTAGTCAGGGATTAGGCAACGTTAAAAAGTTCAAGGATGTCCACCGGATTGTATAAGAAAGAGATCAATTGTGACATAACTTATCATCAATTATGTAGAAACCGGGAGAGCTTCCTCGAGCTTGGTTTGAAAAAATACATAAGATATTGATCAACATTGTGTAGGCAGGGATCAATAAGTAATTTCCATGAGTTACGTACGTGGTTCATTTAGAAAAATTGAAATGTATTGTTAACATTTTCAAAGACCTATCAAGAATTTAATATGATCCTTAGATAATTCTACGAAAAACAGTGAAGAAAAGTTAAGTGATATAGGATGAACTCATATCTCACCTCAAAGTTGGAGTGTCATCGGCCACATATAAGAAAAGTTTCTCCATCTTGGCATCTTCACCTAGCGATGAAAACGATATAGATCTTCTATGATATGACCAGAGCCGATAGTGGACGGTAAGCAAAAAAAAAATTTGTGAATAAATGGCAAATGTTTTGAAGTCGACTGCATAGTGTTAAATGTATTAGTCGGACCACTTAGTTTTTATTTTTAGATTTGATAAACAGAAGAGTGATTTCCCCATTTTGCAAGTGAGTTATGAAATGAGTAAAATATCCTTAACAAATTATAGTATTTACAAGGCATCAAGATATATTATGTACACACTAGACATACTTAAACCCTATGTCCCTATTACATGTGATGTACCTACAATTTTTTTTTTTTTTTAACTAAAGGGTTTAAAACTTTTCTTAAATGAAATTTTTTGAGGATTTACATGATATTCACATAAAGGGAAGAGTCCTTCAGAGATGGACTTACATGAATTTAAAGAAAATTAAGGGGGTGCACTGAATCAAACATTTGAATTGATATGTGTTTAAATAAAAAACTCATTTATTATTCAATCATGAATTTTAAATTCTAACATTCTTACATCATCATTAAAGATATTTGATCTAATCTTATCATGATGATATTCAACTACCTGCAGCATATGCGGTTATGATGAACAGCTCTCATCAACATTGATTCCACTAGGCCTTAGCATTCAGTTAACTGTTCGATTTCGGTTAATTCGGATCTGGTAATATAATAACCATTTGGTTATCCTAATAATTTTGGTTAGGATTGGTTTGGTTTGGATATTTGAATATATAACCGTAACTAACCAAAATATTATCAAATTTAGTGTGGTTCGGGGTTTTATCCCAAATATAAAAAATTAACCAAATTTTTAACCTAAAATATACAAATATATATATATATATATATTAAAATGTGATTCTATTTTGCAAAAGAATAATTCAATTTGAGAAATATATCTAACAACATTTGGATATGTTGACTATTTAAAGTATTTTCTTTGTCTTTTTGAATCTAAAAGATAATTAATATTTTTGTGTTTATAATTACAGTTTTAGGTATTAGATATGTTTACACAAAAAATGTATTAGATCTATTATTTTTGGGTATCTTCTAGGTTTTGAATATTATCGGTTTCGTTTTGGTTAGTTTGGATAGACAAATTTACTAACCATTCAATTATTTTATAAACTTCGATTTGGATACCGTTAGAATGTTATTCAGTTCGGTTCGGTCAGTTATTTAGTTAGCTGTTTTTTGTCTAGTTGAGATTCCACGGCGCAACTCTCTTAGCAATACTAAAGAGTAAAGATTACAGACAAATTTTAAATATATGACATTCCTATGATGAACATGCATTTTCTGTAACACGAACGGGTTTGCATGTTAGACATCTTTATGATTAGGATCGTAATTCTGTAAATATTTAAGGGAAATTATTTTATGCGAGATATGATGAAAATATATTATTTATTGATCATGCAAATTTGGTGGGATGTTTCAAATCACGAACCATTAGAGAAAGATTAAGTGTTATCGTGTAACAATATCATGTAATAATTGTAATAAACCCACAAAATAAACTGTCATCGAATACAATACGTGCTATTATGAAAATCGTGTTAATAAAAATATAACAAGATATATTTTTATATTGCATAAGTATTCTCATAATGTATACTGATATTTAAATTATATACAAATGCTGATTTAGCTTCATTTTTCTTAAAATTTTAAATTTATATCCATTTAAAAAAATTAGAATTTTTATCCATTTTTAAAATTTAGAATAATAAACATAAATCTGTCTAAGTTAATTGTCTTTTGAAGGTAACGCGTTTTATCATCTAGTAAATGGATATCTATACTTACACGCATCAAAATTTCATAAAATCAAAATCATACGTTGTATATATATCGAGCTGAATGATTCATGAAAATTAGAAGATCATGAAATATCATAATATTAAAAGTTTCAATTACTTTCGCTGAATGCTTTAATGAAGAATCTGGATTCGAAGAAGAAGAAAATATATATTCAATAAATTAAATGTAGAAACTCTTCAGTTTTTTGTTGTTGATTATCTGTCAGATTCTCTAAACACAAATGATAAATCAATTTGAAGATAACATACCCAAAATTGTCAAAAAAAAAAAAAAAAAACAGATAACGTACTCTCTTTTTTTTTTTTGGTAAAAAAAAAAAGATAACATACTCAAAACGTAAGAATCTCATATTTATTACTATTCAATTACCACCATCTCATTAACCTTATAAATATCAACTCATTATTTTGTCAAAAGTAAAAACCTCACCATTCACTGAAACTACCAATCAAGAAAATGGCCTCCCTATTCTCTTCAGTTCTCTTGTCTCTTTGTTTACTCTGCTCACCTTTTCTCTCAAACGCTAACGCCAAACCAAAACTAGGCTTCACGGCCGATCTGATCCACCGCGATTCTCCTAAATCGCCTTTCTATAACCCAGCGGAAACCCCTTCCCAGCGGTTGAGAAACGCTATCCACCGATCTGTTAACCGTGTTTTTCATTTCACTGAGGATGCATCACTTAACTCACCACAAACTGAGATCACCTCAAATGGCGGTGAATATCTCATGAACGTATCCCTTGGGACACCTCCTTTTCCGATCATGGCCATCGCTGACACCGGAAGTGATCTCCTCTGGACGCAGTGCAAACCTTGTGATGATTGTTACACTCAAGACGATCCTCTCTTTGACCCTACAGCGTCGTCCACATACAAAGACGTTGCTTGCTCCTCAAGCCAATGTAGTGCTCTTGAAAATCAAGCCTCCTGTTCCACAGATGGCAGCACTTGCTCTTACTCCATGTCTTACGGGGATCATTCATACACAAAGGGTAACGTTGCCGCAGACACCTTAACGTTAGGCTCCACCGATAACCGCCCCGTGCAGCTTAAGAATGTAATCATCGGCTGTGGTCACAACAACGCTGGAACGTTTAACGAAAAGGGCTCTGGAATCATCGGACTTGGTGGTGGTGCGGTTTCGCTCGTTACTCAACTCGGTGACTCGATCAACGGTAAATTCTCATACTGCTTGGTCCCTTTCTCTTCTGAAACTGATAAAACGAGCAAGATCAACTTCGGAACCAATGCCGACGTCTCGGGAACCGGAGTTGTTTCAACTCCTTTGATCACCAAGTCTCCAGAGACCTTCTATTACCTAACCCTAGAAGCCATTAGCGTGGGAAGCAAGAAACTTCCATTCCAAGGCTCAGACTCTGGACGCGGCGAGGGAAACATCATTATCGATTCCGGCACAACTATGACGTTGTTACCCACCGAATTTTACAAGGAGCTCGAGGATGCGGTTGCGTCCTCAATCGATGCTGAGAGGCAGAAGGATCCACAGGGAGGTTTAAGTCTGTGTTACAGCGCAACCTCTGATCTGAAAGTGCCAGTCATTACTATGCATTTTGATGGAGCAGATGTGAAGCTAGACTCCTCCAATATATTTGTACAAATCTCGCAGGATTTGGTTTGCTTTGCCTTCCGTGCGAGCCCGAGCTTATCCATATACGGGAACTTGTCGCAGATGAACTTTCTTGTTGGTTACGACACTGTTTCTAAGAAGGTCTCATTTATGCCAACGGATTGTGCAAAGATGTAGGTGGTTGAGCTCAGCGTGCGGCTAATTTCTTCTTTCAATTTTATGTTTTTAATTATAATAATGGCTGACTTTATTTTAGCCTTAAGTAGCTCTTTGATTTTGAACTTTTTTTTTTAATTCGCATGTAGTAAAGGTCTCTGTTTAAGGGGCAATTAAAAAAAAAACCTTTAAAGGTTAATCAAGTCTGCTGCTGCTGATGTTTGGTCTTTCTTTGATTTTTTTTTTTTTTTTTTAAATTACAGTTTATAACCATAAATCTTATTTCCAGAAAATATGCCCTTATCCATCTCAATTAACCTCTTTAAGATATAAATTATATATGACGGTAACCAATCTAAGAAGACAAAATCATTAGTTTTAATAAAAATTATTTTTTTTTCTTATGACCGAAGTATAATTTAGAAATGAGAAATGCTATTATTTGTATCAATGGATATTATTATTTTTGAAGTACATTTTAAAGAAAAAAACAATAGTTTGAAAGATATTAACACTGATCTTTTTCAAGAAAAAAACATTGATTTTTTTTACAAAAAAATATATTAACATTGATTATACAATTAATTCACCACTATCGCTAGCTATAACCAAACACAATTAAAAGATTTTAACATTGATTATAACATTTATGATATAATTATACAATGTTTCACTATTAATAATATGTGAATAATAGATAGTTAAAATATTTTGTTAAAATTCAAAAGTAATATTCTCTCATTATTTTTTTATAATCACTATATCTTATTATATAAAGTTGGGTTTTAAAAGTTAGCCATTAACAAGATTTTGACATGTGTCAAGTTTATATCAATCTGAGATTTTGACATGTGTAAAAGTTAATATTTAATAGGAGGGATTTGTGATTACAACCAATAATAATAATGTAAAAAGATAATTATCAAAAAAGTTACAAAAATTAAAAGTGTTTTTTAAAAAATAATTTTAAGGAGGTTATATATATATATATATATATCAAAAATTTTGAAATTATAAATTTATTTACTTATTTTTAATTTTAAGTTATTAATTCTACAAAAAATAGAAATGGGATTAAGGAAAATATATAGTTAATTATTAATTTTAAATTTGTAAATAATCACTTCTATATAAACATAGATTGTCTCATACTTTTCATCTAAAAAAATATTTTATTCAAAAAGTATCGCTTTAAACTTTGTTCTATTGGTAAAACTTTTTTAATGGAAAGGTAAATTTTTCTTATTTTTTAAACCAAAATTTTCTTCTACTTTCTCCTACTTTCTACTACTTTCTACTTTTTCAGTTTGTAATATGTAAGATTAATTGTTACCATTCATTCAATCCCATTTTTGTGCAACCATAATTGTTACCATTCATTCAATCCCAAAGGTATATAAAGAGTAGAAGCTCATTAACCTAATGGTTAGATAAAATAGGCTAATCAAACACAAATTATGGTTGTTGTTGATGGATAGATAGATTGGAAGAACATAAATTGTTGTTGATGGATCCATAGGAGTTCAGAGACTGTGATACCCTGGTTTGTGGATAGGTTTAAAAGAATTGATTTGGCCACTTATGTTACCAAAATGCACTTATCTTTTCGATCAATGGTCTTAAGAGAACTCCAGAGTTGAGCGTGCTTGAGCTGGAGTAGTTTCAGGATGGGTGACCTTTCGGGAAATGATTGTCGGAACTGTTCGAGTGAGGACAAAACATAGGAAAAGATCATATGGTGATTTATTGGAGTACGTATTTAAAGTCTCCTGGACGTAATAAACCGGCCGTCGGATATGGGTGGACCAGAAGTAGACGTGGGCCCATGGACTGGGAGTGGACATGGGGCTCACTAAGAAAGGTGGCAGTCGGGGAGTTCCAGAGACAAAGGCTACATCATTGTGTGTCAAAGACACTTTCACAAATACATTGGAAAATTTAACATTAGTTACTATAAAAAGATTTTATGACGTTAGAAAAGGGTCTTTAGTTTCATTGGTTGTTTGAGCAAGCCATTTTAAAATAGCTAAAAGACGTGAACATGTTCTCTCTACACATGAGCGGCAGAGCCGAGGTTTTCTCTATGGTGGAGGAGGTTGGATGCAAGGTTATCTTCCCAAGAGAGGAAGGTGGAGGAGGTTGGACGCAAGGTTATCTCCCCAAGGGAGGAAGGTGGAGCCAAGGTTCTCTCCGTGGTGGAGAAGGTTGGATGCAAGGTTCTCTCCATAAGGGAGGAGGACGAAGCCGAGGTTCTCTCCATAGTTGGGCATACATTATTGTGATGTTACATCTTTGATTAGTATACTATGTAATATATTTTTTATTAGAAATATTTTTTGAACGAAAAATTTTTAGTAACTAAAAAAACTATGCAAAAGTGAAAGTAAAAAGACGTATAATACGCTTTTAATAGTAAAATATATAAAAGATTTGTAAAGAAATATAAATCAGTATATTATAGCAAAAATAAAACTTATAAATAATGTTATTTATAAAACTTATCTAGTAATACATAAAGTTAATTAAAGTCTATTTTTCTCCTTATGTTATGACTCGAATTTTAAAAAATGGTAGATATTATTTAATTAACAAAGGAAAAGTGTGTGTGTCTAACGTCCCACACAAGCTACAAATTTTAGACAATTGGTTGCACCACAGTGAATCACCTCGTCTAAACAATTGTTCATGATACGAACGGCTCAGGTTGGAATTAGAAGGCAGCCGGTCCATAAAGGCAAGAAGGCCCACCTAGGGGAAGTGAGCCGGAACCATGCCGAACTAGTGAAGAGCGCATCAATCACCTCAGAGCTCGGAAAAGTAATCAAGATTTCTTAGCTGTCAGCCATAAACTCCACGCGAGATTGTCGGAGTAAATGTATTCACATTAAAGGCTCACAATAGTATAAGTAGAAAGAGAGAGATTATATTTATGGACAGATTATTTTTGGTTAATAATAAGGTTTGTTTACTATTTTTTTCTATTACATATCTAAGAGCGAACTAAATAACTAAACTCTTCAGCTTGGAACTTGAACGGTGATTGACTCCGCCACCCCTAAATCACTCTGACAAGAGAAGTATTCTCTCCGATCTCACATTTGGCGCTAGAAAGAGGGGGTCTATCACCTAACTCTCGACAGTTCCAACGCTTTTCTCGTTTCTTCATCACCATGGCCCACAAATCTTCAAACCAGGTAAGTTTGGAGTTGATCCAAATACTCTTGCAGGATTTAGCGGAAAAATTGGATCGTCAGCAAACAGCGACTGCCGCCTTGGTCGTACGCTTCGATAGGTTGGGAAGACACGTCACCTCTCGTTTAGAGGCAATCTCCAGTTGGGTGACCGATCTGTCAACATCTCACAGTGCTTACGCCGATCGGGTCGATCTACTTTCTTTTGAGAAAACCCCACGGCGGCGCGCCTTGGACTACGGTGGAATTATTCCACCATTCACTTTGCAGCAAACACCAGCTCAAACAACAATGGCACCAGCACCCAGGACTGTGGTTCCACCCCAAACTGCTCCCCAGGTTACAATACCGTTGACTGACGAGAATCTCATTCCGATTGGAGTTGAAGGCGCTACTACTTTGCCTGGCCTTGTTTGATTTCCTCCCCAGTGGGTGGAGCCATCCTCCAAGAGAGTATATCTCCAGGGTTTGCTTCTAGCTCCGAGATCCATGGAGTGCAGGACGAGATCCAAACTATGCGATCTAGAGTGCATAGTGCAACCACTTTGGCACCTAATAGCAAGATTATCGGGGAGGTGTTTAGGTTTATTTAGGGAAAAAATAAATGAAAAGAAAAAGAAAAATAGAAGAGACTCTCTAATATAACAAACTGAAATCGATTGTAAGAGACGCTATGTGTCCATTTCTCGTTGGCTAACAGAAAAAAACAAAAGGTATTTTTTTTTGTTTTCACGCATCTTTCTCTCTTTCTCTCTTTCTCTCTTTCTCTCTATCTCTCGCGGTCAAATACTCGATTTGATGTCAGAAAGAGATGCTTTAATCGGAGGTAATAAAATCGATGGAGTGTTGGGTCTTAGGCGATTATTATCGGCGGTGATCTTATCGGAGGTGACTGTAGCGGTGGCGATTTCAGTCGTTGTTGAGATTGTGTCGGAGGGGATTTGAAGGAGAAGGCGATTCAATCGGAAGAGATTGGATCAATTCGATTGAGAGAGTAATTTTTTGACTACAATAGTATAATTAGGTAAACTGTTAGGTTGATTTGATTTTGGATGCATGAAATTAGGGTTTTTGATGTTTGTTCGAGTTATTGGATTCGTGGTTTGTTTTTGTTCCGATTGATAATTGATGCTTTAAACGGATTAGGGTTCTTGGTGTGCATGTGTTTGTGTTCCGATTTGGTCCATTTGTGTTTGTGTTACAAGTTGGTCCGTTTGTGTTTATGTTCCGATTTGGTCCGTTTGTTTACCGATTGATAAGGGTGGCTTTAAAGGGATTAGGGTTCTTGAGAACCATGTGTTTGGTCTGTTTGTGTATAGTTTTTGGTGTGTTTGTGTTTGTTTACCGATTGATAAGTGATCTTTTGTGTTGTTTAGACATTATTGTCATAAAACAAAGTATAATGTTCTTGTTCGATTTTGGTTGTAGTATGCTTCATTCCTTCTGTTTGCCTGATAAGTTAGTGTTGTTCCTTTAGTATATTGTCCTTGTTTGATATTCAATTTAATTTGCGGTTTTTTGATATATGTCTCTCTTTTGTTTTGAGGTTAAATGGGCAAAAAGGATGTCGATGGATTGATGAGTATAGAGTGTGTGTCGTCGGCCATGAAGGAAGGTAATTATCATCCTCTTCTTTCTTCATTTATTTGATGTTAGTTAAAGTATGAGAGTGAGTCATTTATGTTAAAGCTTTTGTTTGTTGGTTGTGATAAATGTGTTTACTACTTGTTAGTGTAGGTGTTAGTCTAGTCAGTCATTGATTTTATGTTTGAAGTATTGTGTTAGTTGGTTGTGAAGATTTTTAATGTGTGGTTGGTGTAGTTTACGTAAAGACTTAATTAGTTGTAAAGTAAAAAAACATAAACCTTATAAATTCATAGTCTTCCTCTTCATAGTAAAAAACACCAAAACAATTTCACCCTTATAAACCTTATAAAATCTTTCACCAAAACACCATAACTCTTTCACCAAAACTCTTTCAACCAACAAACACAATACGATATGGATTCCGACGACTACATGAATCCATATCATCCCACCTCTAGCTATTTGAATCTGTTACAAAGCCAACTTGAAACACAAAACCTCCAAGGCAGTCCTTCTCTAAGTCCATGTTCTGAAGCTCCATCTGAACCTGCATCACCGCAAGAAAACCGCAAAACAAGGCATGCATGGATACCAACTGATGATATCTTGCTTGTCTCTGCTTGGCTCAACATGAGCAAGGATCCGGTGACTTCGAATCAACAAAGACTTGGTGCCTTTTGAGGAATGATTGCAGATTACCTTGCAAAGTGTCCAAATGCTGCAGGTCGGCCAAAGAAGGAGGCGAGTCATTGTAAGCAGAGGTGGGGGAGGATAAATGACTTGGTGTGCAAGTTCGTTGGTTGTTATGAGGCTGCGACAAGAGAGAAGAGTAGTGGACAGAATGAAGATGACGTGATGAAGTTGGCACACCAAATATACTTTGATGATCATTGACATCGGTTTACCTTGGAGCATGCTTGGAGAGACTTAAGGTACGATCAAAAGTGGTGTGCATCCACATCTACTAAAGCCAATGGAGTGAAGAGGGGAAGGGTGTGTGTTGATGGGTCTGAACAGGATGCACATCCGGTTAATGATATTGATGGATCACAGCCCCGTCCTCAAGGTGTTAAGGCTGCAAAGGGAAAGTTCTAAAAACCTCTAACACCCAACCGATTGATGTGGAGGAAGATGGAAAAGCTTACTTGGAGTTTCAGCTGGATCGTGTGTCGAAGATGTATGAGATGAAGCAGAAGGACTTCAACCTGAAAGAGATGGAGTTTGCTATGAAAAAAGAGCATATGAAGCATGTGATGCTTGATAATCTGTTTGCTAAAAAGGATTCACTAACTGAATCCGAAAAAGCTCTTAAAGACAAGCTAATTGCTGACATGATCTCATCTGGTTGAATGTTAGAGAATGAAGTGTTTTATTAACTATGTTTCTTTTGTACTGTTTTATGTATTAGGACAAGCTTCAAGTGTTTTATTAACTATGTTTCTTTTGTACTGTTTAATGTATTAGGACAAGCTCCAAGTGTTTTATGAACTATGTTTCTGTTTGTACTGTTTTATGCATTAGGACAAGCTCCTTGTGTTTTTTGTAATCGACTCTTGATAACTATGTTGTTAGTAATCGAATGGTGTGAACTATGTCTTCAGTTTGTTTGTGTTTATGTTTCATTTTTGGATGCTTTGTCAATCGTATGGTGTTTGTTATGCTATGAGAATTGGGATGTATGATTAATTGGGATGTTGTCATTGTAATGCAGGTGAAACAAGAAACACCCGTGACACCAAAACAAGGAAGAAGCAAGAAGTCGGTCATGTGAAGTCGGTCATGTGACACCAAAACATACACTACTGTATTTTTGTACTTTTACCACACATTTTCTCTTGTATAATGTTGTACTTTAACCACATGTTCATTTATCATTTTAAACCACATATTGTGAGAGTACTTCTACCACACAAATTTTAAGTTTTCTACACCACAATTTCTTCTATATAATGTCCAAAGCTAGCACACAAAATCTAAACACCAAACCGATCAAATACATAATTCCTTTTCTAAACTGTAAACACCAAAACTCCTTTTCTCAATTTCCAAACTCTCTAAATATGGCATCTTCTTCCCATAATGATGATGTTGATGACATACTTGATGAATGTTTTAATCAAACATGCGATCAAATCACCAATCATGTATGGCAAAATCTTCTTACTCCACCAATCCAAAGTCAACCACCACCTAAACCAAGAAAAAAGCGAATTCACATTGAAAGAAATCGAGAAGTCGGTCATGAGAACTTGTGGAATGATTATTTCAGTGAGGATGCTACTTACCCTCCCAACATTTTCCGTCGCCGTTTTAGAATGAACAAGCCATTATTCATTCGTATTGTGGATAAGCTCGCAAATGAAGTTCCCTATTTTCAACAAAGAAGAGATGCTACCGGAAGGTTGGGTCTGTCTACATTGCAAAAGTGTACAGCAGAAATTCGTATGATGGCATATGGTTCTGCAGCTGATGCGTTTGACGAATACCTCCGAATTTCTGAAACCGTGGCGCTATTATGCTTGGACAATTTTACAGATTCAGTCGTAAATCTATTTGGAGATGAGTACTTGAGAAGACCCAAACCAGCAGATCTTCAAAGACTACTCGACGAAGGCGAGTTACGCGGATTTCTCGGCATGATAGGAAACATCGATTGTATGCATTGGGAGTGGAAGAATTGTCCCACCGCATGGAAAGGTCAATACACCCACGGATCTGGAAAGCCCACAATCGTTTTAGAGGCAGTGGCTTCGTATGATCTCTGGATCTGGCATGCTTTCTTTGGACTACCAGGTACATTAAACGATATAAATATTCTTGACCGATTTCCAGTCTTTGATGATATTTTGCATGGTCGAGCTCCTAAAGTTAAATACAGTGTCAACGGACATGAGTATAAATTGGCTTACTATCTGACGGATGGTATTTATCCAAAATGGTCTACTTTTATCCAATCTATTCCACTGCCACAAACTCCAAAAGCCTCTTTATTTGCGAGACAACAAGAAGCTCTGCGTAAAGATGTAGAGCATGCTTTTGGAGTTTTGCAGGCTCGATTTGCCATAGTCAAAAACCCGGCTCTTATTTGGGATAAGGTAAAAATTGGAAAATAATGAGAGCGTGTATCATACTGCATAATATGATCGTACAAGACGAACGAGATGGGTACAATCTGTTTGATGAAACTGAATTCGCACAAATGGAGTCAAGTAGAGCTTCAGAAGTTGACTACACGCTTCCAACACCCAGGCCTTCATGTGTCGCTAGTATGCTCAAGAATCGAAAGGATTTTCGTGATCGAGAAAAACAACAACGCTTGCAAGATGATTTGGTTGAGAATATTTGGGCAAAATTTGGAGCAAATCATTATTAAAATTATGTATTAATGTTTTTATTATGTAATATGTATTAATGTTTTTATTATGTTTTGTATGTTTGAAAATTAATTAAAATGCAATATTTTGTAATTTTAAAAAAATCTTAAATGTTTACACATTTATACCACTTCTATTCTATTTAAAAATTTTTAAATTTAAAAAACAACATTTTCAAAAATAAGAGACCCAAAATTAAAACCTACCAATGGAAGAACAAATTTTATCTAAGAGATCATGGGTTGTTATATTCAAATCCCCCTTATAAGAGACTGCCGATAATTATGGTCTAACATCTCTCGTGTAATTGAGGAGTCAAAGCGAACACCTTTCTCAACACGGGTAGCAGGATTCCACGTTAAGGATACTGGGAAAATTAAGTTACAAGCTATGAAGGTAAACTTAAGGATAGTGGGAAAGCCTCTCAACTAACACCCACGTTAAGGATACTGGGAAAACCTCTCAACTAACACCCAAATTTGGAACCTAAGCCAGGGAGTAGGAGAGTCACTTTGTTCTTATATCACGAAGTTCAAAGAGATCTAGGTCCAAATATGGGGTATGTCGAACTCAACCACTTTGGTGGCTTTGAAACATGGACTATGGCACAAGTATTGTTTTCAAGAGGAACTGACTGTCAACCGATTTCTCACAATCTAGGACGCGTTTCTCCGAGCTTCGAACTGGATAATTGTGGAAGAAGAGAAGTCTGCCGCCACTCAAAAGTATGAGGTGGCTTCCAAGCCACGGTTCGAAACACCAACCAAGAAGACACCTTCCCCAACACTGAAGCCCGAGCTGGGCACGTCTGCGGAAGCGCAAACCCTAGTTCAAACATCATCCGCATGATAATCTACGAGAGCGGGAAGGACAACCCACATGCTGAGAAAAACTTCTCAAAGGTACAGCAATAGCCTGGTGGAGGATTTTCCGGAGATTCATGAGCCTCTGGGAACTGGATTTCGATCTCCAGGGGAATCTCACAGGATCCCTTGATCTCGGCTGCGTCCTTCTCGGAGAGCCTAGATGGGGGGTGAGGACCGAAAAACCCTGGAATGAGTGGTTTAGCAGTCTTAATGGGGGTAGACTTTGGGGGTGACATGGTTTATGAATGGAAACGATGGTAATCGACTAAGAACAGGCGGTTATTTCTTTTCCGGCGATAAGTGACCACAAGAGAACAAGAGCAAAGAAATCGAGGCAAGAGTCTCTGAGAAAAGATCGAGGGAACTCTATCTTTATATGCCAAGGAGAGGTGGGGGAGAGCGAAAGGTCGATGTTCACCCCCCCTCCCCTCATATAGCTGTTTAGGCTGACGGATGGGACCGTTTCCTTGTTTGGGAAGGCAAATCTTATCATTATCGCGATCAAATCATGAGATTTGGAGTATATTTAGTTTCCCAATGCAAACAAAGGCAAGTCAAAAGTCCCCCGAGCTAATTAGCTCGAGAGATTTAGGGCGGGAACTGTTGGTACCACAGTGAATCACCTCGTTTAAACAATTGTTCCCGAGACGAACGACTCAGGTTGGAATTAGAAGGCAGCTCGGTCCATTAAGGCAAGAATGCCCAACTAAGGGAAGTGATCCGGAACCATACTGAACTAGCGAAGAGCGCATCAATCACCTTGGAGCTCGGAAAAGTAATCAAGATTCCTTTAGCTATCAGCCATATATCACACGCGAGATTGATGGACTAACTGAATTCACATTAAAGGCTCACAGTAGTATAATTAGAAAGAGAGAGATTGTATTCAAGGACAGATTATTTTTGGCTAATAATAAGATTTTTTTACTATTTTTTTGTATTATATAGCTAAGAGCGAACTAAATAACTAAACTCTTCAATAGTTAAGAGCGAACTAAATAACTAAACTCTTCAGCTCGGAACTTGAACATCGATTGACTTCGCCGCCCCTAAATCACTTCGACAGAAAAGTGTTCTCTCCGATCTCAGAACAATAATTTATAATATTTTGTTGTTAACAATAAAATAAAATAAGGATATTATAAATAAGATAAAATTGAATTCTAAGTCGACTGAGTAAGAAACTTAACTTAAGAAGCACACAAATCATAAAAAAATTGAACCGGTTGAATTTGGTTATAGTAAGTATAATAATTTTTTTAAAATTAAAATATTATTATTGGTATGTTTAAATTGTAATCGAATTTATATTATTATGAACATTTAAATTTATATAAATTTAGAGTATGAATGGACAGGTTATATGACGGATTATGAATATTTCAATTTACAATATTATGCGAATTGTGAAACCAATTGATAAGAACATGCACAATGATTGTTTTTTTACCATATCAGGAAGAAAGTCCATAAAGAGGGTCGTACTCATTTTGATTTGACTACACATTATTAAGTGAATTTTTTTTTTCCAAGCATTGTTTAAGAGGTGTAATTCAGAAATTTCCAACTAAAAGTAACACTTCGTTGTAAAAACGGATTTTTTATTGAATATAATTTTAAATTTGTTTTTTTAAAAAGTCACGATTGTTGTGGTGATTGTCGATGTATGAAATAGACAATATAAATAGTACGGATCGTATTGGAGATAAATCAGAACTGATCCTTTTATTAACGTAGAATTCAAGAAAAGGGTTTACAGAAAATAACAATCAAGAGCTAAGTGCAGTTAATACAAGAATAATTGCTCTTCCCTCTTTAATTGCCCAAAAGTGGACCCAGAGCTCTGACAATGACCTCTGGTATTTATAGTGGGCCATTGACCTAGGGTTCCCTCTGTCTCTTCTGTAAAATGACAATTTTGCCCATGCGGCCATATGAGCCAGATATCCAAAATGTTGGGGGCAGAGCCCATATCCAAAATGGTCCCCCCTTAGTCCGATGAGCGATGGCGTGTTTGAGCTCGTCGAGTACAGTTCCTTGTCTCTAGGTTCGTCTTGCAGAAGGAACATAAGATTTTAAGAGCTTGAAGGCCTTCTGGAAAGTCCCTGGTCGAATAGTGCGTTGCGCACGTTTTTCGAGGCATCCGGAAGATTCCGAGATGAATAGTGCATTGCACATGTTTTTCGAGACATCCGGGAGGTTCTAGGATGAATAGTGCATTGCTCACATTTTTCGAGATATCCGGGAGATTCCGGGATGAATAGTGCATTGTGCACGTTTTTCTAGGCCTCTCGGGTTTTAAACGAGTATTTTGCATGCTCTGCACATTTCTTGAGGCACGGGAAGTGGAGACAGCTTAAAAAATAAGATTTTCCTTTTTACCTCGGCCAACGCGCTGGTCCCCCATATAAATATGTTCCCTTGACTGCTCTTCTTTTACTTTCAACTCTCTTCTCCAAAAGGTAAATTTCTTCTCTCTCTCCCTTATCTCTTTATTGTTTTCGGTTTTGGCTTGTAAGGCCATGGTTCTTTTTCCCGATCCGCCGCCCATACTTCTCCGCCTGTGGCTCTTCCTACTCGTCGCGGGATTCCAGTTAGTCTCCCGCCGCCGTATCCGCTAAGTGAGACCGGGACCATGAGGCGTCCTGGTATCCCGATCTTGCCATTGCGCAGCTGAGTAGGTTGACAGACACACCAGCTGGGACCTCGCCTTCGTCCTAAGTGGCGCCTTGCCCTCTTAGTTCTGGCCGAGACCGTTAAGCGTCTTGGTTTAGACGCCGCTCATGTTGGTGCCACGAATCAGCGGTTCCTAGCATGGGTCGGTGTACTCAATGGTGTCGATGGCTCTTTGCTGCTTGTGACGCGTTGGCGAGAGGCGGACGAGATTGCGAGATTCGTTCTTGCGGCGTATTCAAACTCGTTCCGTCCCGTTTGTTTCGGCAAGCTCGAGACCTGGCAAAGTCGAGACAGGGACGAGCTCGCAACCGAGGTGACATCAAAGTTTGGCCAGGTCGAGAGGTCGAGGCCTTTGGTGATGAGATGATGAGATCCAGATCTCAGGGGCGAGAACAAGATTCTCGTTGGCGAGGTGACGTGGTGGGCTCCGTACGATGATGGGAGGTTGACAAGGAGACAGAGTGGCGAGATGGGGTGGCGCCCTGCGTGACACGATGCGCGAGGTCAAGTAGGGCAGTATGCGGCGCGATGTGCGAGACTTGAGAATTGACGACGCGAGTTCATGTTCGAGGCGATGTCAAACTCGTAGCGAGGTCGGATGTGTGCTTGCGAGATTGATGTTGTGGCGAGTTCCTTGCTGCGGATTGGGAAGTTGCTGAGCTGGAACTAGAAGGTAGTAGTGGTGAGTTTGGAGCTTGTATACGAGATTGCAGCGTACGAGACTTTTCCTAGCTCAAATTCATGACGTTATCGTGTCCTTGGCGAGCCTAACACTTCTCCGTATGGAATTACTGGCGAGATCGAGGTTGGTCATCTCGCGCAGGTGGTGAGTGCGCATCTCGCAAGTGGTTCGGCGAGGCCGTGTTTATCTCGCGCAGGTGGTGAGTGCGCATCTCGCAACTGGTGTGCTCATAGCGTGTTGAAGTGATTCCTTTTTCTTCGTTCGCATGTAGACGATGTGGCGTGATCGAGTCTCTTGATGGCAAGCTCGTTTGTGTTCCCGTGAGATACGCGTAGCGATTATTCCACCAGATGGCGAGATGGTCGTTGTACGGGGCGAGATGGTGAGTGCGAGGTAGAGTTAGGCGAGGTCACCGTTCGAGACACGTTGACGAGATCCCTGCTTATGGAGAAATTGACGAGCTCGTACGAGGTAGGACTGTGCTGTGATGTGTGGGAAGTGAAGCAGTATGGTATGCGGGATGGTGACGGTGCGCAGTACGTAGTACGCACATAACTCTGGTGTGATCGATCAGTCTTGAGTTATATGATGTTTCTGACGTGGTTTGTCGCTCCAATACTGACTGGTTGCTTGGTGAGTTTTGCAAGACCTCGCGCAATGGCTTTAGGAGATGATGTCTATGGTGACGTTCCGGAGGAATTTGGAGATGATCTGTATCGTGCGCTAGAGAGAGACCTTGACGAAACCGGGACGAGCTATCCTTCCTGGTGGGACCCGTCGAAAGGAGGAGGTGTCGTGACAGATCTGGCGGATTTGACGGAAGAAGATGTTCGGGAGCTTGAAATCATGTTTCCTATAGAAGCTCAGGACCTCAGTTTGATCCCACATCCTTCAAGTCAACGGCGAGGGAAGGTGTTAGCGTACGAAAAGAATGCACAGGCTCGGACTGTGCTCCTAGGTCTCTGGTCGCTGGTTTAGCCGTTGGTAATGGGGTTCCGACACGTCGCAAGGATCATACGGGAGGCGGAGAACGTTTCTTCCGTGATGATGGAAGGACCCTGAGCACTGATGTTTCCCTAGCCCGCATGTTTGATCTCTCCGAGATGCCACACAACCTGCAGCTTGCGCTGCCGAGTGCCAACGAACGTCCATGGGACTGCCCAGAAGGTCACCTATGCATTTACGAGGACTTCTTTATCGAATGTGGCCTATGGTTCCCGATTCCAGAATTCTTGAAGAGTTACTACGTGCGTCGGAAAATTGTATTCTCGCAGCTGTCAATCTCGACCATCCGTAATGCGGTGGGACTCACGATAATCGGTGCCAGGAAGGGAATTTCGATCAACTGCGACCTTTTCGAGCTCGCTACGAGACCTACGCTCGACCGTACTGGACTATGCAGTGCTTGTTGTATGCCTGGCCTTACAAGCACGCGCGACTAGAAGAGTAACATTCACGGTTGGCGGAGGCGGTTTTTCTTCGTGGAAATAAACAAGATTTCGGTTGAAGACCCGAACACGACTTTTCCTTCTGCTTGGAATTTGACTCATGGTAGTCGTTACTGGGTTGGATTCGTGTTTTTCTGGTTTTCTAAATATCTTTGCTGATCGTATTTGTTTTGTACTCGCAGATAACCTCCCACCTTCTGCTGCGTGTGACTTCGAGACTGTTGACAAAGCTTCCGTATTTCTTCACATAGACTTGTAAGTTTTCAATTTTGCTTGTCCGCATCCCGATACTCATATGTTCACGTAACTTATTTTTATGTTTTTCCTGCAGGTTCGCGGAATGGATTGCAAATGGGAGATTGCCCGATGCCGTGCTATGCTGACTTGTTCGAGGCTGACACGGAGGGAGTTGTCGTGGAACACGAGGATGGTGAGGTGCCCGCTCCCGAGGGTGAGCCTGGTCGTAGGAATCGTTCCGCCGAGGTTGCTGCAGCTCGTGCCACGAAGAAGCCTTCTTCCGTGTCCCGTGGGAGTGCTCCACCAGCTGGTGGTGATCGTTCCCGGAAGAGGTTGGAGAAAGTTCTAGGCATCCTCATCACGCGGAGGAAGGTTGCGTGACGGACGATCACTCGTTTTCCTTTCGCTACGACGTGAGAGATCAAGCATTCTCTAGTGATTCACGAGCTTGCGCAGATCTTGCAAGCATGATTCATGGTGACTTTGTTCCGCTTCCTGCTCCTGATGATTTGGCTTGTCCGACCACGTAAGAGAAGGCCGTTCGTCGGCAGTTCCAGGTTAGAATCTGATCCTTTAGTTCGTTTTAATGTGCATCTTCCTTAGCCGTAATCCAACTATTTTCCTTGATCACTTAGGCGATGAGCTGGACGAACCGCCTTGTTGGCGACTACGAGGACAAGGTGCACGCGGCTAGAAGGGAGACCTTGCTTGTCCGGAAAACGTTGGCTCAGTGGAAGCTCAATTCCGAGACAGCGCGTCTCAGGAAAGCGCGAGATGATCGCGAGGAGGAAGAGCATGCGAAGGCCGCTGTTGTGATCGGGGCGCATCGGGAGCATACTGAGCGTATGATGATGCACTTGATTGCAACGCGTGAGAGATAGCCTCATTTGCTCGTTCTCAGCCAAGTGACCGGGACCAGGCAATGTCTTCAGAAGTTGATTGGCAGGGAAACCACGATTCCCGAGAGTAGGATGGAGCGTCTCGCAGCTAGCCAAGCAGAGTTCAAAGTGAAGGTTACCGGGGTTGTGGTGCCGCCACTTCTTGACGCTGATCTAGCGCCGTTTCTCGAGTCTGCCGACAAAAGGCGCTGGTGATGCTGCGAACTCGATTGCTGATTGCTTTTGTACTTTTCCTTTGGATATTTGCGAGCTTGGTTGCTTTTGATTTATGAACTTGATTATTACCGATTTTTGCTTCCTTCATGATGAAGCTGCTTCTGCTGCTTCCTACAGGGCATATTTTGCAGTGCAGGACGTATCCTGCCTTACCCTGGATATGTTGTTCCCCAAAACATCTCGAGTAGACAAGACAGACTTGTCGTACGATTTTAGGTGTGGTACGCGTGATCGGCTTACCCTGTAGGTGCTGCAGGAATTGCGGGTTTGCGAGTCTGGGCTTGGCTTAAAATGTCCTACCGAAGTAATGACGTGGATTATTTCACCACTACACCCATGCGGAGCACGTTTTAGAGCTGTCCGCCTGGCCAGGGCGTGAGAACAAGAGTCGATAGATCGCTCGAGAGTGTTTCGTTGCGAAACTTTTTATTTCAAGGGTTCGTGAGAGGCTGCCTACGTACCCTTGAAAGGGATCAAACCATTCGTAGTTCAAATTACAAGTGAATGCTCGATGACGAGATACTTTTTTTTTGTGGTAGATTGACTAATGATAATAGCGCTTAAGGTTGGCGGAGTTCCAGGATCGCGGGACTGGCGTGTGGTTCTTCTCGAGTAGCTGGTGGACGCCAGGCTTGACGATCTTGAGACTAAGTATGGACCCTCCCAATGCGCGCCGAGTTTTCCAGCGTTCTTCTCTTTTGTATTCTCGTAAACTTTGCGGAGGACGAGATCACCCTCTACCAAGTAACGAGACTTGACTTTCTCGTTGTAGAATTTTGCGGCGGCTTGCTGATAGTACTGAATCCGTAGTAGAGCTTGGTCGCGCTCTGCTTTGATGAATAGGAGTCGGTCACACAGCATTGTGTCGTTCAGCTCTGGATCGTGAACGAGCATAGATCGTCGGAGAGTCGGGATTCCTACCTCGGCTGGAGCGAGTGCTTCCATGCCGTATGCGAGTGAGAATGGGGTTCTTCCAGTTGATTTGCACGGGGAAGTGCGATGAGACCATAGGACGCCGTCGAGTTTGTCAGCCCATAGACCCTTCTTGGCGTCGAGCCGTTTCTTGATCCCGGCGATTATAGTTTTGTTGGTGGCCTTCGCTTGTCCGTTGCCTTGAGGGTATCTCGGCGTTGACTTACTCAGGCGTATCCGCCAGCCGGCGCAAAATCCTTCAAAACTTAGGGAGATGAATTGGGGGCCATTGTCGCATACGATTTCGTATGGAAGTCCATGTCTGCATATGATGTTCTTCCAAACAAAATTCTGGACTTCATCTGCGTCAAGCGAGACATATGATTCTGCTTCAACCCATTTGGTAAAGTAATCCGTCATGATCAGGAGATACTTCTTTTCGTTAGATGGTTTTAGCGGCCCGACAATATCCATCGCCCATCGCATGAAGGGGAATGGTGGTGAGGTTGTTCGCAGTAGTTCAGTCGGAGAATGGATGAATGGTGTGTGGCGTTGACACTTTTCGCACTTGGCTGCGAATGCTGTACAATCGGCAATCATAGTTGGCCAGAAATGACCACCCGAATGGTTTCCTCCGGCTCCTTCATGCACTTCGCGCATGATGTCTTTTACATCCTTTTTGTTGACGCAGACAAGGAGGACGCCATTAGCATCATGATGGAATAAGTTGCCGTCCAACATCGTGTATTGGGCGCATTTAGCGCGCAATCGTCGAGCTTCCCACTTATCCTTTGGGCTTATCCCATCAGCGATGTAGGCGATAATATCAGTTTTCCAATCGTCGTCAACGAAAGTATTAGGAGTTTGAGCTGGGGGTAGTAAAACCTAGGCCAGTGGTGATGTTGCGGGAGCTGCCGCGGGTACTGCAAATACGTTGTTCAAACTTGCCGGTACATGTGCTGAGGCCTCGACTTTTGGGAATATGACAGGAGCAAGGGACAGTGAATTGACGTCGATGCTTGGGCGATCAATGCTCTCCATAGGTATTATTCGGCGGAGATCGGGGTCTGATGTGGAAGCAAGCGTCGCGAGCGCATCAGCTGGAACATTTTCGCTTAGTGGATCCTTGACGAGCTCGAAGAACTCGAACTTCTGGGACAAGTCGCGAACGACTTTGAGATAGGCATCCATGCGCTCGTGTCTCGTTGCATAATCTCCACTGAACTGATGTGCGACAAGCTGAGAGTCGCAGAAAGCTTGTATTTTTTTTACTCCAATTCCGTGCGCAAGGCGCAATCCAGCGATCAGTGCTTCGTACTCAGCGTCGTTGTTTGATGCAAAGAAAGCGAGACGAAACCATTGTTCCAGTACTTTTCTAGTGGGAGAAGTTAGGCGTACGCCTGCTCCTGAACCCATCTTTGACGAAGCGCCATCCACCTGGAGTGTCCATACTTCGGGCTGAGGGGAGTCAGCCTCGAGTTCAGGAGAGAGCTCAACCAGAAAATCTGCGAGGACTTGTGACTTGGCGCAAGTGTGGTTTTTGTACTCAATGTCGTACTCGCTTAATTCCACTGCCCACTTCGCCATGCGGCCTTATTGACTTGGACTGTGAAGGATTGTCCGTAGAGGCTGATTCGTCAGAACTTCAATAGTGTGAGATTGAAAGTAGGGGCGGAGCTTGCGAGCCGATATTACGACAGCGTATTCGAGCTTCTCCAGAGTCGGATACTGGAGTTCGGCGCCATCGAGAGTCTTACTCACATAGAAGATAGGATGTTGCTCTCCTCGATCCTCTCTTACAAGTACGCCGCTTACAGCTGAGCAAGAGATTGCGATGTAGAGATACAAAGTTTCTCCTTGCTCAGGTTTTGCTAGGACTGGCGGAGATGATAAGTAATCTTTCAGTTGTTTGAATGCTAGTTCACACTTCTCATCCCACTCGAAACGTTTATTTCCACGAAGGAGCTGGTAAAATAGCAAGCACTTGTCCGTTGAGCGAGAGATGAAGCGCCCGGTAAGACGTTGCACCTCGCGGGTGTTTCTTGGAGATGGAAGGTTGATGATCGCTGAAATCTGCTTTGGATTTGCTTCTATCCCGCGCTTCGTGACGAGGTACCCCAAGAATTTGCCGGAAGTAACGCCAAACGTGAATTTCGCCGGGTTCAGCTTCATGCTATACTTGTTGAGTATCTTGAAACACTGTTTTTGGTGCGTGACATGGTCTTTGGCCTGAGCTGACTTGACGAGCATATCATCGATGTAGACTTCCATGGTTCGTCCAAGTTGGCTCGCGAACATACGATTCACCAGTCGCTGATATGCTGCACCCGGTTTATCAATCCAAATGGCATGACTCTGTAGCAGAAAGTACCTTGTTTGGTAATAAACACAGTCTTCTCACGGTCATCCTTGTGCATCATTATCTGGTTGTAGCCCGAGAACGCATCCATGAAAGATAACAGTTCGTTTGCAGCTGTGGCTTCGACGAGCTGATCAATGTCGGTGAAGTCAACGCACACTCTCCACATACTGTTCTTCTTCTTAACCACCACCGGATTACTCAGCCAGTCTGGATAGCAAACTTCAGTGATTGATTCCGCATCACGTAGCTTCCGAACCTCGTCATTAACCGCAGTTGTTCGCTCTGCACCGAGCTTTCGACATTTTTGCTGAACTGGTTTGTAAGTTGGATCGACATTGAGTTAGTGGCTGGTAACGCTGGGATCGATTCCCGTCATGTGGTCTATCGACCAGGCAAAGGTGGTTGCATTCTGATGCAGAAACCGAACAAGCTAGTCCCTTAGAGCTATTGGTAGCTCGGCACCTATTCCGACGTGGATCCCGCTTTGGTGCTGATTCGACAATTACAAAAGCCCTTGCATTCCACATCTTTTTCACGATGATGAAGCAAGTTCGTGCCATCAGAGGATCCCCACGCAGCGTGTAGATACCGTACGCATTTGGAAACTTGACGCACTGGTGGTAAGTTGAAAAGTCGGCGCGCATCTTGTGAAGCCACGGTGTTACCAGAATGACATTGTAGACGATGGATTTGTCTACAATTGCAAAGTTGAAGCACTGCATCGTGCCGCCGACGTAGATCGGAAGTGTGATGGTTCCAACAGTCATTATGGTGTCTCCGTCGAATCACATTAGAGGCTGCATGTCACGTGTTATGTTGTGTAGATCAGCACATCCTTGAATATTCCATTGACCAAACTGCGGGTGTCAATAAGAATTCTCGTTACCAAACTTTCCCCAATTATCATTTCTACGACAAGTGGGTCGTTGTTTGGACTCGCGTTGCGCATGTCCTCTTCAGTAAACGTGATAGGATCAGAGGAGGTTTTGAACATGCTGCTATGGGAGGGCCAGCTTCGTTTTGCTTCTGATTCGCGGCAGTAAGCTTGGTTTGACCGAACGGAGTCGCGACATGTTGACAAGCCGCCCATGATCATGTTGATCCTTCGGCGAGGAGCTGGTGGTTCATCGTGTTTTTCCGCATCATGGTTTCACTTTGGGGGGGGGGGGGCGAGCGATTTCTCGTGCTCGGTCATTTTGTGCCCGTGTTTGGTCATTTTGTGCTGCAGCCTCCTTCTCACGCTGCCTTTCATGCTGTTGCTAGTTTGCTAAACAGTACGGGTTATCCTTATGCGTGTTAACCTTTCTCCGTTCTCGCTCTACATCGATGAAACCTCTTTTGTACTTGTGAAGAAGAATGTATTGAAGTGTTTTGCAATCCTCCGTGGAATGTCCGGCAAATTTATGGAATTCACAATAACCTCGCTTGCCTTTGAAGGTAGGACCATCAGTTTCGCGATCGTACTTGTTCCAGCGCTTGCCTTTCTGTTGCTCGTTTCCATTGATAGCAAACATCGTTGCCTTCCTTCCTTTCTCACCTTTGGCGTATTCTCTGCTGTAATGCTGGCGAGGCTCATAGTACTCTTGCACAGATTTGTTTTTCGAACTTGGTGTTTTTTCGGATGCTTTCTCTACAACATCAGTCTGATTGAGGTTCTCTTTCCCTTGTTCTTCCTCTACCTCGATGTATCGGTTTGCCCGCGCATGGACTTCGCCCAAGGACGTGATGGGTAAGATTGTTAGGTCTTCCTTGAACCTGGTTATGCGGGCAAGCGCGTTCTTTAGAGCTCCTATTGTGGTGTCGTTGCTGATGGCGAGCTGAGATACGACTCCTCTGAATCTGACCATGAAAGTTCGCAGCGACTCGTTGTGCTTCTGGTGCATTCTCCATAAGTCGGCATTCGACACAGGGACATGCATGAAGCATTGGTGACGCTGAAGGAAGACAATTGTGAGTGCCTCATAACCATCGATCGAATTGGCCTACAACCTTGCCAGTTCAACGCTTCACCGGTTAAGCTCTCGACGAACAGTTGACAACTTCCCGCGTCTTCCTCTTCTGGTGAAAAGTACGAACTACCAATATAGATGGACATCAACTTAAGGAAGACAGTGGGATCCCCCTTACCGTCGTATGGTATCGGGTTACTTTTGTTGGTATCGGGGTTGCGTCTTACTCTAACGTCTGCTAGCACACTCTCGAGCTCTGGTGCCGCGCTTGTTACGCAGTGCATCTGCGACGTAATTTTCTTCAGCTGAGCTTGCATCTGATGAAGTTCCTACTGCAGGGCGCGATTTTCAGCACTCTCGGGTTGATTCGGCCCAACACCTTGATCCGTGAGCATTTGGTCAGTTTGGAAATGCACTCTCGATTGCTCGCCATTGGGTCCAACGACGATCGATGAAAGTCGGGGCCTTCCGTTGGCGTGGTGCGCTCCTCGAGGAGTGTTGTGTTCAGCTCGCAGAGTGTTTTGTTCGACACACGGAGTATTGTGTTCAGCTCGCGGAGTGCATGGTGCCAGCGTGTCTTCGTCTCACACGTGTCGAGCTTCAGATTGTGGCCTATGGCGTCTTGAGTGATCGGTTCGTCCTGACTGATAGTAATGCCTCGACGCGCGTGTCCAATAGCGCCTGCGGCTGCGCTATCAGTTGGGGTGACGTCGTCAGTAGTACGATCAAGAGGGGTAGTGTCGTCGGTAACCCCATTTGTCCGAGTGACGCGCCTAGCGCCTACGGCTTTGCGGTCAGTTGGATTGTCGCCTATGGCTACACGTTCCGGAGGAATAGCGCCATTGGCTAAGCCATTGGTCGGAGCGACACGCGTAGCGCCAACGGCTTTGCGGTCAGTTGGATTGTTGCCTTGGAGCTGGTTCGTCCTCGAGCGGGTGCGGCCCCATATGGTTGGCCTAGGGGACATGATGCGAGATGCGGGAGAACGTGGTGCGGAAGAGTCGACGCCTTCGTTGCTAGAAAGATCGGTATGAGAAATGCTATTGGTTTTCCGAGAACGCCTTTGTCTTTAAACTCTATTCGTCAAATGAAAGGATTCCGTCTAGCCCCATGGTGGGCGCCAAATTGTTGATGTATGAAATCGACAATATAAATAGTATGGATCTTATTGTGGATAAATCGAAACTGGTCCTTTTATTAACGTAGAATTCAAGATGAGGGTTTACAGAAAATGACAATCAAAGAGCTAAGTGCAGTTAATACGAGAATAATTGTTCTTCCCTCTTTAATTGCCCAAAAGTGGATTTAGAGCTCTGACAATGACCTCTGGTATTTATAGTGGGCCATTGACCTAGGGTTCCCTCTTTCTCTTCTGTAAAATGACGATTTTGCCCCTGCGGTCAGATGGACCAGATCCAAGACTTCAGGCCCAAAACTCCCTACGATCTTCTGTTTGGACTTCTATAAATGTTGGGGGCAAACCCTATATCCAACAGTGATGTGCGGCTTTAAAAATCAACGACCTAAAGGTTTTGGGTTTAGCACATGTATAGATTCAATAGGCAAATGTGGAGAATGTGTTGTAGAGGACATTCCACAAGGTCAATAGAGATTACAGTGGTCATGCCTTAGTTTATTCTCCATATCCTTTTGGTTATTGAAAGTTTTGTTTCAGTTATCGCAAGTCCATTTACAAATTAGTCGCTATTTGGATTATTGATAGATTGTTTTTTCTTTGATCAGTTATTATAGGGGATAGTGTTTTGATATTGGGATA
Source organism: Camelina sativa (assembly GCF_030686135.1). NCBI lineage: Eukaryota > Viridiplantae > Streptophyta > Magnoliopsida > Brassicales > Brassicaceae > Camelina > Camelina sativa. Next base: position 19,837,196 of record NC_141889.1, on the reverse strand, counting down.
GGGGATGGGGTTACGATATGCAGATCTGAAGATGCAAGTGAGTCTTACAAATTTAGGTGAAAAGAGAAGAAATATCACTAAATTTATGATTTAGCTGATTTTGGGAGTTTGTTGAACTTTTTTAGGTTTAGGTTTGTTGGAAATCATATATGGTTCATTGGGTCCATCCAAATTTATATATAGATAGTCATTTCTATTTATGTGGGGGTTTGTTGGAATTTGTTATTAGTTTTTTTTGTAAAGGAAACCATTCCGCCTAAACATCTGACTTTTGTAATTCTTTTGGTTTTATTTACAAAAACTAATAACCATATGGATTGTCACCACCAGAAGAGTCGAGAGATACACTTGAACGGTGTAAAGTAGCATGCACCATGACTAATTGGAACCTTCATATTTGGTGTACGAACTTTGGAGGAAAAGAAATGCTAAGCTACATTCTTTTATAATCAAAACCTGCAAGTCATATATCATCAAAACTTGAAAATAGAAAAATATGTCATTTAATACTATATTAAAAAAATTCAATTAATACCAGAAAAGCAAAACGAATTGAGAAAACAAATTTTATATATTTATTATCGTTGTTGTAATCAAAATATATATACATATGTATAAATATATATACACTTTAATTGTATAATCTAAACCTAACCACTCTTTTATAAACTTAAACTAACATATAATTTTGTTCAGTTGTAAAATCTAAATCTGAATTCTCCTTTATAAACCCAAACCAACATATATATTCAGTCAATTGTAAAATGTAAAACCTAACTATTCTGTTATAAATCAAAAGCGACATATAAATACATTTAATTATAAAATATAAATACTGATCTTCCTTTATAAATCTAAACCAACGTATAATTTCATTAAATTGTAAAATCTAAACCTCAATTGTTCTTAATAAACCTAAACTGATATATAACCTCGTTTAGTTATTTGCAAACGAAATTCTTATTTGTAAACCTAAACAAATATTTAACCTCATTTAGTTAAAAGTAAACAAATTTGGTTTCCTTAATTTTTGTGGTTTTTTGGTTTCAAAAGAAAATTTACTATCACATTACATATTATTCTATTTTTATTGTCTAAAAATAATAGGAAGTTGAAATGGTTTTAGGGTTTTTAGCCATGATATAAGATATGTTTCTAGAGTATTTGGAAGTTTAGGTATCTTTTTGGACTTATTTGGAGATCTTGTAGCACTTTTGGATTATAAAGAGAAGTTACGCCGAAGAAACGAGTCCAGAGAGAGAAATTGGTGTAGTACTAGTAAAAACAACTTGTATGGTTACAAAATAATGTGTAGGTATAAAGAGGTATTCGTAGTGAAAAATAATTTGTTACTGGATTGAGACAAATTTGACTTGTAACTATTTGGTCGTTGCATAATTACGCATTGTAACAATCTGTAGCAAGTTATTACAAATTAGTTACAAACACATATATAGGTATTTGCTACTACTTGTTACAATTATCTACAACGTTTAGTTACAAACTGCGTCAACCTTATTAGTAGCGTTTATTTACAAAAAGCAACAAATTTTCTGTGAATAAAGAACTCTCAAAAAGCTACACGGTACTTGTCAATACTTTTTACCGATTGCTACCTTTTTGGTGTAGTAGAGTAGTGACTATTTGCTTCAGATATTCTGTAGGGATTAGATACGCGAAGTTGTAACAAATTAGCCATTATCTCACACAATTTGAGGTGTAATAAATTATCTACGAGTGGTAACAATGGATTTGTAACAAATTAGATACGAAGTTTTTGGTAGAAATAGTTTTATGTCGTGAGACCTGCACATTTTGACCTGTAAGTTTCTTACGATGTTTGTTGCCTTGTGATGCAAGGTTTTATATGTAGCGCCAAATTGGTAAAAAAAAAATTTGTTAAATAAAAGTACACAAAAGATAGATAGAGTTTTACAATCAGATAACAGACAAAAGCAGAGTTTTAAACAACAGAACAGAGCAGAGTTGTAACCAACAGAAAGAGCAGTGTTTGAGACCAAATGACTACAAAGTAGAGTTTTTGACGTAAGGCAAAAGGTTGTTAAGAAAGCTGAGAGAACTAGTTCATTAGTGGAGGGTACTACCTACAAGATCTTCATCTTCATCGTTTTCTTGCTCATGAGACTCATTAACCACATTAGTAGGATGAGTGTGATTGGTGTCAGAAGCAATTTGCGGAGGTCCAGTCATAGCTTCAGGATTGGCATATGAGTAATCCTTGTTGTTGGCTTGAGCTGGGTTGGTTACTGAAGCACCCGTAGCATTTGTTGGTTGAGCCGATGGGGATGAGTTTGAGGCACCTTGAGGCATATATTGCTTCATATGTTCCACAACAGTTGCCAGCTGCGCTTGAAGAGAAGTCAGTTGACTTTCAAGAGAGAGTCTTTCCAGTGCACCAGCTGAGCTTTCTCCACGCTCACGAATGTAGTTTTGGCCTCCAAGACCGAAGATCCTCCCATTCTGAGATGGTACCACCTATTGAAGGGATCATTGTTAATAACTGTTCTCATATGCATCAATATGTGGTGCTATAATACATTGTGTATGTAAATTAAGCAACCGAGTAAATTGTGTTGAGTAAATTAAAGATGAACAATAGATTAAATTGAGACCAAATTTAAAGTGATGAACCAAACTGATCCAAATAGATATCAATGAGAAAATGTTACCTTATAGAAAAGCTCATCCTCTTCATGCCGAGTCAAACCTGTGCAATCTTCATCTTCTTGTGAGGCGCCATCGGAGTTTTGAGAGATTGCATCAATCTGTCATTGAATCTCTTCTTCGATCGACCTCGCCTTATCATCCACATAAGTGCCATTAGCTTTGCGGTGAGTCTCTCTGAGGATGCGAAGCATGGAAGGCTCAATCCCTTCCTTTTGTCGCTATAAAACAGAGACAAATACAATCACATTACTATTGCTTTTATATATCATTAATCAAACATATAAAACTTAAGGTCAGAGAAGATGTGTTACTATTAACTCTCGTAGCTGGTCGTAGGATCGTGAACCATCGGTGTGAGCATGTGGACCAAAACCATCACGACAAGACATTCGATTATCTCTTGCTATCTTTCTGTTCTTCCTAGCTGCGTCGGTGCCCCAATACTCCTGCATTGTCTCCCAGATTTCCCCACTTATCCATTCTGGCTTAGTACCAGCATTTTTAGCCTTCGAGATCATGTCTCTAAGGCGTCCAGCAATAACATGATACCACAAATAATACACTTCTCCTCCAATTGCATCATCCCAATAAAAACTTTGCTACAAATGGAGAAAAATGTTTAGTTTACAAGTTGTGGTATCAATTATAATTGTAAGAAGATGTTTAAAAAATGCCCAGAACAACTGACTTACGATGAAATCACCCCACCATTGCATGAGGGCCTCATTGGGAATAGATGATATGTTATACCATGTTCCATCAAAGTGCCTACGGATGGAAGCAACGATGGCTCGCCGTGGAGGGTTATCAAAACCAAACCTGAAAGCAAAAAACATGAACGTTTAGTTACAGGTTATTGTTATACTACGATAGTGTGAAGTAAAGTGATTTGTGCCTGCATCATCGACTCTACCCAAATTTTAAGTAGAAGACAAGTACATAACATATAACGTGTTAAAGACAACATACCATATACATATAATGTGTGTAAGACAACACATTTAATTTTGACAAACTAAAAGATTTATGAAACTAGTCGTGCAATGCAACAATCAATCATTTTAAAGAAACATAACACATAGCTCAATTTTGTCTCTCCGGATGAAGAAGTGGCATCAATCTCTTGGTGTTGTTCTCTCGGATAAATACAATCTTTTTAATCTATCGGCTATTGGCAGATAGAACATCCTCTTGTATGGAATACATTTTGCAGTTGAGGGATCCTTTCTAAACCTCTTATGTGGTTTGTACCTTGGATGCTCACAAAATTTGCATATGAGTAAATTTTCATCAGCATCACCCCAATAAATCATGCAATTATTTTCACATACATCAATCCTATGGTAAGGCATACTCAATGTACGCATCAGCTTCTTTGTTTCATAATAGCTTTTGGAAGCAACATTACCTTCAGGTAATATCTTATGAATCAGTTGTGAAACATCATCAACACAAGTTTCAGCTAGATTGTGGTTCGGCTTAATGTGCATCACATCAGCAGCTAACGAGAATTTTGACAACCCTTCAACGCAATTATCATCAAGAGGTTCACTTGCCATGTTTAAACGGTCGAAAAAACTTGCTGCTTCCGAGTTAGGAACTTTCCAAGCATTATCATGTACAAAAGGTTCACCAGAGTGTTCACCACTCATCCCACTAAGACAAATAAAAATGTAAATTAAATTATAACCTCACGTTTAATATTTTATTTACATATTCTAAAGCTCAACATTAATTAAACTTTCAATATCTTTTAACTTATATAAACCAATGCACCATGGACGTAACTCATATTTGAACAATTTAAACTATATTATGTAGCTCAAATTCATAACGTTTAATATGTGTATCATCATTTTTTTAACATGTAACAAAATATTAAAATAACGCCTTCTAATAATTAATAGAACATTTCATTTTCAGTTTGTTAATTAACGTCTGCTTTTTTTTATTAACCATACTTGCATAAACATTATTTCAAAAAAAATCATTAAGTCATTCTAAACATAAGTTACCTTGTTTGTGGCATGAAGAATTCTCCTCTAGAATCAAATTCTCCCATGTATGCATTATAATCCCATTCTGTTTCGGCTGTTTGATTTATATTGTAATCATAATTTTCATTGCCGTCTTGATGTTGGTAAGCAGCAGGTTTTAGCGTCTCTCCATGACCTGTCCAAACATAGTAGTTGGGTTGAAATCCTCTATTATATAAATGTCCGTGCACAACGTTCGGAAAAAGAAGCTCCCCATTGTTACAAACAGAGCATGGACACCACATTCTACCATATTGAATTGCTCTAACCCAACTTCGTATTCTATGGATACTTTTGGCAGATATGGATCCATACGCTTATATATCCATCCTCGTTGAACTTCAATATTATTATGTGAGGAAGACATTAGAACAAGAACTATATAGTTTTTTATTGATACTTACAGAATAGTTTGAAGGAAAATATGTAAACGAAAGGTTATATAGCTCAAAGAAAAAAATGCAGAAGAAGATATAAGTGTTTGAGAATAAAGAAGAGAGCATTTGTGATTTTAGATAAGAAGAGAACACATGTATATATAGTGTGAGATATCGATCCATGTATTCAAATGAACAGTGAAAATTATAAACTAATGGTGATGGCTCTATATACAACTTGATTGATATGACAGCCCACTACAATTGCTTGATTCCCTACTCTATAATGCAAACACCCATATCTCTTCCCCACTGTTACTTACACTACATTGCGACACTATGTTCACTACAGTAAGCCACACTTGTCTGTCGCCATTTTGCTACAAGTGGCTTGTAGATATTTTGTTTCCATTTTGCTACAAGTGGGTTGTAGATAATAATTGCTACGACTATTTCGTCACACATCATAATTTTTGTTACAACTAAATTGTAGAAATATAATCTCAATTTTTTAATTCATGGCTACAAACTATGTTGTCCCTTCATTTGTAGTAAAATTGTTACAAAATAGGTTAGTAGTTTTTTGTAGAAAACTTGCTACGAAAATTTACTAATTTGCAACAAAATGATAACTAATATTTTGTCACAAATGCGTAGCTTTTTGTAGATATAATTTGTTATCACTAATTTCGTAGCAATACTTTGTAACAACATGGACGATTTCGTGCAGCTAGGTCTCCTGGTGTCGAGCGACGCCAATTGAACTATGCATCGTTATGAAGTTTTGAAGATTTGTATATTCTCCCCCGAAGTCTTCTTTATTTTCAATTAAGGCTCAAGTCGTGATTTACACTATTAATAAAAAATTTAGATAATTGTTTAGATCTATGTTTTATTTTCCCTGAGATATTATGAGAGAGCTTTTAGAGAGAAGAATCAAGACCTATTCAGAGAGATTCAGAACTCGTTTTCGTTTTATTTTTATTTCTTAATGCAATTTATTCATGAGATGTTTTGTGCTTTATGAATTATGTCTGAATAATTTGCTTGTTAAGTTTAGAATTTCTCTTTAGGGATTTCATGGACAGTTAGATTGATTAATTTGATTTGGATTCATCATCTCTTGTGTTCTTCACCTTAGGTTCTTCTGAATGCTAATCTAGATTGATCACTTGCCATTTAGATATTAGGATTATCAATTTATATGAGTGTGATTGATTTTCTAATAAAACCTTTGGTGAGGAAAAAACTTACTATTTGCAAAGAGATTTAATTAATTTTTTTTTTGAACAGAAGAAACTTGATTTCATTGCATGTTTAATTCTTAGAATTTACAAAGAGATTTAGATTTATGGTTTTAAACTTAGATAATTTTCTCAGCGAGAGTAGTTTTATTTTACAATCGTGTTTAATGTTGAAGAACTGTGCTTAATTGCTGAATTCTGCTTAATTGATTTATCTGATTTCCTGAGAATTATCCTAGGCCTAGCATGCATTCCTTCTAGACTTACAACACTTTTACTTTAATTGCACTGCTATTTTAATTTATTTGTTTTTCTGTTTAGCTTATTCAAAAACTTAAATAATCAATTGTGTAATTTTGAGGTTTGTGGATTCGACCCCCACATAATAAAACTGCAAAGTTTTGTGTACCTCTATAGTATTACAATTTGAGTTTATCCGAGGTGAATAAGGAGGTTCACCTGTAGGAGTGAATTCGAGTTTTTTTCTTAACATTATTAGAATTTTTTAAGGATCGAAAACTTATGGTTAAGTATCTAATTTTGATTAATAAAATTTACAGATGTGTCTCTCCTTTCTAAGTTTTCTTCCTTGATCTTTGAAATAATTTACAAATTAACGATATGAAAATGCAAGAAAACATAAGCATAAGTGAATAGGATTCCAAAATCACATTCACTTCAAAACTAAATTAGCAATTTCACAACATAGAGTTGCATAGTGTAATTGAAAATCGCTCCACTAACACAGCGGTTTTGATGCTTATTATTGGGAGATGGAAAACCAGAGATCGATCAAGATCGACAAATCCGAAAATGAAAATCATCAAAATATTTCTAGAAGCATCTAAAAGATATTAGATAAATGTTAATATTGGTTTAGGAAATTTAGCATTATCTCTAATATATAAATATATATATAGTTTATATGTATAATATTAATTGGGGAGTACAAAAGCCAAAAAAAAAAAAACTAGACAAAAATTCCATATCCTGCCCCTACGAAATAAACTAAAGAAGAACAAGGAAAAAAATAAAAAAGGCAAATGAGTAATCTAAATTCTAAAAAGGACGCGGACCCTCTTTGTTTGCTTATTACTCTATTCGGATCTTAGTTATGTTAGTTGTGTATCCAAACAGTCACTTGCTGTCAAACCTGAAAATGCAATAGAATTCAAACAACATCATAAACGAATCATCTATACCATAGAAAGGGAAACTACTTTAATGCAATCCCTATTATCTTCTTCCGTATCATATCAACCAGGAAAATGAAATAAAAAAAATAACTGAAAATATTTTCAGTTAATGTCAAATATTCTCATTTCAATCAATGGCAACAACCCATACTCAATAGTTACCATCTTTTTCGTAATCAAATAGGTAAGATTGCAACAACTTTAATGCAATCCTTAATCATCTGCTTCGTATCATATCAATGAGCAAAATGGAATCAAAAACTTAACTGAATATATTTTCAGTTAATGTCAAATATTATCATTTCTATCAATCACAACAATCTAAACCACACAATACTCCATTTTACATCTAACCATTAATAATTTCAATCATCTCAAACGGAAAACAAAAACAGTTTGGATCCAATCCCTAATATTACTATGATATATCATATCAAACCGAAAATCAAATCAAAAACAGAAAATCTTATATTGATTGCATCGAATATTCTTCATTTCACACAATAACCGAGAACTGATATCTTCGACTACTATAAAAACCATCGAATATTCTATATTAAGTGAATTCTGTTTTTATTTATTTTACATTCAAATTACTAATGGAGATGATTGTTTTGAACTTATCTTTCATCTAGAAATTCCAGAGTTTACAAGATTTGACTAATATAAGTTTATCCTAACCTGCCTTATGATTATTTTAATGGAGTTCAAATTAATATGTCAAGTTATATTACGTCAATGTTTTGCTTTGCCAGGCACTCACAGATGAAGATACTATCGAGATCATCAAAAATTCTTACTCTTAAAGGTCATTCAGAAATATATAGATCTATTAATTCAACTTATCATGTTTGCATAATGAAACAATTCTCTTATAAATTAAACTTAGCTTTTTAAAAAAATTTCATTACTACTCATTTATACGATTTAATTTATTAACTAAATTCAAACTACTCATATGCTTTTCAATTTTTCTGAAAATTCTTAAAACTAATAAATTATTTCAATAGGAAACATATACTTTTGGTACCTTTTGACCTTGGTAATTTTAGGATCATATGGAGATCTTGCCATATCCTTCTTTAAGATGTTTCCAAAAATATTATCCTGCAGTTCCTGAGATACTTTATAAATACAAAGTTACGATTAAGACATAAGATTTTCATAGGCCGTTAAATTGAATGATAGAAATTTTTTTCTTTGATTTTACATTAAGCAAATGTAAAAGGCAGTCCAAAATTATTTTATATGTCCCTGGATTCAACATGATGACCATTATTATTCCAATAATAGGTACGTAATGTTGTACAATTGAAGAAAACGGTCACCTGATGTTTTTTTTTGTAGGGATGACGACTTCGAAGACATTGAAGATGATTAGCTCTTAGTACCCAGAGAGTGAGGCCTCATATCATTTTCTGTATTACTGAGAGCTCAACAGCTCCAACAAAATGGAATAATAAATTAGTAATTGTTGATCTCTGTATTAAACTTGATGGAAGAAGTAACAAAGGAGTAGAATGATATCAAGGCTCCATCTAGGCTTCAAATATCATAAAGGGCCGAGTTGATGTCCAATAAAGATCCAAGATGATTCTACACTTAGTAAAGCTAAGGGAGAAGAAGATAGAAGAATCTAGAAAGCCCATCAAAGCCCATGAAAGAATGAGAGGGAAAATGTTGAATAAATCAAAGGAAAACAAGTGGGAGCAAAGAGACATTGGGAGTGTTCACATGTGAACATAAGAGAACACAAGTGGGCAAAAGAGACGTTGGCAATGGTCCCCTCTCTCCTTGGGCACTCATGAAGACGTTGGGAGTTGTCCCCTACACTCCTTGGGCGCTCATGAAGCTCCTTCTCTTTCCTCATGTCACTTTCAGTCTTTGTCTTATGTTTACAATTCAAATCTCTTTCCTTGCCTATATATAAAGGCTTTATAAATACTTTGTAATAACACACATATGTTGAATACAAGTATTTTCTCTATCTAGTTTGTTACTCTCTTCTCACTACATATGCTTAACTAATAATCATAATGTAGATTAGTAAAGAGTAATGTATTAGAGGCTGCCCTTAAGGACAACCTAATACTTATTAAATACACTCTAAACTCTTCTTTATTTAGTAGTTAATCTCTAGTTTATCTAGTGGATTCCATCACAAGTTGATGGCTTGTTCACCTTAGAAATGAGTTCTCTTTTGTGTGGGTAAAGGGGGATTCAATCGCCAAGTGATTGTTTGCTCTCTCTTGTGAGCTTTGTCTCATAAAATCCAACATGGTTCAGAGCCTAGTTGCTCTCTTGGTTCCTTAAGAACTCATTTCTAATGTTTGCTTTTTTTTTCTTTATTGTCTCAAAAATCTTCTCTTTCACATCTTTTTGTTGCAAGCTTGTTCTTGGTTTTGTTGGTATGCCCAAATCCAAGCTTGAGGAGGGAAAAGATCTAGTTTTTGCATTGACATTTAGCTTAGTCAAATAGATTAAAGCTTGTTCTAAAGATGCTTCTTTGTAACCAATGGACAAATGGTTGTTCCATAGGTTCATTTTTTTGAAATTTGCAGTTGACCACGAAAATCATCTTCAATATGATATTTTGTGGGTCTTGTTCAGTTAAAACCATCGAAAAATCACTTGTTCATGTGTTATTTCGTGGGTTAAGTTGTTCAAGACATATGTCTTCTGTCTTTACCGTTGGATAAACTAATTGTCCAAATGGTCCATAAGTTTCAGCCATTAAAGCACCAAATTCTCAATGACTATTGGATGCCTTTGGTTGTTAAAGCTTCCGCAAAACTCAAGAAAACAGAGCAGAACTCTGTCCATTTGAACTCTTGAGCAAACTCTCTATCCTCTAGTCTCTATTCTCCTTAAACTATTGCTTATACTCTTTAATACTCTATATTCTCTGGTTACTTATTCTTGGTTACTTATTCTCCAAAATTCTCTTTTTATTTTCAGTAATAGACTCTATTCTCTAATCTCTCACCATCTCTTGTTTAGAATCTGTCTTATTCAGGTTCATTCTTTAAAGATGGTGAGGTTGTTGGCACATCACAATGCTTGGAAGTTAGAACCAATGGCCATCAAGCTGGTGGAAGGTGATGAATCAGGTCCAAAACATGTGTGGTAGTGTAAAAGTTGTTAAGAGCTGATTGAATGTGCACTAGTTAAGATTCTCTAGGCACAAGGTTTCAAGACTGAAAGACATGGCCCAAGCCATGACCAAGTCAAGAGAGTGGTCCCAAAGATGATTCAAAGCATATCTCTAATTTAAAAAGGCTACCTTCTAAACTCTACCTTTTAAATTATTTAAATTCATCTTATTTCAAGTTTGTTCAATTTGAATTTCAAGTTTGAATTTATTTAATTTTATATTTTATTTCGTTTTTAAAATAATTTTAAATTCGTTTTAAATATTTTCTTAACATAAATATAGTATTTAAAGAGAAATAAAAAAATTACCTTATTTATCTTAATTCTCTCAATTGGTTTCTCAAGTTTTATTTAGTGTTTTCTTAAACCCCACTACATATACTTTAAAAATTTTCTTTAAATCTCATGATGAAGGTTTAAAGGAGAGGAGGCATGTGTGGACATTCTCATGAGAAACACAAGATAAAGCAAAGAGATTCATAAAGAGGAGAAATCAAGTCATGAAGGACTAAAAAGGGAATGGAAACACTTAGAGGAAGGAGCCAACTCTCATTCTAGTTACTCTATTCTCGGCAACAAGAAAATCTCTGCCGAAGCGTCTCAAAGATCGACACATACGGAGGTCTTACACTGTTATTCAGCTTCCGCGTTCTTCACAAAACCTGTAGAAATTTGAGTTATCGGGCCAGTGTAGGTGAGATCATGCCAATCGGAGCAACCGTTCACGAGTTATGCTCGATTAACTGGAGATATATCAGTCTAGCGCGACTGAGAAGAAGCACTCGACCATTGCGATAAGTTGAGGGTCGACTGGCCATTGAATGGACACGAACAAAGCTGCAAAAGAAGCTACATTGAAGTGCTTACTGGAATTATCGATCCATTGTTTGAGCTAAAGTAGGGTTTACACAAACCTACAAGATTGGTTCTCATTAACCATTCAAGCCAATCTTGAGGGGGAGAAAGGTGTTAAGAAAAGAAGGCCACTTAGAAGGTAGATGACAAGTAAAGAAGCAATGGGAAGAATTCCAAGCAAGAAGCCAAAGCTATCCCATATTCAAACCATGGCCATAGCTACATCATTCAACCATGAAGGTTATACTCTTTTTCCCTTGGCAAAGTTTTATCCCAAGTGGTTTTCTTTGCTAAGGTTTTTAATGAGGTAGTTCGTTGTGTGTTGCAAGCTTGGTCTTTGGTTCCCACCGCCCAAGCTTGAGGGGGAGTATTAGAGAGGAAGAAGAGAACAAGAACCTAAGGCGGATGTCAAGAAGACAAGGCTGAGCTTTTATCTACTTAAAGGAGAACCTAAGGAGAAAGTTTAAGAAAGTATAACACTCAACTAGGCTCGTGATTCTCCAAGCTTAACCTCCAATATCTCTACACTTAAGCTTGAGGGGGAGTATTAGACTTGATGGAAGAAGTAACAAAGGAGTAGAATGATATCAAGGCTCCATCTAGGCTTCAAGTATCATAAAAGGCCGAGTTTGTGTCCAATGAAGGCCAAGATGATTCTACACTTAGTAAAGCTAAGGGAGAAGAAGATAGAAGAATCTAGAAAGCCCATCAAAGCCCATGAAAGAATGAGAGGGAAAATGTTGAATAAATCAAAGGAAGGCAAATGGGAGCAAAAGAGACATTGGGAGTGTTCACATGTGAGCATAAGAGAACACAAGTGGGTAAAAGAGACGTTGGCAATGGTCCCCTCTCTCCTTGGGCACTAATGAAGACGTTGGGAGTGGTTCCCTACACTCCTTGGGCGCTCATGAAGCTCCTTCTCTTTCCTCATGTCACTTTCATTCTTTGTCTTATGTTTACAATTCAAATCTCCTTCCTTGCCTATATATAAAGGCTTTATAACTACTTTGTAATAACACACATATATTGAATACAAGTATTTTCTCTATCTAGTTTGTTACTCTCTTCTCACTACATATGTTTAACTAATAATCATAATGTAGATTAGTAAAGAGTAATGTATTAGAGGCTGCTCTTAAGGACAGCCTAATACTTGTTAAATACACTCTAAACTCTTCTTTATTTAGTAGTTAATCTCTAGTTTATCTAGTGGATTCCATCACAAGTTGATGGCTTGTTCACCTTATAAATGAGTTCTCTTTTATGTGGGTAAACCGGTAAAAGGGGATTCAATCGCCAAGTGATTGTTTGCTCTCTCTTTGTGAGCTTTGTCTCACAAATTTCAGTTTTGCATGAACTTCAGAATCGTCAAAAAGAAGGACCAGACTCGCCAAAAACCAAAGCACATCTTCTAAGGAAAATTCATGTTACAATTTAAATTACTTGAATGATCTATACTTGCTGATGAAAAAGAAGGCGAAAATGAGATCTCTTACCCATGAAATAATCGGAGATGAAATGGGTAAATAGGATTCAACAAGATGAGATCTCTACTTCACTAATTGCTCGATTATATATATAATCACATCGACACAATGAATCTGAAGAGACTCTTGATTAGGGACTTGATAGGTAGACGACAATGTAACCTTTTAACACCTTTGTGTTCTTTTTGTGTTCTTTAACTCTTATCAATTTATCACTAATGAGTATTGTGACAATCCCCTTCACAAAGAGAACATATAGATTGGATTTTCGATATAAAAGCAGGTTACAAATTGGAAGAGGAAAAAATAAACGGATGGCGATACTAGTACTTGCATGATCTGTATTTAGGTGTGTCAACATAGTGAAAAGGTGGTGGGCTAGTAGTTCAAGTAGGGTGAAAAAATGTCTTGTTTGTAACAGTATTGGTGTATGGGTCGACAGTCCAAGTTGGGCTTTGTTTACGTCGGTTATTATATATGTAAATCCTAAGAATTTGTGTTATATAAACCCTTGTATCATTAACTAAGAAAGACAACACAAAAATAAAGAACTTTTCCCAAAACCAGTCTTTAGTTTTTACATGGTATCAGAGCAAGTGATCCTCGTGTATCTAAATTAGATCTTAATGCTTCCGCATTAAAGTCTTTGTGAACAAGAAAAAAAAATCATGGAAACTTTTGGTGGAGAAGACGTGGGAGACGGTGAAGACGGTGATGAAGAAGATGATGTGATGTGTGGATTTGTATCCACATTTGATTTTTAGTGAAAGAGCTAATGGATTTTGGATTTGATTAGTATTAATAGTTTATTTATTTTCTTATAATTTAATTAATGGGATTTTTTAATAATTTTCTAACAGTTTACATGATTAAATTTAGTTTAAAGTTATTATTTAAATGCACTATTACATGAAAAATTCTTATTAGATAAATTTAGGGGAGGTGAACACCGAACCCAACTATTATTCCCCTTAAAAACACACTCAATGAAAATGCTCTTGCACATTTGACAAAAAAAAAAAAAAAGAAAAAAAAAAATGCTCTTGCACATCAGCACATGTAACACTTAAGACATGATATGAAATATATAAATGTTGATTTATAATATGGACTTAGCATTATTTCAGTTTCCTATTATCAGTATGCACAAAAGAAAAAAAAAAAGAAACTGAAAAAAGTTTGTAAAATGATCTAGATCAGTCACAGCTTAAGGTGTTCGGAAATGATTCATACGTAAGTCGCAAAGTAGAAGCTATTTGACAAAGATGAGTTCAGCAATAATATCTTATGAAAACATTAACAACATAGAAGTTTGAGAACGAAATGAAGGGCATAATTTACTTGGACAATTTTAAATATACTAGTCGAGAACGAAAATACGCAAAGCCACAAAAATGTATATATATATTTTTATTGTTTTAGTTGGGGGGAGGGGGGATGTTAAAATGTCCGAATTGACAATGAAATTAATTCGTACATATTATTATTAACTATGATTTAGGGTAGGTACAACAACTGACCACGTGACTGTTTGATCTATAAGTTGATATCTTATAAAGAATGAGCCCATGAATAATATATTACCAGTTAATTCATATTTGAATAAAAATATAAGACAGAAAAAACGACAATGGACATTTAAAGATTGTTGCATATTACTTCTTAGCTCACAATTGGTGATTAAATTATTGACGAACACAAAACTCATAACATAACTCAAGGAAACTAATAAAACCACCAATGTAAAAATACATAAAGAGAAAAGTAAACTCAAAACAAAGCATAGAGTGGATTTGGGATATATCAGAAGTAGCAGATCAGGTCATGAGATCAACGGTGAGGACGGTGCTAAGATTCATGGGATGCATATATTCTGGAGAGCCATTGAGGATTTGTTGAGCAATGATTCTACTTGCTTTTTCTGATGGGTGAAAAGGATCCCAAAAGGCAAAGAGATCTCTGTTTGGGCAAAGATTTGATAATGGTGTGCATAGCCCTATCCCATTGTACGGCCCTTGTCCACAACAAGCCACCTTCGACGTGACGAAACCTGCCAATCACAATTTGGTCGTAAACAAATAAGTCAATTCTAGGAGCAGCCTTAAACTTCATGAACCAAAACGATATTAATTACAATATTAATTAACATTTTTTTTGTTAGTTGTTTTTATTCAAAACATAATTGAAACCAAAGTCAAAATGAAATCCTTACAATAAATTTTTATGTACATTGAGGCTAATTTTTTATGCCCAAATATTAACCCTGTCTTGGAATAATTTTGCCAATAAATAAGTCTTTCTTCTCTTTTATGAAAAAGAAAATCTATAAAATTAATTAAGAGGGACAAAATGATAAGAGCATGTACCGTATGCTTGTGGGTCGCTGATAAAGTCCATGTGCATTTGTTGAGTATTAGCGGCAATGAAGGCCGAAGATCCAACTTCGTTGTTGAGTTCAGTTATCATTTGAACGAGTTGTGGGTTGAATAGTGAGGCGGCTCGTTGTAGTTCTGTAGCACACTCGCCGTTGCGGCTACGTTGAGCCAGCTCGGCCGGGACGCAACCCATCGGCCCTGTTCCAGTCACCAAGACACGTCGAGCACCCAAATCGTACATTTTCTACAAACAATTTGAATTTTTACATAGGCGAAAGAAATTGCCAAAATGTAGGTTTCAACATATTTACTACTATTAATTCAAATTTATATAAACTAATTGTTTCCTGTTTTTTTTGGTTGAGATGAACTGTCTAGTGTTTCCTAGAGTAGATTGAAATAAATTTCTACCAAATTTTCTGTTTTCCAACTAAAAAAATAAATAAATCTGTTTAACTAGTATAGTAGGTTATTAAGCCAATAGCAGTTGAGTTGTAATCATAAACTTACCCGTAGGACTTTGCGGTATTCAGAAATGATAAAGACAACGTAGTCAGGAAGAGAGAATTGACGAGATCTTGCAGAGAAAGGGACCAAGTAATAGTTATTGACGAAATCGTTGCCTCCGAGTGTAATTAGGACAAGAGCTCCATTCACGAGCCGATTCATCTCTTCTTCTCCAACCAACCCACTCACTCGGAGCTTGTACTGCTCGAAGTACTCAAGCTGCTTCGTGATCCTAATTATGTTCAGCTGCATTGGATTTGGCAAAACATCCCTCACCATCAAGATCTCAAAAATTCCCTTAACCGATGATAATAGTAATGCCGGTGAAACTTACAAACTGGATTCCCGTGTCGTTAAGGATTCCAATACCGGCGGAGGCGAAGTTAGCACCGACTAATAGTTTTTCCTTCTTCAGCATAGGACTGAGGTACGGCATTGGAGACTCTTGACCCAAATGCTCACCTACAAACAGATAATCATTATTCATATTGTTTTTTTTTGGTAACGTTGAGAGTGTTAATGTTCTTGGAGAATAAGAAAAGAGAGCTTACTGATGAGATCTGGAATGTTAAGACCATTGGAGAAACGGCCGGTAGGACGGTGAGTTGGGAAATCGATACCATAAGGGTAGTTATCGGCACGAGCAGTGGTAGCTAGGAAGTCATTGTTACCATTGTCCACGAGGGAATCTCCGAACACTAGGAAAGCCCTAGCGTTGGCTTGCGGCAGAAGTAAGCTCATTACTTGCAGTATGCAGAACCCTACTAGAGCCAAATTAGCCACCGACTTCGTCATTTATATATACGAAAAATGCTATTAGCTAGCTAGTTTGAAAAATTGATGTATATGTTAATGTGAACTCTGTTTAGGTTTTTGCTACGAGCTGAAGATGTTGAAGGGAACATGATTGTCTGTGTATATATAGGTGTAAATGTAAAAAGTAATAGAGAGGAAAAGGGGGGCATTAATGGAGGTCTTCACCAGCTTTTTTACATATTGGTGTTAGAATTGATTTTAAAGGGAGACAACGTGTACTAGAGTTGTGATTTTGGTTGAGAATGAATAAGTGATGGTAAGTCGATAAAAGCATAAAATCAATAAGTGATGATGGTAAAGGTTTATTTTTATAGATAATGTCTTATTTTTCATCCATATTACTACAGTGTTGTTTTGCTATATCTAGTAACAACCAGACAAATTTCCACCTATATAATTTTTATTTGTTTACTCAATTTTTATTTCTTTTATCAATGTTTACCTAATTCCAGTCTCGAATTTGTTTAAGCAAAATTTTGTTGAAAAGTTTAGTTTCAAATTTTCATATATACATAATATATTCATCAAATCCAAATGGGAGACTAACAAACCAAAAGAAGCTACGTAACAATTACAACTATGTTATTTGAAAACATTAAAACTGGAATCTGGAATTTTCTGTCAACATCACATATATTGCATATGAATAAATATATATATATATACATACATATATATATATATATATATCAGGGAATCTATTAAATACATGAACAATTTTTTTTAACTTATGATTAGTACGTTAAATATTGTACTAATTTCAACTAAGGGCATGGACTATGCCGCATAGTACAGTAGTAATTAATCAATTTATCAAAATTATCGGAGTAGGCCAATAAAAATTCAGTAAATATCATAGCGTTGTACTCTTAGAGAGTTAGAGTAGTTAAGGAAAAAGTTAAAACCAGTTTTGGGGGCGAGATGAAAAGACTTGATGCGGTAGAGTGTAGACCAAGAGAAGCGGAGAAGTTTAATTTCATGCCAATATTTTCATGCTCTTCAATTTTGGGTTTTAATTGGATGAAAAAAATTGGTTGAAAAAGTGAAATGCAGGTCCCTTTGGGAATAGGATAGAATTATTTGAAGTACTTTGTCCAGATTTACTCACAGAGCCGCAGAGTTAGATTCTGGCAATGACGACAATAATGTTCAGGTTTTATTTCTTCTAATATTTTAACTTATTTCCTATTTTATAAATAGCTGCTTTGAAGCCAGTGCCGTAATTTGCTTGTATATGTATTATATTTTTCTAGAAAATATATAAAAGGAAATGTTACGTTTTTCAAATAATTTCATTAAAAATGAGATTTAGTGAGTTAATGTCGTAAGAAATAACAAAACAAACATTTCATAAAGTTCATTTTATGTTTTTTTTTTTGTTTTAAAGAAAAATCCCTACAACACTATTTAAAAGTAAATACTAAGCCTAATTTTTGAAAAAATGTGGCTTTTTAAATTTCTCTATCTTTGTGGCTTTGGGAAAATGCCCCTTTTCTCCTTTAAATCTCAATTCATGGGATCGTAAAGATGAAGTTCTGGTAAATTAAACTATTAGATTTAGGTCTAATTAATTTAATTGGGAAAGACAACTGGATTTTGGTTATTCGATTTAAATCATAGATTATTATTGGAATATAATATTTGATTGGTTAATCTAAATCATGCAGATTAAAAAGTATTGTTGAACCGGATTTGCAGTATTGCTATTTTTTAACAAGGACACGGTCCATTTGGCTAAGGTGAAGACTAGTTGGTGTCTTCTATATATTTTAAAAATGTTTGGATAGTTACTTAGTTTAAGGTTAAAGGTTAACCTGAGTATACCTATATGTTAAATAATTATTATTAACGTATATTCGGATGAGAGTATATCTTATTTATGTGTATATAAATATATAGTATTATAATATATAAGAATTAGAATAAATATGAGAATAGGAAATGAATGAGTGTTAATTGATATTGACGTGATTGCGTGAATGCCTGTTATGTTTTGGTAAAAATAAGTGCTTGTGCGTGAGGAAATAAGGTGCCAAGGCACGTAAAAGCGGGTTAGCCGCAGAGAGTCCTGCAAAGAGAAATCCTTGTAGTTGTGTGGTGGTCTACAGGCGAAAAATGCGGGTAGATCAGGATTGGCTGACGAGCCAACAAGAGTGAGGTGATAAGAAGAAGTGCAAGAGGCAAGAGGTATCCATTAGCACAAGTATGGGAGAAGTGCTTATGCATGAAGAACCCGAAATGTACGGGATGACGATGTTGTGTGGACCGTCGTATCGTGCTCGTCTGTGTGGTGGTGGTTATGGGACTTAGTCTCATTTGTGTGGTGTGTGCTTATGTTTGTGTGTCACAAGCTTTAGGACACACTGATTATTGTTTGTCTTAGGTTTAGACTTTTGTGATTGTCTAAACGTGTTTGAGTGCGGAGACTTCAGGAACCTGAAGCTTTCCCTCACTGAGTAATTATCCATTACTCACCCCTCTCTTTTTGCATGTTGGCTAGGTGAAGTGTTAATTTTGTGTTGTTAACTGGTGGTTTTGCAGAGTGTTTAGGAGTCGAGCCAGGAAGTCAACCCGTTGACCATGTCGGGGTACAAAGTTTGGGTATTACATGAATCCTCTCTTAGGGCATGTGCGTTCATATGGTCATCAACTTTAGGGGAGATTATAGAAACCTAAACCAGTTCTTTCTTTTTAGTCACTCCCATATGCAGGATGAATCCTCTTTTGGGGCATGTGTGTTCGTCTGGTCGTCAACTTCAATGATATTAAAAACTCGGTTAGCTTCACCTTCTAAGTAGGTGAATCTCGATTCGCAAATTCAGAGAGAACAAAACAATCGGCTTCATCGCACGTATAGTTTCATTTGATAGCATCCTCTAATTTCTCAACCGGATCAAATTCAACCTTAAAATAAGCCATGGCAGTACGTACCATCTTTACCACTATCTTAGTCTTTCTTGGATTTCTTGGAGCTATGACACATATAAAAATCCAGGAGCATAATCATATATTGACTTATATAATTTTAAAAGAAAATTGAAATTCACAGACAAAAGCTCACCTGATTGTAAAGAACACCTAAAAGATCAAATGTCACCTCGACTCCCAATTTAAACCTGGCAAAAGAAACAAACAAAAAATGTCAATGATGAAGTTAATCAAGAAGACAAACAACACAAAAGAAAACAAAAATGATATTTTTACTTTGGACTTGACAAAGTAAGAGCAGCATATTGTAAGGCCACCATATGCTCTAACAAGATATGCTACAAGACCACCAATTCCAAGTATGACTCCCCCAAGATATCTAACGAGGGGAGTAACAAACAAAAGATTTCGTATTCTTAACATTTTAAAAAAAATTTGTCAAGATTTTAAAATTCAAGAAGCTCGCCTAATGACAACAACCAAAAGAGAGATGTAAAATTGAGCGGATTGCTCGGTGGAGATAGACCAGCGATGGTGATGAATTTGCTCTTCTTCATCTCTTTCTCCGCTTTACAATCTCTCTTGATTAGTAAAAAAGAAAAAAAATTGTCGCGGGTTAAAATCTCGTAGAGAAAGTTGCGATTGGGGAGAAAAAAATCAAACCTTTTTGTAGCATCGAGTTATGATAGTAAATAAAGGTGTGATGACTTACAATTCTAAAAATAAACAAGCGTTAGTGTTACAACTAGGCCTGGCCACTAATACCCGTTACCCGTATTCGGCCTGTTACTCGGTTCGTACCCGTCCCGAAAAAAGGGTACCCGCAGCTTTACGGTTGAGTAAAGGGTATTATAATTGTATTACCTGTGAGTAAGGGACAAGTATAGGGTATTAATTTAGTTTTCAATACCTGTTCCGTTACTCGTCCCTTTACCCGTTTTGTTACCCGACCCGTAAATACCCTTTAATATTTTGTATTATTATTATTTATTATTAATTTATAAATATATTATAGAGTTAACGTTAAAGCCCACGTTCAAAGAGTCCAACTGAAATGATATATACGACGCCCAATTGATTCCTTTTCGAATTTTGGAATATGAAATTATTATTGCGATTTTTGACAATTGTTTTATCGGATATTCATTTTTCCGGGTAAGGGTAAAGGGTCAGGTATTTAAAGGGTCAACTATTTTTTTCCGGGTACCCGTTTTTCCGGGTACCCGTTATTTAATGGTCGAGTACGAATAATTTTTTTCTATTACCTATTAGGGTCGGGTCGGATAAAGGGTATGAGAAAATTCAAGGGTACCCGTCTCGTGCCCAGCCCTAGTTACAACAAGGATAATAATTGTTTTATTATATCAATTTTAAAATAATACATATATCTGATTGTAAAAAATAAATTATTTAGCTGCGGGTTAAATCTTAAAATTAACAATCAAAATATAATAATATAATTTTAAATATTAAAAATGAATTTATTGATTGTAAAAAACAATTTGTCTAGCTATGGATAGTGTTGCGGCTATGGATGCAATTAATAATCCCACGGAATGGCCAAGATATTGTTTAGTACTGGGTGACATCTCTGCAGCTCTATTGAAATTTTCCTCATGGAAATGCTATCAAGTTGCCTTTTCTACAAATAAGATGGCTGCAGCTATTGCAAAGAGTGTTACAAGAGATGGAAGGCTTCAGTCTTACTTTATATTTGGAGATCCTTCTTGGCTTCATGATCAAGTGAGGGCTAAATCTGATTAGCTGTTTTTGTGGTCAATTTTGTTTCTTAGCTTTATTTCCAGTGTATTTTAGTTTGACTCTTTGGGGTTTTTATCATAAGACCAAAAAAAAGACAAACAAATTAACAAAAATATATAATTTAAAAATTTAAAATTTTATTAAAAAAAATCAATAATAACTCAATGCATTTCGAATTCTATGCTTTAATAAATCAGCAAAAATGGAATCCAAAAAATAGTTGTTTGTGAAGTTTTTAAATTTAACAATAGATTTTTAAGGAATTTATTAAACCAATGTATTATGGTTTCCCAAAACATAAGAAGAAGTTATAAGGTTACCATAATTTATCTGCCAAAATATAGGATGAAGTCATATACGAAGGTTTGTACCATAACTCGTTTTATAATTAAAAGGTAAAAACTAATTGTCAATAAACATTATCATAGGTTACCATATTTTTTTTTTTTTTAAAAGGTTACCATATATAATTTCTGAAATCTAACAATGTGTTACATAAATCGTAAATAAACCTTATAATAGGAGGTATTATCTTTTGAGTTTTATAAATTTATAAATTAAATTATCAATCAAAATAAAAGTATTTTTTATGTTTTTAAAACTACAATATCCGAAATTTAAATTTAAGTGTATGGTTTAATAAATCTGATTAATAGGGACCCTACATATTGAATGAAATAATCTAATTATAGTTTTTTTAAAAAAATTCTGTAAATGGATCAGAATATTTGGCCTTTTTAGTAATATTTATTGATTCTAGTTTAAAACACGATTTAAATTATATGGTCGAGATTTGTTAGTATAAAAGGTCAAGATTGATGAAGAAAATCCGACCAGAAGCTGGATCTGCGCACGCGATGTCTATATTTTGTCTCTGTTTAACATGTATTTGTTATGCATTAAGCTAGAATAACTAGTCCTTTTACATCAATTTCTAGTCTCTTTTGTATACTTTGCATATTTAGGTAGTTCTTGCATCATCCTTGCATACATTGTGCATTTCGGAGTATTTCAGGTATCTAGGAAGCGTCAGGAACACATCGTCTGAGATGCCGTTCGAGTCACTGTTCGTGTCGTCGTTCGAGCCAACGTTATATTCCTCTCTCGAGCCGATCGTCGTTCTGTCAAGACTCCTCTTCTCAACCCTTGTACCGCTCGACCGTTCGTCAGCTGAGACCAGCCCACTCGATCCATTTGAGTCCACATCCTTCGAGTAGACCCAACACCACTCGAGCCACCCGTTCGAGCCAACACCATCACCCACTCGAGCCACCACTCGTTCGCACATGTTAGGAAGACGTTCCATCTTACACGCTTTAGGAGATTCCCAAAACCGACTCTTTACCTTGTCGTTTTAAGTTTTAGAGTTTTCCATGTTGGATTACTATAAATACGTTTTGTTAAGTCTTGGCTGGACATCTTATCTTTCATCTCGTTTTCGTTTTGGTCTTTTCCTAAAGGTTTACCTGGCCACCATAGATGCTCTCAGACTTTTGTAATCTGACATCTTGGCGATTATTGAGTATTTGCATTTGATTTCTTTTACAAGTTTTCCATCTCATTTTTACCTATCGAAGAATGCTTGTTTCAATGTTTTCTGGATTTGTGTCTTTGGTGATGATTTCCAGATCTGAGTAGTGTTAGAGTTCTTGGGGATGCATGGGATAGACTAGGTGGAGGATCTTAGGATGTAGAGTGTTTAAGCTTTGATTTGTATGATTCCCTTCTGGACTAGTGTTAGAAATACTAGTTTCTCTCTGATCAATTGGAACTAGGTTCGTGACATTTCCACACCCAAAAGGTGTTTGATGAAATGTTTGACCAACTAGTGTCAGAAACTTACGTTCCTAGCCTAAGAGATTAGTTTTCTAGGATGTTTGTTGACGTGAATGAACTTGCTTGTCATCCCTGCTCAACAATGTTTCTCTAGCGAGAGCTAGGTATGGAAGTGGTTGAGTCTGAGTAGCTTTTGCCAAGAGATTGGATTAGCTAAGTTGTGATGTTCATTGTTTAAGGATAGATCGCTTGTGGCATGTTAAACACTCTGTAGACAAGGATACTCCACCGAGATCAATTACTCCCATCCTCAGGACTGCTATCTTTTTTATTGATATTGCATTCCTGAGACCATTTCTAGTCTTGCTATTTTGTTCATGCTTAGACTTGTTTTGGTTTTTACTCTTGTTTACTTCTTGTCATACATTTTTGTTTCTAATTCCACAGTTCATTTCCGTTTTTGCATTTTCATCATTCTAGGATTGTTAGACAAACACTCTTTTCATATTGGATTGACTTGTGATATCTTGATTGCATCTTGAAAGCTAGCAACATTCCATTTGGATTGACACCTTAAGTACTACAACACATAAGGTTAATTGAACCCACAAGGATAGACATACAAAAATCCTAGTATCAATTTGGCGCTGTTGCCATTTGGGATTATCTTTGCTACATTTAAGATTACAAGTTTTGCAAGATTAAGTTCTGTTACACTTGTTTTGGTTGTCTGCTTGTTTGTTTTGCATCTCAAGAACCTGTTGATTGCAACCTTGCACGCACACCAGATCAAGAGGACATCAGAATCTCCTTCCTGCTATCGACGACATCAATCGGTTACAAAGACCACGACAAGCTCGTCATCTCACTGATCATCCCGCACCAGTCACTATGGAACAACAAAATGGACCAAATGCGAGA
Source organism: Camelina sativa (assembly GCF_030686135.1). Classification (NCBI taxonomy): domain Eukaryota; kingdom Viridiplantae; phylum Streptophyta; class Magnoliopsida; order Brassicales; family Brassicaceae; genus Camelina; species Camelina sativa. The sequence goes on along the minus strand of NC_141889.1, from coordinate 19,813,076 downwards.
CCGGGAAACATTGGTGTAGGAGATGCACCGAACACTCATACTCAGCATGCTGGAATCGTCCCTCCTGCTGTGCAGAATAACAACTTCGAAATCAAAAGTGGTCTGATCTCTATGATCCAAGGGAACATGTTTTACAGATTGCCTATGGAGGATCCACTTGATCACCTGGATGAATTCGACCGTCTGTGCAGTCTCACCAAGATCAACAGAGTGAGTGAAGATGGTTTCAAGTTGCGACTCTTCCAATTCTCCCTGGGAGATAAAACTCATCAATGGGAGAAAAACATCCCCAAGGGATCCATCAACACTTGGGATGACTGTAAGAAGGCATTCTTGGCAAAGTTCTTCTCCAATGCCAACACTGCACGTCTCAGGAATGACATCTCTGGTTTTACTGAGAAGAGCTCAGAATCATTTTGTGAAGCCTGGGAGCGTTTCAATGGTTACTAGAGCCAGTGTCCTCACCATGGGTTCAACAACGAGTCACTGCTCAGCACTCTATACCGTGGTCTACTTCCAAAAATCCACATGCTGCTTGACACTGCCTCTAACGGTAATTTCCTGAACAAAGAAGTGGATGAAGGATGGCAACTAGTTGAGAATCTCGCCCAATCTGACGGCAACTACAATGACAAGCTTGACCGCCTCTTGCTAAGTCAACAGCAGACTGTCCATTTCGTAGCTGAGGATGACTATAACGCCCGCGTCTCGGCCTTCATGGTTTTTAACCATGGTATAAGGAGTCTTTTAGAGTCTTTTGATGTGTTTTTAGGTTCTTTGAGAGTCTTTACAAGTTTTATAGGATTTTGGTATGAAAGGAGCAAAATGGAGCAATTTAAGAGATTTTGGAGCAATTCATCAAGGAAGAGAAGTTGGATTCGATTCAGAGTGATGGTGTCGATCGACACTGCCTTAGCATCGATCGTCACCTCTGTTTGTCTACGAGAGAACAAGAAGATTGGAAGTTTTACAGTTTTACCCAAAGTTTTCCTAAATTGCAACACAAGTCCCTGACATGTTTTATGACATAGATATAGTGTTTTTAGGTTTTGTAAACCCTTAAGTTTTATTCTAGCAAGTTTTATTTTCTGCAACCCTGTGAGATTTTGAGAGCTTTTGGGAGAGAGATCTGAATTTTTTTGAGAGAAGAATTCATAAAGTCCCTCTTAACTCTTTTAATATCAATTGCTTATTATTCAGAATTATGTTTTGTTCTTCATTGAATATGTCTGAGTAGTTTGCTTGTTAGGTTCAGGGTTTTTCACAGGGTTTTTATGATTTAATAGATCTGTTTATTTAGGATTCATTATCATACTAGATCCTCATCATAGGTTGTTCTTCATAATTAATCATTGATTGGCCATCTAGAATTATTATCTTAGGGAAATAAATTGATATGAGAATATAATTGATTTCTTGATAAAACCTCTTGATGAGCAAAATTACTTTTTGCAAAGAGATTTGATTTAATAATTTTATGAACAATATAAACCTGTTGTTAAAGCTGATTTTTAACCTAGAATTTTGCAAAGAGATTTGGATTTTCTGATTTTAAATTTAGATAATATTTGTAGTGAGAACTGATTTATTTTACAAAAGTGTTTAGAGTTCTAGATCTGATTTTAATTGCTTGAATCCTAATTTATTAAATGATTTAATATTTTGTAATTTCCTGAGAAATTTCTTGGACCTAGCTTTTTGATCATCTGAATTTATACAGCTTTTAATTAATATTTTGCATTGTTTATTTTAATTCCGATTATTCTGTTTAGCGTTATCATAAAACTCTATAATTTATTGTGTAGACTTGAGTCCTTGTGGAATTTGACCCCTAAGTACTGTAGTGGCCTCTTAATTTGAGAGAGTAGCTTTAGGGTTTAATTTGAGCATATCAAATTTTGGCGCTGTTGCCGGGGACTCTTTGATCTACCATTAGATTTGAGTTTTTAATTTCGTCTAAACTTTTATTTTTATTTTCTACTTACACGTTTTTGTTTTTCTTCTCTTTGTTGTTTCAGGTGTATGCCTAATAAGCCTAACACAAGGAGCAACAAGACTGGTCCTACTGTGAATCTTTCAAACCAAGAGTTGGGATAACTTGAGCGTGAGAACCGAAAAGCAGCCAAATCCTTGAAGATGGTTAACACAATCATTCTGATGTGTGATGAGGATGGTGTTTTGAGGGATCAAGAGGGCCACTTGCGCAACGAGCAGGGCCAAAAGCTTGATGCAGAAGGGAATGTTATTACTGAAGTTTTTGTTGGCGACGAGCAAGCTGCTGTTGTCAATGGTGTCGATCGACACCAACAGGGTATCGATCGACACCCCCTTCCTGCAGACAGACGTGGAGCTGCAAACCACGTTAACAATCCGGTTCGAAGACAGGCAACCGAGATTTGATCATGACCATTGCTGACTACAACCGGGCTGATCTTGTGTATGAGACCTGGTCTGCTATTGTTCCTCCTCCATTCCAGAGGAATGATTTTGAGTTGAAACCTGTGATAACTCTCTAATTTACATATTTTTAGCATCCTTTTTTGTCTATATTTTGCATTGTTCATACCTCTAACTTAGCATTTTTAGGTCATTTACTGTAGGAATTCACTTTTAGAGCATTTAGGGTGTTGCATTTCTGCATTTGCATATTTTGGATGAAAACAGGTGCTAAAGAGCCAAAAATAGGGAAAAACAAGGACAACTCGAGGTTGTACCCGAAGGAGCTATCGAGCTGCAAGAACAATTCCGAACCCCAACACGATTGAGGAGGATCCAAGAGCATGAAGAGCAACCCGAAGATCCACCCGAGGAGTAACCCGACTTCACCCTCGTGTACCCCATCGAGTAGATCATCGGGCAGGTCTGGGAAGCTAGGTCAAATGGGTTTCCATATATAAACCCCCTCTTCCCTTAGCTTGCAAAGGAGTACGCCGCAGACCCTCAAACCAGAGAGCGAGAGCTCCTGTGAGAGAACTGAGCGACTCAACATTTTTCTTCTTGTTTTGCATTTTTATTTTGTAGTTTTCTTAGATTTCTATCCTTTACTTTCTCTACTCTACTCTATCTTTTAATACAATTTCATTTTCATTCATTTTGATTGCTTTGTTATTCGCTTCTATGTCCGAGTAGTGTAGTAAAGTTTCTAGGGATGGGATAGATGATTTTGTGTTCTTGATCGGTTAGGATGCTTTAGTTGATTGTAAATGATTGATAGATTTCCTTCTAGATTGGTGCTCTTAATGTTGTCAACAGACGAAAGGTTGAGATTAGATCTAGGGCGTTTACAAATGCTACAGGCCGAAAGGAGTAGATAAAATGCTTGATTTAGCCAATGCTAGAGGTTTACTTAACTCTGAGTAACAAAATTAGATGAGTTTAAGTCTACTGACAATAATGAATCGTTCTTAATGCCTGCTTGTTCATATTGCTAGTACGACAGTGTGGTAATGTGTTCAAGGTTGATTGTTGCTAGTGCGAAAGTGTGGTGACAAGGTCTTAGAGGTTCATTGTCTAGGAAACAATTGCTTGAGGCATGTAAGGCATCCGTACTGGTCTAGAACACTTAGGATTCGGTTACCCCCATCCTTAGGAACTTTCGTATTTTATTTATTTGCATTTCTTTCACTTACTCGACTACTTACCCGATCAGGTACACGATAACCTGTATCGAGTAATACCTCGAGCTGTTCATATCTCACTTGCATACTTTATCACCCCACTCGATCCTGTACTCGATTGCTTGCATAGAGTGCTTAGGTCGTGTGGTTTACTTGTTTATATTCTTTTACTTTGTTTATATTAGGAATCGTTAGAACCAAAACCCTAATTGCTTGGCTTGACTTGCATTGTTTTGATTGTATCCTTCCTGCTAGCAATACACAACCATTTGAATTGATAACCCTTTGTACTACAACTGCATAGGGGATTGATACCCTGGGTGAAAACCTGTCTATCAATTTGGCGCCGTTGTCTATCAATTTGGCGCTGTTGCCATTTGGTTGTTTTACTTTTGCTACGTTTCGGATTTTAGCGCTTGCTAGATCAAGTTCGTTTGTTTATATTTGGTTTGGATACTGACTTGTTTGCTTTCGCATTGTTTGTTTTGAATCTCAGGTACAACCCGAGCACCCACCCGACCCTTCACTCGATCACCTGTATCGAGTTGATCCTTGTGTACACACTCGGACACATACCTGTGCATGCAAACACGATCCAGAAGTAGCCAGAACCTGAGTCATTTCATCGACAGACCTCACCTACTCAGACAACAACAAGTTCAACAAGAACCATCAATCATTGAGGAGACGATGAATAATCAGAACGGTCCACCAGCTCCTCAAGCAAGGACCAATATAGGAGCAGGAGATGCTCCATCTACTCACACTCAAAGGAATGGCATTGTGCGACCAGCTGTGCAGAACAATAATTTTGAGATCAAGAGTAGTCTCATCCAGATGATACAGAGCAATAAGTTTCAAGCTCCGGCTTTTCCCATTCTCTTTGGGAGACAAAGCACGAATCTGAGAGAAATCGTTCCCTAAGGAGTCCATCACCACTTGGGAAGCGTGCAAGAAGGCATTCTTGGACAAATTCTTCTCCAACTCCAGAACCGCAAGGCTGCGAAATGACATTTCCGGCTTTGTTCAGAGGAACAACGAAACGTTCAGTGAAGCTTGGGAACGTTTCAAGGGATACACTACTCGATGTCCACATCACGGCTTCAGTAATGCTTCATTGGTGAGCACACTTTACCGAGGCGTGGTCCCCAAGATACGGATGTTGCTGGACACCGCAAGCCATGGTAACTTCCTCAACACAGATGTTGATGAAGGTTGGGACCTAGTTAAGAACTTGGCTCAATCTGATGGCAACTACATGAGGAATATGATCGCTCTGTGCGATCTACAGGAGAGGAAGATGCCAAGTACAAGAGGGACATGAAAGCCCTCAATGACAAGCTCGATCAGCTCCTCAACCAGCATAAGCATGTTCATGCTATATCAGAGGAAGAGCAGTTTCAACAACAAGATGGGGAGACTATGCAACTAGAGGATGTTAACTACATCAACAACCAAGGAGGGTACAACAGAGGGTACAACAACTTCAAGCCGAATCTGAATCTGTCTTATCGGAACCCGAATGTTGCGAATCCTCAGTACGAAACTTACCCATCTGCAGTTTAAGGGAACCAGATCCAACAAAAGCCTTTTGTCCAATACAACCAAGGTGATGCACCTAAGCAGCATTATTCATGAACCTACAACCAACCACCTGGATTCCAACAACACCAAGGTCCACCAAACCAATCACAAGAAGCTGAGTTACGCGATCTCATTCAGCAAATGATTCAGAATCAGGCTACCGCTTCTATGGACATCGCGAAACGGTTCGCAGAGATGAGCAACAAGATGGACTCAGGGTACAATGATCTCAATGCCAAGTACGAATCACTTAACACAAAGGTTCGATACCTGGAAGGCCATCACAACAACCAACCAGCCCCAAAGATCAACCAACTCCCAGGTAAAGCTGTTCAAAACCCCAAGGATTATGCAACTGCTCAAGCCATCTTCCTTGATGATGACTCTGAGGACTACCTCACTGGGGACAGTGATGATCAAGATGGGGAGGAGGTGGAACACTCAATGCGAAATGAGGCCAAGTACTACATATCCGAGTATGAACTCGAGTCTTCAGCCGAAGAGACTGATCGAGTTGATGATCAAGCACTGGTTCGAGAATCGCAAACCGAAGAACAACCCAAAGTGGAACCCGATGACCTACATGATGGTGTTGATCGGATGATGCATCGAGTAGATGTTGAAAAGATAGATCAGCCTCAACCACTTGCACTAGTAGAAGGGGAGTTAGAGGAAAGGTTCAATGCTGCACTTGACATCCAGCTGGAGGCTCTTGCAGAGCGAATGGCTAAGCGTAAAGCTCCAACACCTAAGTTTTTGCTCCCACACGAGTTTCAGCAGGAAGCTGCCAAGGAAGCAGCTCGATTGGAGGATGAGGTCAAGGAAGCTGTCAAGGAGATCGGTTTTGAAATTCTGAGAAGTGGAGTTTGCTTGGATCCTGAGCTGTGAATTGAGGAAAAACTTGAAGATCCTGGCTCTTTCACCTTGCCGTGTTCGATAGGACTTCTGATCTTCAAGAACTGTTTGTGCGACCTTGGAGCTTCAGTTAGCATTATGCCGCTTCCAGTTGCCAACAAGCTAGAATTCACTGATTTTAAACCAAGTAAATTGTATTTGGTTCTGGCCGACAGAACAGTGAGGCATCCGATTGGTATCCTGGAGAATCTGCCTCTCAGGATTGGAAGATTAGAATTGCCTGCCGACTTCATGATCCTCGATATAGACAAGGAACCGGATGATCCGCTGATTCTAGGAAGACCATTCTTGGCAACAGTTGGTGCTGTGATCGAGGTGAAGCAAGACAAGATCAGAATAGAACATGGTGAACATTTCAAGATGGAGTTTGATGTGAAGAAGGGGATTAAGAGGCCAACCATTGATGGTCAAGCTTTCTTTACAAAGACCAAGCAAAGGAAGGTGCAACATCTTGAAGAGGTCAACACCACATTTGCCTTAGAACCTGGACAAGACCTGGAAAATCTGTTGAACCAGCCTACTGCAGTGAAGAGGATTCCAGAACCTCTTCCACATGCACCCTATGCTTAAGGAGCATGAAGAGTCAAGCTTAGTGACTTTAAACAAGCTCACTTGGGAGGAAGTCCCAAAGTTATCTTTTAATTTTAGCTTATTTATTTTACTTACTTTTATTTACTTTTTCTTTTTTTGCAATTTTATAAAAAAAAACAAAAAAATGGAAAATTAAGAAGAGGAAAATTGAGGAACCCGAGGGTCAACCAGACACCGTACTCGACGCGCCTGATCGTGTCCCTCCTCGGGTGGCAAGTGGAGTCTGAATCCCACAAGGAAGCCCACTCTCAGTGAAGCCCACCAACCAAACCCTAGCCTATTTAAGGGGTTTCGACATTCTCTCCTTGATGTTCATATATTTTACCCTGTTTTCCCTTAATATATTCACATCTTTTTCATCCTTTGCTATCCTTTTTGACCATTATTGCATATTTTTAGGATTGTTCTTGCGTTAGAGTGTAGTTGCATTGCATTTGCATCTTTTCTTGCATAAACAGGTGATTTTGGAGCCTAAGGAGTATGGAAGCAATGCTGAGGAGAAGTGAAGCAATCATGAGGAGAAAGCAAAGGAGTTAAGGCTGGAGAACCAAGGTCCGGAGTCCCACTCGACTGCCCACTCGACCAGACACTCGACCGTGTGCTGAAAGAGACTCGACCGAGTGGAAGGAGCACAAGAAAACCCAACTCGACCGGTCACTCGACCGAGCACCGGGTCGAGTTGGCAGAGCCGCCTGGCTATTTTGTCTTTTAGCATTTTTAGGGCTTCCCCTCCTTTTTCCTATTTAAGGACCTTGTACCCTGCAGCCACCAGAGAGCAGCTTTTTAGATATTCTCAAACCTAGTATTTTACCCTTTTTGGGAATTTATGCTTTTTGCACTTTTATTTTCTTAGATCTTGTACCTCTTTTGAAGGAAAAAACACAAGATTCTTTGTAATTGTTTGTTTCATAACTTTCAAAGTATCAAGAATTCGAGTTTGATTCCTTGTCCAATATTGTAGATCTCTGTTTTATCTTTCTAATCATGCAAGTTTCGTGTTGTTCTGGGTTTATGACTTTGCTGTTCATCATGTGTGATTGTGAGTAGTTTCCTTAGCTCTTAGGGATGGTTTAGGCTAGATGGATGTTGTGGTTATTTGATTTGGTCAAGCTTGATTGTTGTAGATCTCTTCTAGGCTAGATGTTCTTAATGTTGATCCTATAACTGAGAGGGTAGGGTTTGATCTCAAGCTTCTTAGCATCACACCAATGTCTAAGGTGCATATATAAGGCTAGATCTAGAGATTATCATTAGACTTGCTAAGAGATTAGAAGTCTTGTTTGATTCTTGACATATTGCTTAATGCTTGCTTGTATAGATTCTTTACTTTGTGAGAACAAGTCTAGAAATATGTTAGCTTGATTGTTTTTGCCATGAGAGTGGATTAACATGTTATTAGAGATTATTGTCTAGAGATTAGCTCATGTTGATTGAGGTTTGTTGATCAAGTTAGATAACCACAATCAAAGTTCAGCCCATGAATCCATCCCTAAGACCTTCTTTGTCTATTGATTTCCTAGTCTAAATCCTGTTGTTTGATCAATGTTTGATTTAATTTTGTCTTGCTCGGTTTTGTTTGCATTGCTCTGTTTTACGTTTTTGTCCAGCTCGACCCTGCACTCGATCCAGTGCTTGCTCGAGTTCATTCCCAGAACTCTTGTTTATGATTTGTTCTGTCCTGTCTCGTTTCTTATTTCATTCTAGTTGCATTTCTGTTGCATTCATTTAGTTTCCTGTTCATTACTTTCCTTGCATTAGTTCATTACCTACATTACTATAGTTTGATCTCTGTTCTAGTTTCATTATTGCCATAATCATTCTGTTCCATTACATTTAGTATCTTGTCCATTCAGCTTTTTACATTCTGCAATAGGTTGTTAGTGACAAACACTCTCTATAATCGGCTTAACTTAGACAAGTATTGCACACCTTGATTGCTTGCATTCACTCATTTAGGATAGATACCTCTTATGCTACAATTGCATAAGGGGAATTGAAACACCCTGCTTTCACCATTGTTCATCATCATCATCACATCATTCATTCACATTCCATTTCACACACACACAAGAAAGGAACTCGTTTCACTCCCCTTCCATCACCGATAAGTATCTCTCAACCCTGGAGTTTTTGCTTTCCAAAGTTTCGATTCTATTCTCTCTCAAAATCGAGCTTTATTCGATTTCTTTGGGGCTAACCCTATTAACCTCGAGACTTAGCCTTTTTCTTCTCAAGGAATCAACCAAAGGAAGGGAAGAAGATCAACCCCCGCCGCTGCTACAACCGGAGGTGATGCCGTCGAAGTTCGAGAGTCTCAAGGAAGAGGAAACGTTCCACATTCCCAACCGTTGGGTGGACGTTTAGCCTCCCCAACCCGATGCACAACCCGATCCACCACCCGACCTGATTCTCGAGTAACCGATCGAGTAGGCCCTCGAGTTCACTCACCGAGTCCAATGGCGAGTGCTCTCCGCCGTTCTTCTCGACGTAGGGACCTGTCTACGTCCGAAAAGACACTTACCGACCCTATGGAGGTCGATTCTGATGCCGGAGGAGAAGAGCAAGGGGAGATCCACATCTCTCGATCAAGGAGCAGAGCTGCGGTTGCAAGGGGGAAGAGAACGGCTTCGGAGAAGGCTGAGAAGGTGGTTGAGAGAGCAGTTGAGGAAGAGGATCAACACGCTGAGGAGGAGGACCGAGAGAGAGAAGAGGAGCAGAGAGAGAGGACCCGCCAAGCCTCTCGGAGACTAAAGCAGAAGGAGATGGATACTCCGGCAAGACTCTTCAAGTTTTTCCAGAAGATGAGCTTTGTTGGTACCCGCTACCCTCACCGAGATACAATAAAGCAATTGGGCATTGCTAGAGACGTCGAGTACCTGTTCGATATGTGCCACCTGGGCCAATTGATGCGAGCCCACCTTGAAGCATATGAGGAGGAGACGGTCCACTTCCTTTCAACCTTGAAGCTGCACTATTTTGAGGACCACCTGACCCTACTACATGATGGGGGGATCGGGTTCATCACCTTCTCCGTGAGGAACAAGGACTATCGACTCAGTTTCAAAGAGATGGAGAAGCTGTATAGCTTCAAATCTGGTAGTGGGGAAGGTATGGAGGTAGGCAAAGAAGAAATGAGGTCCCTATGGCTGACAATAGGAGACAAGAACCCCTACAAGTCCACAAGCTCCAAATCCGCTCAAATAAGGAGCCCTGTCTTGAGGTATTTTCACAAGTCCCTTGCATGCACTCTTTTTGCTAGAAAAGAGACTGGGAATGTGAACGACCATGAGCTCCAGCTGTTAGATATTGCACTGTATGGAGTTTTGGACAATACTAGGGATGGTACACCACTAGTTGGAGATGTTGCGGATACAAGCATGTTGTTTGTGTTACTCGATCAATTCCTCTACCTGAAATCGTGGGCCGTGAAAAGAAGAGAAGGAGGCGGAGAGATCTCCATTGGGGGACTAGTCACACCGATCCTAGTGGCATGCCATGTGCCCTTAAAGGAATTGTTCATGAACCAAGATGGCTGGATGCGGACTACCTCGTGCTGGCGAGATTTTTGGCCCATGGAAGGCCTAATGACATGACGCTGTTCAAGTTTGTCCATCCAACCGCCGGAGCTGCTCAAATGGTTCTACCTAATGTCATATGCACCAAGGTTCGGCTGGGCGACAACATTGACTTCGCACCACCGCTGGAGGAGCTGTACAACCCGAAGGAGGAGTCCGAAGCTGAGAAGAGAGAGGAGATCGGGCAGAGACAGGGAGATAGCTCGGAGGAGTTCGATTTTAAGGAGTATGTATGCTGTCAAAAGCAACCGGTTGGAGTGAGGGAAGCTCACAAGAGGATCAGCTGGCTGAAGAGGATGAACAAGTTCTTGGCGAAGAAAGTAAAAGATCTTACCAGTTCGGTGAAGACAATGGGAGGTCAAATCAAGGAGTTGCAAGATAAGGGAAGTTGTGCCTCAGCTCCTACCTAGGCACAAGCACCAACTTGGATGGGGAGAAGCGGACCGCTAGGAGGAACTTGAGGACTGCCACCTCCAGAACCTTACAGAGCATCATCATACGAGCCCCAAGCCGAGGAGAACATCACCCGACATGAGGCATCGCGGAGAAGCCATTCTGATGCTTACCCGAAGCCCAACCCGATGGGTTACACGATGAACTATTTGATGCACCCATCGAGCACCCAATCGGGTGAGTACACAGGGATCTTCCCTCCACCTTACCAGATGCCATTCACGACGCCATACACGATGCACCCTGCGAGTGGATACACAAGTGATCATTCTGGACCTTTTCCGCCATTTCCGTCGTACTACCTGATGCCCTACCCGATGAACTACGCGATCCCACCCTCGATCAACACCTCGGATGTTGGTCCGAGTAAGTCGTCAGTGCGCATTTCTGAGCTCTCTGACGAGCAAACACCGGCACCTGCTGAAGCCGGAGACGACCCAGGCTACAAGTTGGCGAGTATGGAGGCTGTTGCAACCTCCTTCTTCACCAACCCATGAGGTACCACTTTCATCCGATCTTTGTATATAACATTTCATTTAGTTTAATTCATTTTGTGTGATTCTTGGATTCTTTTTCAAACTTTTATTGACACAGGGACTGTGTAATTTAAGTTTGGGGGGAGGGTCCTAGAATGTATTTAACATTGTGTTTTATTTTCTTATTTTTTTTTATTTCAAATTCTTGCATGCTAGTTTTATTCATTTGAGTCTGCATTGCATCTATGTGCATTAAAAACCCCCAAAAAAAAAATGAAAAAATTTAAGAAAAAGAAAAGAAAAGAGTGTTCATGTAGTTGCATTTGCATATTAGGATTGAGTCTAGTTTGTTTCATATAGGATTGTCGCATATGCATCTTAGGGGAAAATGATTAAAACCACCTTGTTTAAAATCAAACCTTAGGATTGAAGCTATTGCCCTTAGTCACAGTTCATTGTTGCTAGATCAGTCTTTGGAAAAAAATGAAAAATCTTTGCTTAGACCCTTTCTGTCGATTGAATGCTCCCTCCACTTGCTTGAACATTAGAACATCCTTATATTATTGGATTTAATTTGAACTTTAATTGTCTTGCTTATGGAATTTGAATACTTGCTCATGGTAACTCCAAACTCGGGCTAGCACTCCACTTTTTACCAATCTTTTCGTTTAACCCGTTTTGTTTGTCCTGCCCATGAACCTAAATCTTTCTTTCAAACCTTGTTGTGAATTTTTGAGTGAGGCCTCTTTCATTGTGCTATAGGTTGTGAAACCTTGAGAGTATTGAGAACGACAAAGAACTGCCTCTTGATTTAGCTAAGTTAGAATTTGAACTAGCTAATAGCTTCGATTTTGAAGGTTAGGTGGTTAGAATGTTTATTTGGGGTTGGGTTGTGGAATAAAAAAAAAAGGAAGAAGAAAAAGTTCCTAAGGTTAGAATCAATTAGCTCTAAGTCTCTAAGTAAACAAAAAACAAAAAAAAAAAAAAAAAAAAAAGAAAAAAAAAAAGAAAGAAGAATTCTTGCTATAGTCTCCTAGAAAAAAGAGAAGAATATATCTACATTAGGAGTTTTGCAAAGAAAAAAAAAAAAAGAGAGAGAGCTAGAAGTTTAAAGTTTAAAAGTCTAAACTTTAGGGAGTAAAAAAAAAGAGAGTTAAAATCAAGGATGTGGGTAGTTTAAATTCTAGGGGGTTTAAAGAAATAAAAAAATGAAAATGAGAGTAAATGAGAAAATGATAGATCATTAAGAGTTAAGCTTTGTATGCCCAAATTGTTCTCAGTCTTAGATAGTTTTCACAACTGTCTAGCATTCCATCTTTTGAGAGAAAACCACCCAAAGAATTTGTTTGAAACCACCTTACTAAAAAGCCTTACCCTTGAAACCGATTGAGCTTGATTCACCTTCCATTTGCAAGAATTTGCCAAACACTTAATTGAATGTGAAAGAGATGTTCCTTATCTTTAGTTGGAGGTTGAGCTAGATCGATGCATGGTAATAAGCATAGAAAAATATTTGTAAGTATGTTGATTGATCTTAGCACCATTAAACTATCTTTAAGGACTATAGCTTGAATCTTTCGGTTAGCATCTTAAGGTTATGAGTCCCCACTTTCAATCCGTACCCTCTTACTTCCTTGCTAGAGGACTAGCAAGATTTAAGTTTCGGGGTCTGATAACTCTCTAATTTACATGTTTTTAGCATCCTTTTTTGTCCATATTTTGCATTGTTCATACCTCTAACTTAGCATTTTTATGTCATTTACTGTAGGAATTCACTTTTAGAGCATTTAGGGTGTTGCATTTCTGCATTTGCATATTTTGGATGAAAACAGGTGCTAAAGAGCCAAAAATGGGGAAAAACAAGGACAACTCGAGGTTGTACCCGAAGGAGCCATCGAGTTGCAAGAACAAGTCCGAACCCCAACACGATCGAGGAGGATCCAAGAGCATGAAGAGCAACCCGAAGATCCATCCGAGGAGTAACCCGACTTCACCCTCGTATACCCCATTGAGTAGATCATCGGGCAGTTCTGGGAAGCTAGGTCAAATAGGTTTCCATATATAAATCCCCTCTTCCCCTAGCTTGCAAAGGAGTACGCCGCAGAACCTCAAACCAGAGAGCGAGCGCTCCTGTGAGAGAACTCAGCGACTCAACATTTTTCTTCTTGTTTTTCATTTTTATTTTGTAGTTTTCTTAGATTTATATCCTTTACTTTCTCTACTCTACTCTATCTTTTAATACAATGTCATTTTCATTCATTTTGATTGTTTTGTTATTCGCTTCTATTTCCGAGTAGTGTAGTAAAGTTTCTAGGGATGGGATAGATGATTTTTTGTTCTTGATCGGTTAGGATGCTTTAGTTGATTGTAAATGAATGATAGATTTCCTTCTAGATTGGTGCTCTTAATGCTGTCAACAGACCGAAAGGTTGAGATTAGATCTAGGGCGTTTACAAATGCTACAGGCCGAAAGGAGTAGATAAAATGCTTGATTTAGCCAATGCTAGAGGTTTACTTAACTCTGAGTAACAAAATTAGATGAGTTTAAGTCTACTGACAATAATGAATCGTTCTTAATGCCTGCTTGTTCATATTGCTAGTGCGACAGTGTGGTAATGTGTTCAAGGTTGATTGTTGCTAGTGCGAAAGTGTGGTGACAATGTCTTAGAGGTTCTTTGTCTAGGAAACAATTGCTTGAGGCATGTAAGGCATCCGTATTGGTCTAGAACACTTAGGATTCGATTTCCCCCATCCTTAGGAACTTTTGTATTTTATTTATTTGCATTTCTTTCACTTACTCGACTACTTACCCGATCAGGTACACGATAACCTGTATCGAGTAATACCTCGAGCTGTTCATATCTCACTTGCATACTTTATCACCCCACTCGATCCTGTACTCGATTGCTTGCATAGAGTGCTTAGGTCGTGTGGTTTACTTGTTTATATAATTTTACTTTGTTTATTTTAGGAATCGTTAGAACCAAAACCCTAATTGCTTGGCTTGACTAGCATTGTTCTGATCATATCCTTCCTGCTAGCAATACACAACAATTTGGATTGATAACCCTTTGTACTACAACTGCATAGGGGATTGATACCCTGGGTGAAAACCTGTTTATCAACCTGCATATTTTCAACTAGTAGGGCAGAGACCTTTCTCTAACCTGCCCAATGAGAAGCCTTTGGACCACATTGAGCATTTTGAGGATCTGGTGACTAGTATCAAGGCTAATCGAGTGACTTAGGATTACATCTTCTGCAAGCTCTTCCCTTACTCACTTGCCGGAGAAGTATCTCAGTGGTTAAAGCAGTTACCAGCTGGGTCATTGACAAATTGGCATGACGTCAAGGTGGCCTTCCTCAACTACTTTTATGATGATGCAATGTCAGATGAGTTGAGAGTTAAGCTGTCCTCTTTCATGCAAAGACCAGATGAAGCTTTCAAGACAGCTTGAGTGAGATTCAAGGCTTATCAAAGGGATTGTCCACACCATGGTTTCTCAAGAGTTCAATTGCTGAGTATCTTCTTCAGAGGATGTGACTGGGAGTATCAGTTAGCTTTTGATGCTGCAAGCCATGGAAATTTCAAGACAAGATATCCTGAATATGCTGAAGCTTTGATTGAGAATTTGGCCTCCAGCAATAGTACTAAGAGAGCTGATGCTGAAAGAAAGAGATTACATGGAGGATTTGATTCAAACAAGCTAGCTTCAGTCAATGCTAAGCTAGATTCAGTGCATAATCTTCTTGTGGGTAAGAAATCAGTTCACTTTGCTGCTGAAGTTGAGACAGGGAATGAAGAAGCAGATGTCAACTTTGTCTATGGAAATCAGGGTCAGAGATTCGGTAATCAGCAAAGCAACAAGCCTTAGAGTGGGAACTCTTTGGGCTATACTCATAAGCCTGATTTTCAGAAGCAGCAACAAGGGAACAACTTCACAACCACTTATGGGAACTCTTCCTATCAGTCTCCACCTCCACAAACTCCTTCTGAGAGTAGACTTGAGGCCATGCTTGAGCAGCTTCTTCAGGGACAGGAAAATATGACAGTGACATTCAATGAGAAGATTGACAATGTCTACAATGAGCTTACTGGGAGGATTGATGCAATGAATATTCATGTTAAGAAGCTGGAGAATCAGGTTGCGCAGACTGCTGGGTCTGTTAAAAGGCAAGAGGGTTTTCTTCCTGGAAAAACTGAATCAAACCCCAAGCATGCTTGCAATGCCATATCAGTGAGAGATGAAGATGATGGTGAAATTGCTTCTGCAGAATTGGGAGAGCAATCAGCCAATTTTTTGACTTTAGACGATGGTGTCGATCGACACCACATGGGTGTCAGTCGACACCACATGGGTGTCGGTCGACACCCCTCTCAGACAGAACCCAAAGTTGCAAAATCTCCGGTTCCAGCAGCTGCTGAGAGGGTGTACGAATCTAAGATTCCTTTTCCTAAGCCAAGAAAATCCAAGCAGGAGATGGAGGAAGCTAGATGCAAGGCAATGATGGACAAGGTGATGATTGAGATGCCTTTGATTGATGCAGTTAAGCTTTCACCACCTCTTAAGCGGTATGTGAAGAGAATAGTATCCAATGGTTTGGACCCTGAGGAAGGAGCACTACTTTCAAAAGATGTCAGTGCAGTTCTATTAAACCAGCCTATTACAAGGAGGAAAGAGAGGAAACAAGAAGTGGTAGTCTCTGAGAGAGTGAGTGCAACAATTCAGTGTAAGACTGCTAAGAAGTTATCAGATCCTGGAAGATTTGTATTTGATTGCTCAATCTCAACAGGAAGGTTTGCACACTCATTTTGTGATATTGGTTCTAGTATTAATCTGATACCACATTCTGTTGCTGTGAGACTTGGGATGACATAATTCAAGCCAACTAAGATTTCTCTTATCTTGGCTGATCGATCCCGAAGAATTCGTGAAGGTGTCTTAGAGGATATTCCAATTAAGATTGGAAACTTTATGATTCCCACTGACTTTGTGGTACTGAAGTATGATAAATAACCTAAAGATCCTCTCATCTTAGGCAGATCTTTCTTGGCTACAACTGGTGCCATCATAGATGTGCAGAGGGGACACATAACACTGAATGTGGGAGGTTTCAGTATGAAATTTGAGATGGATAAGCTGAGGAGAGCTCCTACTATTGATGGACAGACTTTTTCTATTGAAAAAGTTTCTGCTACTCGAGTTGCAGGCTTAGCATCGATCGATGCTCCATCAGTGTCGGTCGACACCCCTCCACAGCCGAGCCTGCACTTGTCCAAAACTGATCCTCCAAGTCAGAAAACTGTTCCCAAACAGAAACCTCCCCACTCCACACTCCAGAGTTCTCACGTAAGGCCAAGGTACACATCATCTGCACCTAATCCCCCTCATATCATCAATAAGACCTTCAAAGGTACAAAAACTATTTCATAGTTAACCAAGCCACGAGATTATCGTAGAGCGCTTGTTTCTTCTGTTGATGATTTTACAGGACATAAAAGAAGCAAACACATCCCTAAATCCCACCCTGGTCCTGCTCCTCATGTCCTTGGTAGGCCTCATGAACCTAAAGCTTATACACCACCTTGGATGAAGAGGACATTCTCTCGAAAGCATGCATTGCCACGTTCTGCTCCACCCGGTGCCTGAGCTTCATCACAGTCAAGCTAATGACCGAAAACAAGCGCTTAGTGGGAGGCAACCCACTTCTAGGTTTTTCTTTTCCTTTTGAGTCATTTTTCTTTTTGCCTTGAGTCAGTTTTTGTTTGAAATTTGTTTGAAATTTGTTTGAAATTATGAATTGTCTATCTATCATGTTGCTTTTAACTTGTGTTTGAGTGCTTATTAACAGAATAATCATCCAAGGATTGATCCATCAACACAACTAACTGCAACTAACAAGGAGTAACGGCCAAAACACCATTCGTGATGAGTGTCGATCAACACTGAAATGGTGTTGGTCGACACCCCAAGGTAACCCGAGAACAGTTCATCTTTTCATTACAATTTTCAATACGTTTTTGCTTCTTTTTGCCTTCCTCTTACTTGAAAACACTGGGGACAGTGTTGTTTAAGTCTGGGGGAGGTTAGTACTAACTACTAACAGAGTTTTTGTTTTTAGTTTGTCAAAACCGATTTTTGTTTTTATTGAGTCAAATTTTTTAAAATTGTGTTGGGACCTATGATTTTTCTTTTTAGGTGTACTGACTTGGTTGATAATGTTGCAGATTGAATCCTCTAATCTTACTAATGAAAAATCCAATGGCTGACCAGTAAACCAGAGACATCTAAATTTCCAACTGAATCCATAAAAGCCTGAAGTAATTTCTGTACTTTTCTTTTTAACTCATCAAGGAGATTGATGTTCATAGAGCTTGACTCCTTGTTCATGCCTGACAAGTAAGATCTTCAAAAGAAAATGATACTCCTCTCCCTTATTTAAGTTGAAGAGATTATTCTTGAGAGCTTTGTTTTTTTTTTAAAAAAAAAGAGAATAAAAGATGAGATGATTTTTGATCAGTTTAGAGAGGTAGGTAAATTACATGTGACCTCATTATTCTACTCTTGAGTCAAATGATCACACAAAGCTTGGAAGCGAGGGGTAGGTAAATTACCGATGACCCCATTATTCGCCTACACCTTTGGTTTAAAAAAAAGGAAGTCAGTAAAAAAAACAGTTAAGCAAACCTCAAAGGAGGATAAGAATAGAATAAGTATGGGGGAGAGGAAGAATACCACATGTTGTAAAGAGATATATCTTGCTTGTTATGGTATAGTACGTGAATGAGTCTAGAAGGTTCTTGACATTGATCAAATAGATGAGACCCACTGATGAGGGCTTATAGGAGGAAGTAGTGGAATTTGGGATGCTACAAATGTCAACGGAGAAGTACATGGTGGTTCGATTCGGATTTGTCTGCTAAGCATATGGATTATGGTTTGAATGATCATGACATTACCTTAGAGAGAAAATGAGTTTTTGTGTTTTCAAACCTCTTTCACAGGTCTAAGTTTCTGTTTTGCTTGAGGGCAAGCAAAGGCTAAGTCTGGGGGAGTTGATATCATGGTTTTTGTGGTCTTTAACCATGGTATAAGGAGTCTTTTAGAGTCTTTTGATGTGTTTTTATGTTCTTTGAGAGTCTTTACAGGTTTTATAGGATTTTGGTATGAAAGGAGCAAAACGGAGAAATTTAAGAGATTTTGGAGCAATTCATCAAGGAAGAGAAGTTGGATACGATTCAGAGTGATGGTGTCGATCGACACTGCCATAGCATCGATCGACACCTCTGTTTGTCTAAGAGAGAACAAGAAAATTGGAAGTTTTACAGTTTTACCCAAAGTTTTCCCAAATTGCAACACAAGTCCGTGACGTGTTTTATGACATAGATATAGTGTTTTTAGGTTTTGTAAACCCATAAGTTTTATTCTAGCAAGTTTTATTTTCTGCAACCCTGTGGGATTTTTAGAGCTTTTGGGAGAGAGATCTGAACTTTTTTGAGAGAAGAATTCATAAACTCCCTCTTAACTCTTTTAATATCAATTGCTTATTATTCAGAATTATGTTTTGTTCTTCATTGAATATGTCTGGGTAGTTTGCTTGTTAGGTTCAGGATTTTTCACAAGGTTTTTATGATTTAATAGATCTGTTTATTTAGGATTC
The DNA here is from genome assembly GCF_030686135.1 of Camelina sativa. Classification (NCBI taxonomy): domain Eukaryota; kingdom Viridiplantae; phylum Streptophyta; class Magnoliopsida; order Brassicales; family Brassicaceae; genus Camelina; species Camelina sativa. Next base: position 19,794,203 of record NC_141889.1, on the reverse strand, counting down.
ATTATCATACTAGATCTTAATCATAGGTTGTTCTTCATAATTAATCCTTGATTGGCCATCTAGAATTATTATCTTAGGTAAATAAATTGATATGAGAATAGAATTGATTTCCTGATAAAACCTCTTGATGAGCAAAATTACTTTTTGCAAAGAGATTTGATTTAGTAATTTTATGAACAATATAAACCTGTTGTTAAAGCTGATTTTTAACCTAGAATTTTGCAAAGAGATTTGGATTTTCTGATTTTAAATTTAGATAATTTTTGCAGTGAGAACTGATTTATTTTACAAAAGTGTTTAGAGTTCTAGATCTGATTTTAATTGCTTGAATCCTAATTTATTAATTGATTTAATATTTTGTAATTTCCTGAGAAATTTTCTGGACCTAGCTTTTTGATCATCTGAATTTACACAGCTTTTAATTAATATTTTGCATTGTTTATTTAATTCCAATTATTCTGTTTAGCGTAGTCATAAAACTCTATAATTTATTGTGTAGACTTGAGTCCTTGTGGAATTCGACCCCTAAGTACTATAGTGACCTCTTAATTTGAGAGAGTATCTCTAGGGTTTAATTTGAGCATATCAGAGATCAACTACGTCTAGAATCAGGGGTACAACAAGGGCTACAACCCTTATAAGACGAACCCCAATTTGTCTTACCGGAGCACCAACGTTGCAAATCCACAGGATCAGGTGTACCCTCCTCAGTTGCACCAACAAGCTCAACAAAAACCTTTTTTGCCTTACAATCAGGGATTCATACCCAAACAACAATTCCAGCAAGGTTACCAAGCTCTCTTAGGACCATCGCCAGGATTCCGCCCTCAACCAGTTCAGTCTACTCCAGCCCTAGATCAAGAAATGAAGCAAATGATGCAACAACTTCTTCAGGGTCAAGCTAGCGGATCTATGGAAACTGCTAAGAAGTTTGCTGACCTTAGTCAGAGGATGGAATGTTCATACAATGATCTGAACGTCAAATTTGAAGCTCTGAATTCGAAGATAAGGTATATGGAGGGCCAATCCGCTTCTACTTCCGCACTAAAGCCTGGCCAATTCCCAGGGAAGGCTGTTCAAAATCCCAAGGAGTTTGCAAACGCAGTTACGCTGAGAAGTGGGAAAACATTGCCTCCCAGGCAAGGAGTACCAGAATCACAGAGGACAGTGAGGAATTAGCTGGGGAGGATTTTGTTCAAGAGGAAGTTCAGATGAAGGATCCAGTCGAAACAGTCAAAGATCCGATCGAGCCATTGAAGCAGTCCGAACCTGAAGCAGTTAAGGAACATGTTGTTTCTGATGACAAACATGCGAGGTTCATCCCTCCACCATACAAGCCTCCTCTACTATTTCCAGTGAGGTTTAAAAAGCAGCTTACCGAGAAGTAAAAGGCCTTGTTCGAAAAACAAGTGAAGGAGATTGAGTTGATAATGCCATTGATGGATGCATTCGCACTTGTTCCTCACTACTAGAAATTCCTCAAGGACTTAGTGATGGAGAGGTCACAAGAAGTTCAAGGCATGGTGGTACTGAGTCTCGAATGCAGTGCAATCATTCAAAATAAGATTGTACCCAAGAAGCTCAAAGATCCTGGATCATTCACTCTACCTTGCTCTCTTGGACCTATGTGTTTTGATAGGTGTCTGTGTGATCTTGGCGCTTCAGTTAATCTGATGCCACTCTCTATTGCTACGAGGTTGGGTTTTACAATCAAGGGTTGCAGCATCTCTCTCATCCTTGCAGATAGATCAGTGAGACTTCCAAATGGTATTTTAGAAGACTTACCTGTCAGGATCAGAGACGTGGAAGTGCCAACCGACTTTATGGTTCTAGAGATGGATGAATAACCAAAAGATGCTCTGATTTTAGAAAGACTGTTCCTGGCGACTACTGGAGCCATCATTGATGTCAGAAATGGCAAGATTGATCTCAATCTGGGCGACAACTTCATTATGAAGTTTGACATCAAGGATACTTTGAAGAAGGCAACGATAGGAGGACAAGTCTTATACATTGAAGAGATGGATAAATTGGCTGATGATTTGTTGGAGGAATTAGTTGAGGAGGATCATCTCAAGACTATTTTGACCAAGGGTGGAGAAGAAGGGTTCCTGCATGAGGAGACCACTTGTTACAAGAATCTGCTAGACTCCCACGGAGAAACGGATGGACCAGAGGAATTCGAGCAGCTATCTGACGCAGAGGAGGTATGTGCAGTTGAGACAGAGAGTTCAGAACGTGATATCTCCCACTCGACTGACTTCAAGACCCGACACAAGACACCGATGTCCCGCTCAATCGAGCCGCACCCTTCCCACTCGATCGTGATCACTCTAGACTCCTTTGCTGACGACTGGTCGGAACTGAAAGCTCCAAAGGTAAAACTCAAAAATCTCCCTTCCGGACTCAGGTACATTTTCTGGGAACCAATTCTACTTATCCTGTCTTAGTGAATGCTAGGTTGAGTGATGATGAATTGGGGTTGCTAGTAACTGAGCTTAAGAAATATAGAAAGGCTATAGGTTATTCTTTAGATGATATCGAGGGAATCTCACCTAGTCTTTGCATACATAGAATCAATCTTGAAAATGAGTCTTATGCTAGTATTGAACCCCAAAGGAGATTGAATCATAATCTGAAGGAGGTAGTAAAGAAAGAAATCCTAAAACTGTTTGATGCTGGAGTTATCTATCCTATCTCTGATAGTACTTGGGTATCTCCAGTGCATTGTGTACCGTGATCAAAAACGAAAAAATGAGTTAATTCCAACTAGAACCATCACAGGACATAGGATGTGCATTGATTATAGGATGTTGAATGCCGTTTCTAGGAAGGATCATTTTCCTCTACCGTTCATTGATCAAATGTTGGAGAGATTAGCTAGTCATCCTTACTATTGTTTCCTTGATGGGTATAGTGGATTCTTCCAAATCCCTATCCACCCAAATGATTAGGAAAAGACAACATTTACTTGTCCTTATGGCACTTTTTCCTACAGACGTATGCCATTTGGTTTGTATAATGCTTCTACGACCTTTCAAAGGTGCATGACATCAATTTTCTTGGATTTGATTGAGGAGTCAGTGGAAGTGTTTATGGATGATTTGTTGAATCTGTGCAGGGTATTGACGCGCTGTGAGGAGACGAACCTGCTGTTGAACAGGGAGAAGTGCCACTTCATGGTTGAAGAAGGGATTGTTCTGGTACACAAGATTTTTGAGAAAGGAATTGAGGTTGACAAGGCAAAGATTGAGGTCATGGTTCAGCTTCAATCGCCTAAGATAGTGAAGGAAATCAGAAGTTTTCTGGGACATTCTGGGTTTTAAAGAAGATTCATCAAGGACTTCTCAAAAATTGCAAGACCATTAACAAGGTTGCTGTGCAAGGAGTTTGACTTTGAATTCGATGCAGCATGTCTAGAAGTTTTCAGCAAGATCAAGGAGGCGTTGGTTTCAGCACCCATAGTAAAATCTCCAATTGGGATCACCCTTTTGAGATCATGTGTGATGCTTTAGACTTCACAGTTGGAGCAGTTCTGGGACAGCGAATTGACAAGAAGCTTCATGTCATCTACTATGCCAGTTGCACCTTGGATGAGACTCAAGGAAGATATGCAACCACAGAAAAGGAACTCCTAGCAGTTGTGTTTGCATTCGAAAAATTTACGAGTTACCTTGTGGGTTCGAAGGTCATAGTGTATACCGACCATGCTGCTCTGAGACAAATCTATTCGAAGAAGGATACCAATCCAAGACTGTTGAGATGGATTCTGCTACTTCAGGAGTTCAACATGGAGATTGTTGACAAGAAAGGCATAGAAAATGGAGTTGCGGACCTCCTGTCAAGAATGAGGATTGAAAATGCTGTTCCCATAGATGATTCAATGACTGAGGAACAACTTCTGGTCGCCAAGGTTTGTGAGCAGATGCATGACACATAGCTTGACAACCTCAGAATCAGATGCATGGCGATCACTTCTAACACTGCACCATGGTATGCTGATTTCGTGAATTACAAGGTCTGCGGAGAAGTTCCTGATGAGATGGATCCCTACAGGAAGAAGAAGTTTTTCCGAGAGGTTAACCACTACTTCTGGGATGAACCCTATCTGTACAAGAGAGCTTATGATGGTCTGTTCAGAAGATGCATAGCAGAAGGGGAAGTACAGGGAGTGCTTGAGCACTGTCACAGCTCCACTTATGGAGGTCACTTTGCCACGTTCAAGGCAGCTCAAAAGGTTCTTCAAGCGGGTCTCTGGTGGCCTATCTTGTTCAAGGCCCCTCACGGTTTCATTACCAAGTGTGATGCCTGTCAGAGGATGGGCAACATCACAAGGAGGAACGAGATGCCTCGGAATCCGATCCTAGAAGTAGAGATATTTGATTTTTGGGGAATAGACTTCATGGGACCTTTCAACCCTCCATCGAATGGTAATGTCTATATTCTGGTGGCAGCCGATTACATTTCTAAGTGGGTTGAAGCCATTGCTAGTCCTACCAACGATTACAAGGTTGTTCTGAAGTTGTTCAAAAGTATAATATTTCCAAGGTATGGGATACCCAGAGCAGTGATCAGTGATGGTGGAACTCACTTCGTCAACAAGGTTTTCAAGAGTATGTTGAGGAAGTATGGTGTTAAGCACAAGGTGTCGACTGCGTATCACCCTCAGACCAGCGGACAGGTTTAGGTTTGGGAAAACGTCCTTGTTCCCCATGAGAACTATGATATCGTACCAGATACAGCCCGATCTTTACCCTCGTCCCAGCTGTCTTTGCCGAAATTAATCTCAACCTATATATCTACAAAGATGTAATTTAAGTTTTGTCTATATATCATCTATTTCACCATTGCGATAGGTTTAATTGGTTTGGTATTTGATTAACCGAGTGACGAAGTTTACAAAACAAATTAAACCTGATTTCAACCCGATTAAAACTCGATTAGAATCCGATTAGAAAACTAAACCCCTAAACCGAGAAATCCCTAAAATCACAATTCACCCTTTATCCCCTTTCTCTCTCGCGACAAACCCTAGAAAAAGCGATATCACACTTCACCATCGATTTCTCAAATTGAATCCATGGATTTGATAATCCGAGCTGGTTTCGGGCAACAAGATGGTACTCGGCAAAGAGATGGTGTTGGGAAAGGAGATTACGATGAAGAAGGAGAGGATCGAGATGAATTTCATAGCGAGAAGCTTGCTCAGGATTTTACTGATGCAGAAGAGTCGATTCGTCACGACACGTACCCAGAAAGTGACGACGAGGAAGAAGGTCATCAACCTCGTGGTGCGGGTCCAGAGAGAGTGTTTACGGATATCGGACGTGGTGATAGAATTGTGGAAAGGGCAATCCTTTTACAATGGGGTCGCATTCAAGGAGAGTGTCTTGGACTATGCACTACATACCGGTTACAACTTGAAGCAGTACAAGTATGAAAAAGATAAACTCGGGTTTAGATGTATTCGGGATAAGGGAAATTGTGAGTGGAAAGTGTTCGCTGCACTTCTTCCAAATGCATCGTTGTGGAGGGTAACCAAATACATTGATAAGCATTGTTGTACCCCCAATGGCGAGTGTGACATTTTTAAGACCCCAGTTATAGCTAGAATTTTTCTTGATAAGATTAGGGAGGAACCGGATCATTACAAGCCTTTGAGGATTGAACAAATTAGCATGGAAAGGTGGAAGATATCAGTCACTAGGCCACAATGTCAAGCTGCTCGGAGAAATGCTTTGGCATGGATAGAGAGAGAGTATGAAGTCCAGTTTTCACGACACCGAGATTACGCAGCTGAGATCTTGGATGCAAATCCAGGGTCTGTTGTTGAGGTAAATACAATCAAGAATGATGCTGGTCAAGATGTGTTCAGCCGGTTTTATGTTTGTTTTGATGTCCTTAGAAGAACTTGGAAACAGACTTGCCGACCAATAATAGGAGTTGATGGAGCCTTCTTAAAGTCGAAGATCAAGGGACAGTTGCTTGCTGCATTAGGCAGAGATGCAGACAATGGCATATATCCAATAGCCTGGTGTGTTGTTCAAGTTGAGAACAAAGAAAATTGGTTATGGTTTGTCAAGATATTGAAGACTGACTTGGAGCTAAACGAGGGAGATGGTTACATTTTAGTGTCTGATCGAAAGAAGGTAAACTTGTAGTTTCTTATATTGGTTGATAGATGTCAATGTTATGGTTTTTAATATGTTTGGTCCTGTTTTAGGGGTTGATAAAAGCTGTGGAGTTGGAGTTACCAGAAATAGAGCATAGAATGTGTGTTAGACACATCTATGGGAACTTGAAGAAGAATCATCCTTCCAAGAAGCAAGTGAAGCCACTCCTCTGGCATATGGCTTTGAGCTATAACGCTAAACAGTTTGGGGAGAGATTGGAACGCATACACGCTTATGACACTGGTGTGTATGATGATGTTATGAAGTCCAAACCAAAGTCAAAATTTAATGCAATTTTCTACATATGTAATCCATATGTGTCAAAGTATCTTGCTAAAGAGCATGAGAAAGCCTCGGAATGCCAGGTGCATCCTTCTACTAATGGGTGCTTTGAAGTCACACTGGATGGAGACAAACACAGAGTTAGTTTGCAAAATATGACTTGTACCTGCATAAATTTTCAAAACTGTGGGATTCCATGTGAGCATGTGTATGGAGTGATTCTGAAGAAGACGTTAAGTGTTGATGACTATGTTTGCCAGTGGTTTCGAACTGCTATGTGGAGGCTTAACTACACAAATGGCATTACTCCACAAAGGGGTGCTCGTCACTGGCCTTCGACTTAAGGTGAGGATGTTTATGTTCCACCTGAGCCACCACAACCTGGGAGAAGGAAGATAACTAAGGCAGACAAGAAGAGGAAGCCAGGTGTAAGTGAGTCTCCTGTCAAGAAAAAACCAAAGCAGAAAAAAGGATAATGCACTGTGGAATTTGTGGTTCTGATCAGCATAACCGTAGGTTCCACCAGAAGAAAAATCAAACATAGGTTATTAATCGGTTTGTTCTCATTTTATTTGTTCTAATCGGTTTCTTGTTCTGATTTTTTGAAATTTGCGGTTTTCTAGGCTTCTCAAGGTGGTGGAGGAGAAGTTGTTCAAGGTGATGGAATTTCTCTAGTTGTTGGTGGACTTTCTCAATATGGTGGAGGAGAAGTTGTTCAGGGTGGTGGAGGACTATCTCAAGGTGGTGGAGGACTTTCACAAGCCTGATTATTGACTAGTAGGGGTCTTTTTTTTGGTTTAAGAGACTAGTTAGATCTGTATTTTGGTCGAATAGACTAGTAGGGTTATGTTTTTGGTATGTGATCATGTTCTTTTCAAAACCTTATCATTCTGCTTGTTTTCAGAACATGTGTTCATCATGTTCTGCCTTTTATGAAATCTAGAATGTCTTATCTTATTAAATGCAATCGCAACACCAACAAGAGTTCACACTCAACACCAACACCAACACAAACACAAACAAGAGCATAAAGCATAGCATAAAACCGAACAGTTTACAAGCTTATCATACAAGCTTAAACAGACCAAACATGATCACAAAACCGAAAACACATACAATTATAATCTTATTCATCCTACATTGCAATTCAGCTGCTTCCAACAAAACTTCTTCAACCCTCTCACATAGCTCTTTTTCGAAATCCATTTGCATCTTCTCAAATTTCATCTTCTGGTCTTGCAATGTCTCTGTTGTAAGCTCTTTCATCTCTTCTTTTACTCTCTCAATTTGAACATCCAATGTTGCTACCTCGTCCAACAATGCCTCATCGACCCACTTAAAGGTGTGGTTATCGTTCACAAGCTAAATTATATCATAGAAAACAATGAGAATTTATGAGAATTTATGAGAATTGATGAGAGTCGATGTCAAGATCAAACAAAGCATAATGTAGTACCTTCTTTGCTGCTGCTTCTCAACATCGGAAATATCTCCGAGAAGGATTAGGCTCAGATTTGGAATTCATTGCCACGATTTTTTCACCACACCAACATCTCTTAGGCACACCAACGACGAATCCTCTTTGTCGGACATTTGATGAACCACTCGAAGCTCCAGAAACATTGCTCATGGTTGCAGAGATCAATTTAGAATTTTATGCTTTTAGGGTTTGAGGATTTGGGGATTTTAATGGAGATATGGATGTATCGTCTCAGGTCGGGTTATTAACATCAGTCGGGTTTTATTTTTGGTATGAAAGATTTCCTATCGGTTCACTCTTTAAACCGATAACATCCCGATATATGGATATATAGGTTGAGATTAATTTCGGCAAAGACAGCTGGGACGAGGGTAAAGATCGGGCTGTATCTGGTATGATATCATAGTTCTCATAGGGAACCAGGACGTTTTCCCTTTAGGTTTCGAACAAACAAATCAAGCGTATTCTGTCAAGGATTGTTGGAGTTTCAAAGAAAGACTGGTTTGTCAAGTTAGACGAGACTCTCTGTGTATACAGAACAGCGTTCAAAACGTCGATAGGCACAACACCATTTCAGTTGATCTATGGTAAAACATGTCATCTCCCTATAGAGGTTGAGTATAAGGCACTCTGGGCTATCAAGTTGCTGAACTTGGATATTAACACAGCTCAAGCTAAGAGAACTCTTGACATCCACGAGTTGGAAGAAATAAGACTTGATGCTTATGAGAGTTCCAAGATTTACAAGGAAAGGACAAAGAATTTTCACGACAAGAAGATTGTTGTCAAAGAGCTCAAGGCTGGAGATCAGGTTTTGCTGTTCAATTCCAAACTTAAGTTATTTTTTGGAAAGCTTAAGTCTAGGTGGTCTGGGCATTTTGACGTCAAGGAAGTTCTGTCATTTAGAGCCATCACACTCCTGAACAAGGATGATGGTGAATTCACTGTAAATTGTCAGAGAGTCAAGGAGTATTTAGCTGATCAAGTCCGACCAGAGGGGTCTTCTGTGCTCCTCTGTGAACCCCAAAAGGCATAGAAAGCTCACTTGGGAGGAAGTCCCAAAGGTATCTCTGTAAATATTTTCCTTTTTTTTAAGTTCCTTGTGTTTTTAATTTTTGTTCTTGGTTTTCTAGTGTTCAGAATTCTGCAGGAGAAATAGAGAATACAGACGAAATTGAGAAAAAAAGGGCAGAATAAAAAGAAGAGTGAAGTGAAGTGAGAAAGGAGAGAAGTACACCATGCCCCACCTATCACAATTATTTTCCTGTTTTCATTCCCAACCATTCATTTCACCTCCCCACTCTCACCGACATCCCAATCTCTCTCCCTCTTTGTTGATTTTCTACCCACGTGAACCTATCACCTTTACATCTCTCTTGTTCCCCACCATGAAACAGAATAACTTTGTGTCACCTCACCTCACCACCACCCTCGCAACTCTCCCTCTTTTTAAACGATCTCTCCTCTCTCTTTTAATCTCACCCACCAACCATCACCAACTATGATGTGATTCTCCCAAGGAATCGACGCTCTAAGGTAGGTAGACTAATAATCCTAGAACTCCGATGGCTCGCGAAGCTGGATGATAAGGCGTGAGATAAACTCGAAAATCCTTATGCCCCAAACTCTCTTAAAACAAACCAAACAAAGCAAGGCAGTGGAACTTTAGATAGAAGCTTCGCGGAGACAGATGACAAGGCGTGAGACGAATCCCGAAAATCCTTGTGTCCTAGACTCTTTTATAACGACTCTTCAATCCTCAGCTAGTGCATGACAACGTCAAGTGCTGTGGAATCACTTGATATACCAAAAACTCTTTGATGTAACCCACCAAGGAGAAAGAACAAGTTCCAAAGGAACAAAGGAGTTTTCCACTCTCAAATAAAATATAAAGATTTCTTGATTGAATGATTTCTCAAATGAGATTACATGTCTTTATATAGGGATAGAAAACTTGGTCACAAAGCCAAGTATTGATTATTCTTGAAACTAAAAACATTAAAGATACTAAGTTGAATGAAGACCCAACTCTTGGTGCATGTTTCCTTCCTCCAAAGTGACTTTTGGTGCATGTATCTCTTATTTTCGCCACTCTTCTTAGACCACAAAATAAAGTGATAGATATCTTCCCCAATACAATTTCCCATGTTCTCTTTGCTCCATATATCTTCAAATATGAAATGAACAGCTCCAACAAGCTGTTTGGTCCTTGCTCTTCTCATTGGTCCAACGGATACAAGCATAACATCCTCAAGAACAATCTCAGCTTCCACTTGATCATCCTCATTGCTTCCCATTATCATATAATGCCCCTCCTCTTCAAAAAAGGATTTGCCCTCAAATCCGGACCATCTGCAACAAATGGAGCAAAATCAGAAACATTAAAAATGGAACTCACTTTGTACTTACCTTGCAAATCAAGCTTGTAAGCATTGTCACTGATTTTTTTCAAGACTTGGAATGGACCGTCGACCCTTGGCATTAGTTTAGACTCTCTTTCTATCTGGGAAACATTCCTTTCTCAGGTGTATTCAGACTAAATCTCCCACTTTGAAAACCAGCTGTCGTCTTCCTTTGTATGCTTGCTTCTCATACAGCTTTAGAGACTCATGGTCTATGTGAATCATAAACTCTTTCGGCCAAAGATAGTGTTGCCAAGTTTGTAGAACTCTAACCAAGGCGTACAGCTCTTTGTCATAGATTGGATAATTCAAGGTTGCTCCTCCAAGTTTCTCACTGAAATAAGCAATCGGTTTCTTCTCTTGCATCAGCACAGCTCCAATTCCTACACCAGAAGCGTCACATTCAATTTCAAAAGTTTTCCTAAAATCTGGTAAAGAAAGAAGAGGTGCAGAAGTTAGTTTTTGTTTCAAGAGTTGAAATGCTTCTTCTTGTGCTGTCTCCCATTTAAATTCAATGTCTTTCTTGATAACCTCAGTGAGACGAGCAACAATTATGCTGAAATCTTTGACAAATCTCTAGTAGAAGCCAGGAAGACCATGGAAACTCCTGACCCACCAACCGTCTTTGGACTAGGCCATTCTCGAATTGCCTTTACCTTCTCTTTGTCGACCTTAATACCCCGTGCACTCACAACAAATCCTAGAAAAACAAGGTTATCTATAAAAAATTGCATTTCTTGGAATTGGCAAACAGTTGCTCCCTCTTAAGAACATCTAAAACAATTTTCAAATGCTCTACATGGTCATCTATGCTTCGATTGTAGATCAAGATGTCATCAAAATACACAACCACAAAAACTCCTATGAATGCTCTCAAGACATGATTCATTAACCTCATAAAAGTACTAGGTGCATTTGTTAACCCAAAAGGCATCACAAGCCATTTATATAATCCATGCTTTAGTCTTAAATGCAGATTTCCACTTATCACCCTCCTTCAGACGAATTTGGTGATATCCACTCTTAAGATCAATTTTAGAAAACACACAAGACCCATGTAACTCATCTAGCATGTCAACTAAGCGAGGGATAGGGTGGCGATACTTTACAGTGATATTGTTGATGGCTCTGCAATCCACGCACATTCTCCAACTACCATCTTTTTTTGGCACAAGTAACACCGGCACAGCACATGGGCTCAAGCTCTCCCTAATGTATCCCTTTTTCATGAGCTCATTGACTTGTTTCCGCAGCTCCTTTGTCTCCACAGGATTGGTTCTATAGGCTGGCCTATTAGGAAGTGAAGCTCCTGGGACAAAGTCTATTTGATGTTCAATTCCCCGAATTGGTGGCAAACCATCTGGATTTTCTTCTGGAAAAACATCGCCATAGTCCTGCAAAAGAGAATCAATATTGCTCGGAAGTTCCGGCTCAAGATTAGTCAAACTCACGAGAGTTTCCTTGTACATAATTACAATTATAGGTTGATTCAAAAACAAAGCTCTCTTAATCTCACTTTCTCTCACAAAGAAGTTAGATTGCCTCACGGGGTTACTCTCAAAGGCCTTTTGCTGGGTTTTTCTCAAACTCTCAATCTCTTCATTATAGTTTTTAGTGTTTAGGGGTTCACTCACATTGTTCTTTCCAAGTTGCAGCTGATCTTCGTAGACCTCTTGTGGTGTTAATGGAACTAGTGTGATCTTCTTCCCTTTTTGCTCAAAAGAGTGTTTGTTGGTGTAGCCATCATGATTAACCTTGCGATCAAACTGCAATGGCCTTCCCAACAGAATGTGACTTGCTTCCATGGGCAATATATCACACAACACTTCATCTTCATACTTCCCAATTGACAAGGAAATCAACACTTGCTGGTTAACCTTCATATTCCTTTGGTTATTTAACCATTGAAGATTATATGGCATGGGATGCTTCTTTGTATCCAACTTCAGCTTCTCCACCAAAATAGTGCTTGCAACATTAGTACAGCTTCCTCCGTCAATGATAAGATTGCACACTTTATCTTTCACCAAACACCTTGTGTGGAACAAGTTTTCTTGTTGTTCTACTTCCTGGACCTTGTCTTCCATCAGCAAAGCTCTTCGTGTAACCAACAATTTCCCCTCTGTAGCACAAACCTCATGTTCTTCCAAAGATGAAGTAGAATCACATTCTTTCTCTTCCTCGTTTTCAACCTCTCCATTCTCCATCAATATCATGGTTCGCTGGTTTGGACATCGGCTAGCATAATGTCCTATCCCATGACATCTGAAGCATTGGATATCTCGGTTCCTAGTGTGAGTAGCGTCCGCTTTTCCTTTAGACTCTTGTCCAACAACAATTGGCTTAGCTCCCACAATTGGTTTGAAGTCTGTCCTAGGCCGAAAACTTGACTTGTCCTCCTTGTAGTAACTCGGCTTTGAACTAGAACCAACAACTTGTCGAGTATTGTTCTTTCTCTTAAGTTGTTCCTCAATCAGAATCGCCTTGTGAAACATCTCTTCCAAGTCCTCATAGGTCTGCCACTCCATGTGATCTTGAATATTTCTGGCCAATCCTCCTAGAAACCTTGCCATAGTTGTATCTCCTTCTTCTTCAATGTCAGCTTTAATCATAAGAGATTCCATCTCCTGGAAGTAATCCTCTACACTCTTGCTGCCTTGACTTAGACGTCTCAATTTCTGATGCAACTCTCTGTTGTAGTGGTTGGGCACAAACCTTTTTCTCATAACTGTCTTCAATTCATCCCATGTTTCAAAAGGTTGGACACGTCGGCGCATCCTACTAGTAACCAGTTGATCCCACCAGTTGATAGCATAATCATAAAACTCGGTAGCAGCTACTTGCACCTTCTTGCGGTCTGAATAGTCTTGACATCTAAAGACTAACTCCATTTTCTTTTCCCACTCAAAGTAAGCATCTGGATCATTCTTTCCATAGAATGGTGGTATTTTCAACTTGATTCCTCTCAAATCATCATCATTTCTCCCCCCCTAGCCTCTCTGTTTCGCCTTGGACGCCTTTGACCCTCACTAGAAGAATTGCCTCTTTGGTTGTAGTAGTCGTCTTCTTCATTTCGGTTATGTCTAGGCCGATTTTTGCCCCTCCGGTCTGGTTCCTCTTCGAACTGCTGTAGTGGTTGTGGCGCTCTATAGACCACAGGTGCATAGCCTCCATCTCAGTTTGAAACAACCGTGTAAAATGCCCCGTCAATGCCTCCATTTGTATTGGCGAAAGACCTGCTACTTGTTCTCTTCTTGGGTTGTTGTTTCGAGAGTTATCACCTTCATTAGAAGACATTTCCCTACAAAAGTGAACAAACGGTTAGTAGTAAAATATCTCACAAGTGTTTCACTCAATCTCTCA